>NW_024080670.1:4588075-5110758 GCF_003009895.1 Hyaena hyaena | reverse complement strand
GGGGTTGGGTGGGCGCGGGAGCTTTGGGCTCTCTGAATATTCTGGAGGCTTCGAGGGTTGCCGCTGGGCCAGAGGGGCTGGCCAGGCCTGCCTATGCTTCTCCTGAGGCTGCCTTGGATCTTAGCTCGCCCCGGTTATTAGGCTGTGCCACGCTGTGCAGTAAGTGGGGCGCGTCGTTTTTCACGATCTCAGGGGCTTTCCGTGGGCTGTTAGAGGGGGGCATGCCTCGATTGGGGTCGGTGGTTGGCATTCATTCGATGATCAGAAATGTGTTCGAGAAATGTTGCTTGCTGGAAGAGTAGTTGGCGTGAAGCTTGAAGGGTCCTGGTGCCAGATGCTGCTGCAGATCTTCCCGATGGGAGTCTCCGAAAGACTGACATGGCAGCCTGGTGAGGGGGAAGAACGGGAATGAGGGTTCAGAAGCTTTTGCCTCTGTGTAACCCCCGGAGAGTCTTTCACCTCTCTGAGCTTTGTGTCTTCCTTTGCAAAAGGAGCATCTAGCAGTGTGCAGCCTGCTTTGTGTGCCTCCCAGGGGGCTTGTGAGGATAGGATGGAAAAATGCTTACTGAGCAAATCACGGGCCAAAGTTATGAGTCTCCCTCCTCTTTGCCAATGGGGAGGCTGGATTCAGGACTGGGAGATTAAAGAGGAGGGTATTTCTAATTAGCAGGCCGTTTTCTTGTTTGAGTTTGGGATGAGGTTTATGGCAGAGAGTGCCCAAAAGACTCAGTCCTATCTTGGATGGATCATGACTTGGATTAAGGCCACTGAGGGAGCAATGGCAGGTGGAAACAGAGGAACATTTAATTGTTTGCTGACCTTTAGACCCCAACCCCAGCGAGGACTCTGAGCTGGGTCATGAGGCTTAGGCTTGAGCCTTAGGGAATTTCTCCTCCCCATCCAGGTAGGAACTCTGCTTTTACCACATTCCAGAAGGAAGACACTACAAAGAAGGGAATGTGAGGATTTCAGTGGCTTCCTACAGGGGCAGAGAGAAGAAACCAAGATGAGAGGGCTCCCTCCTATCCAGAAGATGTCCTGTGCCCGTGTGTGTGACTTTTTGGTGCACAGCACCTCTACTCACTAGCAGTTTGAGCAAACTGTCATTTCTCCTACCTGCATTGCAGGAGAATGAGGCTTCTGCACTGGCCTGCATTTTTCTTTACTTTAGGAGGTATGGAACTTTGGAGGCCGGCCACTGTGGTGCTGGCCTCTCTGGCTACCTCTCTCCTGGGTGGTGGTGGCCCAGTGGCATCACGGGAATGGCATCTTAGGGATGGGTCCTTACTGGGGCCTGTGCTTGTGTGGCCCCAGAGGGCCTAGAAGCTGCATGTGTGAGTTGTCCCTTTCTGTCCTGGCAGAAACTGTGCCAGTGATTCTCAGAGATTGCTGCCCTCTAGAATACCATTGTGCTCTGTGCGTTAAAAGGAAAGCCCAGACTTGGTGTGGCCCACAGAAGTTAGAACATGTGTTGGATAATGAGGGGATCCACTCTTTGAATTGCTTATTATTGGAGTGACTGTACCCAAGCATCAGAGACAAACTTCATCAATAGAAAATATTGAACCCGAAGCTCTCTGCGATATGGCCCCAGTCTACCTTTTCAGATGGATTTTCCTCTTTAGTACGGAGGATGAAAGCTCTGGCCTGGAAGCCAGGTCTGTGTTGGAAGCCTTACGCACCAACTTCTCAGCTTCTCAGAGCTTTGTTTACCTTCTTTGTGAAACAAGGATAATCATGTCCACGTAGAGAAGTTGGAATAAATGAGACAAGGTATCTGAAAGCACCTGATATGGTAGGGTCTGTTTGTCCCCTCTCTGTCCCCTCATCTTTCAACACAGCAGAACAGCATGAGGCATGTAAGGAGAGCAGGACTGGTAATTCTGAGGCCTTCACTTCTTGTGTAGCCTTGAACAAATCTCTTTGCCAGACCTCCATTTTCTAGGCTGAGTGAGGATGGTGTGAGACTGTGAACATCAAGGGTGGTGTTTGCTCTGGCATTCTCATCAGCATGTTGTCGTATTTTCCTGAAAGGCAAGAGGGAGGAAATTAATGACCTGCTGCTTAGTTCTTTAAAAAAAAAAATCTGTCTAGCACTTTGCCTAACATGTAGTAGATGCTCATTAAATACAGATGAAGGGGTTTAAGAAGAACCGTGGCACATTGTCCCTGCTGCTTATATGTATGTTGTATCTCTATCTTCTGAATGCTGTTGATTTATTTGCAAAAACATATTGCAACATTAGTGAAGTTGGTGAACCTCAGCGTGAAAGACCAAAGCTGTTTCACGGTCCTGTTTTACCACAAATTAAGTTCATCCAGGCTTTGTTCATAGCGTATATACTTCTTCACAGTTGCAGTTATATGTATATGAGCATTTGGAAGAGGACTGGCAAAAAGTGTTTTTTTTTAATTGTGATTTTAATCTTATTTTTATAAGAAGTAAAAAAAAAGTCACACATGGCTTCTCTTTTTAAAAGCAGGTAGTTCATGGGGTGCCTGGGTGACTCAGTCTGTTAAGTGTTCAGCTCTTGGTTTCGTCACAGGTCATGATCTCGTGGAATTCATGAGTTCAAGCCCCATATCAGGCTCTGCACTGACAGTGTGGAGCCTGCTTGTGATTCTCTCGCTCTCTCTCTCGCTCGCTCTCTCTTTCCTCCCCCCACCCCCGCAGTCTCTCTTACTCTCAAAATAAATGAATAAACATAAAAAAAAGGCAAGTAATTCAAAAGGGAACAAATTATAGAGGGTCTTTCCTGCCTCCAGCTGCCAGTCCTTCTCCCTAGAGCCAACTACTATTACCATTTTCTTGTTTAGTATATATTCTTTTTCTTACACGAAGAATAGTGTCTGTACATACTCTTTCTCCTTCATTTATTCACTTGATTTGTTTGGGAAATTATCCCAACACTGGAATATGTTCCGGTTGGTACATATAGTTCCTTCTTAATAAATGTTTTTGCCTGATGTTGTGAGCAGGATTTTTTTTAATGTTTTATTTATTTCTGAGAGAGAGAGAGAGAGAGAGAGACAGACAGACAGCGTGAGCAGGGGAGGGTCAGAGAGAGAGGGAGACACACGGTCCAAAACAGGCTCCAGGCTCTGAGCTGTCAGCACAGAGCCTGATGCTGGGCTCGAACCCACGAACTGCGAGATCATGACCTGAGCCGAAGTCGGACGCTTCGACTGAGCCACCCAGGTGCCCCTGTTGTGAGCACAATTTTGTCCATGTCCCCCCTGCCCTCCCCATGATGTTTACTCAATGATGGTTAGCGGTCATTGTTTAGAAGAATAACAAGAGACGTCCCTTGTTCTTTTCTTGGAAACAAATGGCTTTGGTCCCATTGAACAATAGACTACAGGCAATCCATGTATCTGGATGCAGGGCAGATGACAGAAAGAGAAAGGAAAAGGGATCTGTTTACTAGTGAATGAAAACTGACTTTCCATTCAGCCCTTGATTCAAAGTTCAGCTGTTACTCACTGGCTGTATGACTTGGGACAATTTACCTAATCTTTCTGCATTTCATTTTCCTTATCTGCAAATGGAGAATGATAATAAAATCTGCCTTTTAAGGTTTTTGTGCGGAGGAAATGAGATCATGCATACGGAGTATTTGCAGCAATAGCAGGTCTTAGTAGATGCTCAAGAAGGGGTAGCTGCCATAGTATTAATAACCTGGAGTAGCCTCTTTTGTTTTTTTGTCAGTAGATATTTACTGGGCAGTTGAGACTGAGCTGTGGACAATGCCCAAAGTCCTTGCCCTTGAGATGCTCACATACTGTGTAAGGAGACAGATACAGAAGTCACTGATTACCCAACAGTTATGGTGGGCCCAGCGTTGGGGTGGTGAGCAGTAGGGGAGTCATGGGGGCAGGAAACAAGGACTTCTCCCCGGGTGATTTGGGAATGGCTTCCCAGGTCAAATATCCCCTCCTTTGTGAAACCTACTCTGTTCTTCTAGGCACAAGTGGCCACTCTTATTTGTACTCCCTTGACTTTCATTGTGTGTCTGCCTTGATCAGAACACGCACTGTGTAATGGCATGCATCACTTTATGTCTGGGGTTCCTCCCCACACAGGGAATCTCTCTTGCTGCCTTTGCTGCTGAGTCTTCAGGGTAGGCTCTTGGTGTATTGGGATGTACCTCTGGACCAACTGAATGTTGGCAAGCTCTTATTGACAAGTCATCAGTTTTCTGGTGAAACCCAGTTTCTGGGCTCTGTTCCTTCACTTTCTAAGTACTTGGGTGCTGACTCTGACAGGCGTGTGTTG
This sequence comes from Hyaena hyaena, assembly GCF_003009895.1. Lineage (NCBI taxonomy): Eukaryota > Metazoa > Chordata > Mammalia > Carnivora > Hyaenidae > Hyaena > Hyaena hyaena. The sequence goes on along the minus strand of NW_024080670.1, from coordinate 5,106,482 downwards.
TGCCATATACTAGCTGTAGGCTTTGGATGTGGCTGGTGATACTTGTCCAAAAAGTCTCAGAGGTGGGAGAGGAAGAACTATTTGCTCCAGAAGCTCCAGGACAAGATGGGGAAGCAGAAAAAAGGACAGCTCTAAACATGACCTGCTGGTACTTGCTGAAGCCCACCTTGGCTTTCCTCAGAGTATGTCTTCTCACCCTTCTCTGGGGGTGAGGCTGTGGAGGAGTAGGCTCCAGGGAGCAGGGTAGGTGGTGTGTAGATTTTGACCAGGGGAAGTGGACAGTTGGTCAGGTTGGCATCTGTGAGGGGCATCCTGAGGGCATTTCTAGGTCCATTTTCTTTTTTTTTTTTTCTTTTTTTTTTTATTTCTAGGAGAGAGAGAGAGAGAGAGAGCCTGAGCAGGGGAGGGTCAGAGAGAGAGGGAGTCACAGACTGAAACAGGCTCCAGGCTCTGAGCTGGCAGTCAGCACAGAGCCTGACGCGGGGCTCGAACCCACGAACCGCGAGATCATGACCTAAGCGAAAGTCGGCCGCTTAACCGACTAAGCCACCCAGGCGCCCCTCTAGGTCCATTTTCTTAAAAAGAGAGGTGGCCTTACTTCCTTTATGTGGCCACTCACTCACCAGCCTTGTTGGGTTCCTGCATTGGGCTAAACCCTTTGCTGGCTGCTGGGCATGTATGGAGATGAAGGAGTTGTGTCCCTGCCTTTGAGGAGCTCATAATTGGTGGAGGAGCCACATGCAAACAGAAGGTGACCAGAAGGTGACTGACTATGACAGAAGATCTCAAATCACAGGGCCAAGCAGATTCATGCTCTGGAGCCAGGCAGACCTGGGTTCAAATTCTGGCTCTTCCACACACAAGGCCTTGGGCAAGTGTCTTCCTGTCTGTGAGTCTTGGTTTACTGATTTGTTAAATGGGGTTAGCAGTGTTATCTAACTTAGGACTCTTGTTGAAGATTCACTGAAATGATGCAGTGGAATGTTTAGCCTGGTGCCTGACAGACAGCTGATGCTTACAGACTGCTCACATGTCATCTGTGATTCTTTGAGAGCCCTGAGAAGCACCTCTCTGGCTGTTTTCTCTGGTTTCTAGTGTTGTGGTAATGGTGCTAGTGGGGTGGTGAAGGTGGTGGCCATGGTGACTGAGAAATCAGCTCTGAAATCACGAAGTGCTCAGGGAGTCCTAGCGACACTCCTCATAGGCCCTGTTGTCCCCAAGCTATGGGTTTGTTGACAAGTGGTTCCCCTCCCTTTTTTTACACAAGCTCTTCTCAAAGGTAGCTTCCAGCCCAGCACCATTGTGAGCACCTTTTCTTCATTGGATCACCTGCACTGATCAATTCCACATCTTTTCCCCAAGGGAAGGCATAAGCCAGGCTTGTTTCACATGCTCTTCTGGAGGAGAGCAGAGGCCATAAAGACCCAGAATGACAAACGGTCCCACAGTTTTTCTGCAGAGCTTTTGAATCCATTATGTTCTTTGCAGTAGCTTTATCTCCTGATATCAGAGCTTAAAGTACAAACTCTAGAATCAGGCCAATGTGGGTTTGGGTCCGCCAGTCACAACCCTGGTTGCTTTGGTCAAGTGACCACTCCTCTGTTTCCTCATTGATACAGGAAGTGTGATGGTATGGGAAATAAGCCACTGACCCGATCAAAGGAGGGATGCAGAGACTCTGAGCTCAGTAAAGTCAGGTTTCAATTCAATGTTCTTGCACAAGCGAGTGTCTGATGGGCGGGCACACTCGGGGTGGTTACAGCAGACAGTTTATCGCCTAACGTGCAAGTCCCTCCCCTGAGTTCTCATTGGCTGAGCGCTACAGAGGTTACAGCCTTACCCTGAAGTCACCTATGCCCGTGTAAGGCAAAAAGTAGTCTGACTGGAACAAATGTACATTTCCTGAGCGACACAGAGACTCTCAGTCCCTCCTTTGTTCTTTGGCACATGCTTATTGCAAAGCCTGTGAAAATAAGCTTGCAACATGGAGAAGGGAAGAAGAATCCGGAAATGAAGTGTCTGAGGGTTTGGGACTCCATTGTGGGCTGGGGGGTGGGATTCACACATATGTCCAATAGGTTGTAATGTAATCCTATTGTCAACTAGACAGCACAGCTTTTATTTGGTGTTTTTGAAAATAAATCATCTCCCTTACTTTTCACAGTGATACTTACCTCCAAATGGTTCCTTACAGGCTTCAAGGAGATGATGCAGAATGGGGCTCAGCATAGTGTTCACACATCATGAGCACCCACTGGATGTGAGCTGGAATCTCTCTTCACCCATTGCCAGAGGGTTTGCAGAATGCTTTTTTGGGGGATATTAATCGGCTGTCTGTGGAAGTTTTGTGAGTTATCGCACAAGGAATATGTCAAAACTCAGATGTCCTTGGTGGCAGGGGCTAGTAGGATCATCTAGAGTGGCAGGAGAAACTCAGCGTGTGGTGGGACTGCGGATGCACGCGTGTCCTCCCACAAAAGCAGTTGGCTGTTGGTGAGGGAGGGAGAGGACGGACTCGCTGTGAGGGTGGGCCCTGTCTCAGGCTGGTCCAGGAAATGAAGGCTGGTGTCCCAGGTTCTTTCTGTTTCCTTGTTCTGTGACTCCACTTTAAGTAGAGGGTCTTTAATATGGACAGATGACACATTATGTTTTTCCTTTTTAAAATTTAAGTATTTTTAGGGTCCCCTGGGTTGTTAAGCGTTGGACTTCAGCTCAGGTCATGATCTCACGGCTCATGAGTTCAAGCTCTGCTTCTGGCTGGCTCTGTGCTGACAGCTCAGAGCCTGGAGCCTGCTTCGGATTCTGTCTCTCTCTCTCTGCCCCTCCCCTGCTCACGCTCTGTCTCTCTCCTTCAACAATAAATAAACATTAAAAAAATTTAAAAAGATTACGATTTAAATATTTTTATTACACGGTTTTATTTTAAGGTGAAGATAATTACTTGACTAATCAGAAGAAATTTAAATATTTGGCCTCAACAGTCAGATTTCTTTGGAAATCATCTTCTTAGAGATGAAAGAAAGACTGATGAGTATAATTAAATTCGTGTTTATTGGATATAATAATTCTCACCCACTCTTGTATAAGCTTGATAATTAGGTCAAGAGAAGTCTGTGCTTTTGATACATTTCTGGGTAATTAAATATTTATGGAAAACAAGTTAATAAATCCAGGAGAATACTCTCTGTCTCTTTTTGTGGCACTAAAGTTTGTTATGTGGACTTGGTGACCTTGACCATTTTGAGATATTTTTTATTGTGTGTCCTTTCTGTAGCTGTGTTTGGATTTGTTTTTCCTCTGAGCAACCATGCCTCCAACACTTCGGCCCACTAGCATTTCTAAACTGTCCCCCACCAGGCTCCCACAGCACCCTGCTGTGGTGTGTAATAACACTGTGTGACTAATGATGGATGACTTCCTGGTAACCCCACCCTCCCCCGCCCTGCTTTTGTAGAGTAAGAGCCTGCATTTGTTCTTGCTGTGTCCTGGGCCCAGCCCAGGGCTAGTACGAGGCAGCCAGAGTGAGTTGTATGTTGTTCCCTCTGCTTCAAACCCTTCGGTGGCTTCTGATCTCCCTTAGAAAAAAGACAAGATCATAGCATGGCCTGCTTTGTCGTGTAACAGTCTGCTTTGTCGTGCAGTGTTGGTGATGCCTGTCTCCTGTGGTGCTGTCAGATCCTGGATGGGGCCGCTTTGCTCACCATTGGGTCTTTAAGGCCTGGCATAGCTTCTGGCACATAGCAGGTACCCCGTAAGTGTTTGTTGAATGAATAAATGAAGTAAATGGTGAGTGTCCAGTAACTGATTTGAATCTATGAAATGAGAACGTTACTGGATCTGAGATCCCTTCCTTATAAAATATCTCAACAGTTTACAAAGTCTCTTGACACCTGTTTTTTCAGGCTCATATTGATTCTTAAAAAGCCATCTTTGAGGTGCATAGGAGAAAATGGAAGCTCAGAGAGGCTTAACAGATGCCCAAGATGTAGCTGTGGGAGAAGCCAAGGGCTCCTCCGTTGTCTTTTCTTGCTCTCTCAAGGTGTGGATCCTGACACTGGAGGAGCCATAGGTGAGATAAGGAAATAGGGATTTACTGAAAAAGGTACTGTAATACTTTCTCTTAGGTTTAGTTATTTTAATTTCTGATAATGGAACTTAAGGAGTGCAATTTGCAGTGAGGCTTTTAACCTCTGGTTTCATCCTAGGGACTTCTGCCTTGTAAATGTCTAAAGTACAGTAATTACTAATGCGTGTGCTGATTGGTTGACAGCTAAGATTTGAATTAGTTCTTGTTGGGAAGCTTTGATAATATTCGAAGTTATTTGATGATTGATAGAGAGCATTCTCTTGCTATTTTCAAGCCTGCCAGGTTGCTCTAGTTAGCTTATTTTTCTACTTTCTCTTTGGGGATAGCTGCTACAGGGCTCTTCTGCAGTGAGCCCTGTTGTGGACTTTGCACTCGTCAGATTCAGTGTCAGTCCGCCCTGAAAGTGACAGGGCGTGGAGTCCACTCTTCCCACCTCGCAGCTGAGGGTGGGGACTGCCAGGGTTTCATACTCAGGCGTCCTGATTCTCCACCCAGCAAACCCTATGGACTTTAGCACATCCATTTGTACGTTGCACTTTCGCAACAACTTCCTGCAGGACATAAAACATTGCACGTAGACCATGTCCATGAAGAAGCATTTGTCTCTGATGAAAACCCCTGGATCGAAGTCCTTCGTCGAATTGGAGGAACTAAGGCCTGACTTACTTCATGTGCAGCTTTGGGGTCTGGTGGCGGTGGCTTTGGGGTCTTTTGGCAATATGCGTACTGGCTTCTTAAAGGCTAGAGATTTTTGGAACCTAGTTTTATCAATATAGCCAATATCCTTGTGGAACGGAGAAAGCAGCCTGGTATTATTAGAAAAATCACCGGATATGAAGCTAGAATGGGTAGAGTGTCAGTTTGTTCTGACTCCTGCTTTCCATAAAACAGGAACATCACTGGTGTGTGTGCAGCCTTTCTTCAGTAGGAAAGCCCCTGTTTTATATTTTATTTCATTTTATTAACTTATTGTATTTATTTTATTTCATATGTTTATTTTTGAGAGAGAGAGAGAGAGCAGGGGGACAGAGGATATGAAGTGGGCTCCGCATTGACAGCAGAGAGCCCAACGTGGGGTTCGAACTCAAGAACCGGGAGATCACAACTTGAGCCAAAATCAGATGCTCAACCAATTGAGTCCCTCAGGCACCCCAGGAAGCCCCAGTTTTAAAATCTGAGATTGCTTCATGAGGGTTGAGTCAGATTGAAGAGAGCTGGATGATATGAAAGTATGGTGCCAGCAACAAAAGGCAACCTTATTCCTTGTTCTTACCTATTTTCTATACCTCCCTGCCTATCAGACCATCTGTCTATCTGTCCGTCCATCCATCCATAATCCATCCAGTTCTGTTCAGGGTCTGCTGAGTGTGGGGCCACAGTACAGAAAGAGATGAGTCTGGTCCTTGCTCTCTTTTAACTCATTAACCTACAGCAAAGTTAAAGAAGTATAAAAAGCAGTACAAAAATGATAACAAGTATAGAAAACATTAATTGCAGCACTGACGATGGCTACAGAGGAGGAGTACAAGGTGCCTGCCGGCCGTAAACAGGGCAGCTTTACCGGCTGGGAAGGCCCGCAGCTTCCCACAGGAAAGGTTAGTTGGACTTGACCAGGTGAACAAGTGGTGGCTGCATGGTCATGGTCCCAGTTGGGACAAGGGCATGGTGAATTCCAGACCTAACGGAGAGCCAGTGTGGCTGGAGCACTGAGGGCGAGGGAGGCTCTGTAGTGTTCACACCCCGGTGGGTGGTGGTCCTGGTGCTGTTTTCTTGACCTGTGCAGGCATCCCCAACAGGCTCTGTACTTGCCGACTCCTGTTTTTCAGAACTCACATCTATCACCCAAAGCGTCTATTCCTGAGACAGTGCTTGTCGTGGCTTCCCGGAGAGCAGTTGGCTTTATTTTTATTGCCGTCAAGACTGGTTGCTTTCTTTGCTTCTTGATCTCGTTAGTGGTTTTCATTCCACATTTCCTGAGCTTGCACCTGGGCTCGGCGCTGCAGGCTTTGCCCTCAGGAGTCCACGGACCTGACACACGGGAGTAAAGAGATGAGGGCTGTGCTGGGTCAGGGACGTCAGGGACGGCAATTGGTGGAAGTGGACACTCATGGGATGGAACCAGACTCACAGGATCTTAAAGATAGATTTTCAGTTTCCCAGGCAGAGGGACACAGACAGAGGCCACAGATTGCAGAGTAACAGGAGCAGGAGAGAACATGCTGTGTGTCAGGAATGGTGAGCCGTGTGGCCTTGCTGGAGTGTGAAGCTCATGAATGAACATGGGGAGGAGAAGCTGGCAGAGGAAGAGGTCAGAGGTGTGGCTTATTTTATTACTATTTTTTAATGTTTATTAATTTTTGAGAGAGAGAGAGACAGAGTGTGAGCGGAAGAGGAGCAGAGAGCAAGGGAAACACAGAACCCGAAGCAGGCTCCAGGCTCTGAGCTGTTAGCACAGAGCCTGATGTGGGGCTCAAACCCATGAACTGTGAGATCATGACCTGAACCGTGAGATCATGACCTGAACCGAAGTCAGACGCCCAACCGACTCAGCCACCCAGGCGCCCCCGAAGTGTGGTTTAGAGTCAGTTCTCAGAGGGACTTGAAGGCAGTGCTTGGGAGTTCAGATGGTGTCCTGTGGCCAGCAGAGAACTGTTTCAGAGTGTCAGGAGGAGGGAATCACTGCCGGTTGTGACCTGGTGCAGAGGATGGTTGGTGTGGGGGAGCTGAGTGCGGGGTTGTTGCCTCTGAACTTGGCCATGGGAATAGAGAGGAAGGGGCAGGTTTGGGAGCAACTGAGGTGGAGGCCTCCTTTCTTGTAGACTTACTGGATGGGAGGGCAACATCAGGGCTTCTCACTTTAGTCATATTAAGAGCTGGGCCAGTTGCAGAGATAAGGAACATGAAAGGGGTATTGGGGTTGAGGAGGAGGAATTAGTGAATTCAGTTTTGGCAACAGCCAAGCTGAGTTTGGGAGGCCTGTGGGACAGCATCTCGGCAGCTAGCCTGCTTGTCTGGAGCTCAGAGAGAGATCTGGGCCCGAGCAGTGGTCCTCAGTCTGTGGAACATCAGGATCCTCAGTGGTGTTTGGGGGAGAGAGACTGGTCATCTGTACGTTGTAGAGTCTTCACAGGTCGCTCCGACGCCCTCCTGGTCAAGAGAGACTTGGGGTCATCCTTGGATAGCTGGCCCAGAGTGATAGGGGAGGGATGGGTCACCCAGGAAGTTTCTGCATAGTGGGCACAGGATCCTGGCTGGAGTGCTGGGGAGCACCAGCACGAGGGGTGGAGCACATGGAAGAGTCAGAGAAGGAGCAGGAGGAAGGTCAGTGAGGAAGGAGTAACATAGGAAGATGATGGTATGGAAACTGGTGGCTGGGGCATCCCCTCTCTGCTGGGCCTCTGCCCCTGAAGCTGGGTGCCCCAGGCTTCCCATTGACACTTGTATTTTCACTAATGTTGGAGACAGTCCAGCATTAGTTCTCTTTACTTCCGTGTGCAAAAGACCAAGGGATGCTCTTGGCTGCGGCCAGTGTCTCAACCCTTCCTCTTCCCTCAGACCTCAGGCTGTGCACCATGTCTGCTCTTGCTGCTCTTTTGGTTTTAAATCTCTGATTCCTGAAGCAGGAAAGTTGGGGCCCTGTCCAGCTTTCTGAGGTTCAGGATAGGTCTGCAACCTCAGTAGGAAGGGTGTGTGTCTAAATCCCAGGAATGGGAGCTATCAGAGCTCAGGGAGGAAGTCCTGGAAGATGACAAAACCATGCAGACTGGACTAAGGTGATGTGGGAGCCCCATGACTGGGGTGTGTGTTCTTGGTTCCCTATGTGTCCTGAGCTTGGGCAGGAGGTCAGAGCCTGGTATACAATTTTTAGAATTTACAGATGGGTGTCAGAGTTAGTGTACATGAGATTTACCCAGACTGCTCATGAAGGGCGTCCTATATTGACAAAAGTGGAAGTCCATTCCCCTGGTAGGCCTAAATGCCTGACAGAGGCCAGCTTACATAACCCCGTGAAGAGCCAACGAGAATCTGATGTATGATCCCACATGTGTCTTTAAGTAATACCCTGACCCAAAGACCTGGGAGTACAGGGCAGAGGCAGAGACCTGGTTGGCACTGGCCCTGGTGCTGAAAACCACAGCTCAAGAGTGCTGAGAAAGGATCAGGGATAATTGGAGGTGAGTGGCTATCCTTAATATCGGGGCCCACCACCCTGATACAAAGCCACTTGCCTCTCACAAAAGGAGAAAGAAAAAAGATTAATGTTCATTGAGTTAGAAAACCTCAATGCTTAGCAAAGAGAAGGGAGCAGATCAGTGGATGGGAGTACGTGTACCAGTACAGAACATAAAATGCTGTTCAGCTCTTGTGGGATAGAATATAGAGAAGTGGTTTAGAATATGGGCCTGACTGAGCTGGGTTCAAATCCTGCCTTTGCCCAAGGACTCATTACCACAGCCAGTGAATATACTCTAATTTATTATTTGAAGATACTCTTATTGACAGTGTCCTTAGGTAAGTTACCTGACCTTCTGGGGCCTCACTCACTAGAGTGAGTTTTCTCATGTTAAATGGGTGTGATAGCAATACCCATCTTAGAGAATTTTTGTAAGGACTCAGTGGTACAGAAAAGGTGCTTGACAAAGTGTTTGTCACAGAGTAATGGTTCAATAAATGACAGTAGTAATAGTGATGATGATAATACGATCCTTGCATGAGTACCTCTGCTGATTTCACTGGACTAAACCCCACCAATGTAGCACACGTATGATGTAAAGCACTTAAGCAATAATAGGCTCAGCTGTTGATCCTGGATCAGTAATTGGAGGTGGTAAGGACAAAATAGCACATTAGCTTTAGTTGTTAGTAATGGTATAGATTTGTATCACGTCTTCTATCTCTGTGAGTATTTTGGTGGATATTGGGGGAGGTGGCATTATAGATTATTTACCTTAATGTTTGATTGTTAATGCCACAGTCTCACTTTTATGACAAGGCTTGTTACTGAGTAGCCTTTTATTAAATGTTTTTTTGGAGCTCCGTTATAGGATCTAGGAGAGGTGGGTTACAGGATTCAGGTTATAGGGTAGCATGGGGGGAGAATGTTTCTTGAATGGATAAGATGAAAATCAATCAGTTGATCAAGCAATTAATTTCTGGCTCTTTCCAGGGAAGTCTACACATAGTAATAGTGACAATACCATATCTCCAAATGTTGGCAATTCCAATGAGGTAATCTATAAAACTTGGTAAAATAGTGATATTCATCTGGGAAAATAAGTTGGTAAAAACATTAAAAAAATTTTAGGGCACTGAAATGGCCTTCATTCCTCTGGTCCTTTTCATTTCAACAAATGTTTGAGTTTGTCTGCTATGTGTAAAAATAGTGCTAGACCCTTAGTTGGGGAATATAAAAATTGACATCTATTGGATATCTTTTGTGATATATATTCTCATATAACATTTATTTCTGTCCCTATGAGGGAGTCATTTTTGTAGTTTGGAATATAAGTGACAGAAAACTAAAATAACAAAGATATAAATAAGATAGAAATTTCTCTCTTATGTGGGAGAAGTCAAGAGATAATCAGCTCAGGGTAGGTATAGAGCCTACATGGTTAGGGACTTAGCTTCCTTCTATCTTGTTGTTCCATCATAAGGCTATCTTGGGAATGGCTTCTAAATCTGAAGTCACTTCAAGGCCTGAAATGGCTGCTGGAGTTCTAGCTTTTGCATCTGCATTCCAGCCTTTGAGGTCCACTTTCCAGAATTTGTGCATGATATTTCTTGCATCCCATTGGCCTGATCTTGGGCTTATGGCCACACCTAGCTGTAAGGGAGGTTGGGAAATATAATCTCTATTCAGGGAAGCCATGTGTGCATCTACAAACCAGAATTTCTGTTACGAAAGGAGACGAGGATGGTTGTTGGGAATGGTGAGGGGCTAGTCTCACCATTATTGGCCCCATTTAACAGATGTGGAGTCTCACAGTAGATCACCTTGATATATATGGCCTATAAATGATTGAACCTTCACAACTTATTATAAAGCAGTAATTTACTAATTTCATATGGTGCTTGGGTAAGAGCAGGAAAATAGACTCCTGGAAAAGAAATGATTTCTTTTTTTTCTTTTGAAGTTTTTTTTTTTTTAAATGTTTTATTTATTTCTAGGAGAGAGAGAGAGACAGCGTGAGCAGGGGAGGATCAGAGAGAGAGGGAGTCACAGACCGAAACAGGCTCCAGGCTCTGAGCTGGCAGTCAGCACAGAGCCCGACGCGGGGCTCAAACCCACGAACCGTGAGATCATGACCTAAGTGAAAGTTGGATGCTTAACCAACTAAGCCACCCAGGTGCCCCAAGAAATGATTTCTTTGCTAACATGCACAGGAGCTTAATTCATGAGCCACCAGGAGTTAACACAATAGCAAGGGAAGGAATGGTTATTACATTGTTGGGGCATTTGACTTTCAATGCCAGAAGGAATTGCTAAGCTTGACCACATAGAGTATTGGATACTCCATATGAGTTTGAGTTAAAGAACACAACCTGTAGTTAAAGATGGGAAGATGTGTACAGAGCTCTGTTATGCTGTCTAGGAGGGGTGGGTTACAGGATTCAGGTTGGGGCAAGTTAGGAGGGAGAACTTCCCCTGACTACTTTCTATCTTTTTGTATGTGTGATGCCTGAGTCAGAGACAAAGGACTTCACTGCTAGCATAAACATGAGTGTGTGTGTCTATTTCCCTTCTCCCACATTCTGTGGGGGTGATGCCATGGGCCCAGATGGATGGTGTGCTTCTGTGTCAGGGCCGAGAAACACTGAGCTGGGGCACCAGCTGCTTTATTCCAGGCACTTAGCAAGCTTGCTTTTTGGCCCTGAGGGAGATATTGTGTCATTCCTCAAGGTTGCCCACTGCAAGCACACCTAGGTTGGCTACACCTAGAAGTAAGGGAGGTTGGGAAATGTAATCTCTATTCAGGGAAGCCATGTGTCCATCTACAAACCAGAATTTCTGTTATGAAAGAAGCGGATGAAGATGGTTATTGGGAATGGTGAGAGGCCAGCCTCACCATTACTGGCTCCATTTAACATGCCCAGTGGGACATATTGGAGTGTCAGAGACCATGGAGGAGTGAGTGCCCTAACAGGTGCTTGCCAGGATTAAATGGGATAATGTGTGCAGAGTGTGCGCCAATAGGAAGCTCTCAGCCAGTGCTATTATCCCTTATGTCTGTGGGTTCTGAAAAGACAGATCCAGTGATGACATGTTTATTACAGTGTTCCCACCTGGTTTCAACAAGACTGAAGGTTATGGAATTGATTGGGTTCTGGGCAGCTGGACAGGAAGAGAAAGGCTGACTCTCAATTGCTTGTGTATAGCTTCTGCCTTTTTTTAAAAAAAAGTTTTTAAAAATATATTATTTATTTGTTTGTTTATTTATTTATTTATTTGAGAGAGCATAGGGAGGGGCAGAGAAAAAGAGAGACAGAGAATCTGAAGCAGGCTCTGCACTGAGAGCAGGGAGCCCAATGTGGGGCTCGGACTCATGAACCGTGAGATCCCAACTCAGCCACCAGGCACTGAACTTGGGCCTTCTTGTATACATTTCATGTTTTCTTTGTTCTTGTATACATTTCATACCCAGTACATCCCTGGGGCATGTACTCTGCTAGCTTTTGGTAAATTGTTTATAATTCTCTTTTTTCTTATGTATAATCAAATGAAATCTATTTCTTGAGCTTAATATTTGTGGTTTGCTTAGCTTGAAGTAAAGTACAATGAGTTTTTCTTAAGAAATAGGTTATTAGTTTTTTCTACATATGTTGAGCAAAATCCTTGATAATTGGTTCCAAATTAATGAAACTTTTAAATCTGTCTGATGTGTTACGCGTACCATAAAAATGTAGAGCTGAAGGGTGTTGAAAGATGAGCTCAACTATCCAGTTTTATAGAAGAGAAAACTGAGGCACACTAAAGAGTGGTCCCAGTTGATGAGTGCCAGATGCAGTGCTGGGCCTTCACCCACAACCCTGTCCAAGGAACCTTGAATCCATTAGGGTGAGTAGAGAGGGGACTGAAGGGAATATGTCTACAAATTTTGGGTAAATAGCATATCAGGTCTCACATGTCCTCATTTAAGGATGAACAATGGAAGAGCAAACACCAGAGGGGATGCACTGAGAAGATCCCGTGACGTAAAGGGAAGTAAGCAAGGTGTGCAAGAAAGAGAGGAAGAGCAAGCTTCAGGCAGAAGGTTTCCCAGCTTCAAATGTCTTCTTTGCCCTCTCCGAGAAGTTGGAGATGCTGTGAAAGGTAAGATGATGAATCAACAGATGGAGATGGGAAAGGAGCTTGTGGACTTAAAAGCACAGAAGGAAATGAAGCACATGGTGCCAGCGTTTGGGACTGTGGCACTGCGGTATGTCAGGGGGTCAGGAGGAGGACACACTGCTGCGCTCAGAAGGGACAAGAAAACAACAGGTGTGGATGACAGACCAGCCTGGAGACCAGAACAAACAGCATAGAAGGAAGCCTCAATTCTTCTGAAGAAGGACCTGAATCTGTAGATTACAAGGGCTCATCATGAGCCAGGCAAAATTAGCAAAATAGGAGAGGACACCATTAGCATCCTGGCAGAAGGAACCTTTAAATCAAAGAAAAAAAATTAGCGAGGCTCAGGTTTACCTACGGCATAGGTGCCAGGGGGTGGTGGGGCAGTACCTGTAGAGTTTTGAGGGAAAAAGTTTTGACCAAAAAATTTTATTCTCAGCAGAAATTCTTTTCAGTTGTGTAAGGACACACCTTGTGTGCAGCTTTTGCTATACCCATGCACCATTCCGGCGGCAGCGGAAACCATTGGGAGACACTGAGAGATGAGTGAAAATAAAGGACCATCCATGGGCAAGTCATAGGAAGGACTGGCAGTGGGAGTGGAACCATTCAGGTGTCAGGTGATTTCAAAGTAGTTGTTGTGATTATGACATAAAATATACAAGTGAAATGATGGAGAGAGGATAGAACATGAAACCATAATTAACAGAGAAAGCAGGAGTTCCTGCTTAAACTAGGGATCATGCATGTGGACACACTCTCCACTCTAAAGAACTATACAAATATGAGAGACAAAAGATTTGAAAGCAAGCTCCATGCCATCCAGTCTGCCTGGACATGTGTTTTCTAGCTAATAGAATGCTGTGCAGGTGTGCAGTGTACCTGGGGCCACTTTTGTGGTGATACCTCTGGACATCATCTTTTTGAACTGCCCTGGAGAGAATTGCTTGGCACCTTCATTCTGCAGGAGGGCGTATTGCTGGTGGGAATGTGAAATGGTGCATACTCTTTGGAAAACAATATGTCAGTGTATCAAAAAATTAAGCACCAAATTGCCACACAACTTAACAATTCCATTCCTAGGTATAAACCTGGAAGAATTGAAAACAAATGCTTACACCAAAACCTGTACATGCATGTTCTTAGCAGTAGAAGTGTTATTCATAATAGCCCAAAATGGGAACCCAAATATCCATCAGGTGATGAATGGATAAACAAAGTGTGGTATTCCCATATAAAGGAGTATTATTTAGCTATAAAGAAGAATGAAGTACCGATTCTTAGTACAACATAGATGAACATTGAAAACATTCTAAGTGAGAGAAACCAGACAGAAAAGGCCACATACTGCATGATTCTGTTTTCATGAAATGTCTAGAAGAAGGAAATGCATAGACACAGAAAGTAGATTGGTGGCTGCCAGGGAGATGGGGCATAGGAGTGAGTGCTAGTGGGTACTGGGTTTCTTTTGGGGCTGATGAAAATGTTCTGGAATTAGATAGTGGAGATGACTGTGCAACTTAGTGAATATGCTAAAACCTGAGTTCTAGTGTAAAAGGGTCCATTTTATGGTATGTAAATTATATCTCAATTAAAAAAAAAAAGTTCTTGGGGCGCCTGAGTGGCTCAGAGAATTGATGATACTAAGTTATAAATAAAGAGGCTTCTTGGGGTGCCTGGGTAGCTCCATTGGTTAAGCGTCCGACTTCGGCTCAGGTCATGATCTCACGGTTCGTGGGTTCGAGCCCCGCGTCAGGCTCTGTGCTGACAGCTAGCTCAGAGCCTGGAGCCTGCTTCACATTCTGTGTCTCCCTCTCTCTCTGACCCTCCCCTTCTCACACTGTCTCTCTCTCTCTCTCTCTCTCTCTCTCTCTCAGAAATAAATAAAACATTAAAAAAAAAAAGTTCTTTTTCTTATTGTTAAATGTTAATTGTGGAAAAGTAAGAAAATAAAGATAGACGTCCCCCCCAATGCAGCCATCATCTCTTTTTATCTTTTTTTTTATTGTTGAAGTATAGTTGCCATTAGCTTCAAGTGTGCAACATAGTGATTTGTGATTTGACAATTCTATGCATTACTCACTGCTCATCATGATAAATGTAATTATCATCTGTCACAATACATTGTTATTACAATATTATTGACTGTATTCCCTATCTGTACTTAATAAATTTTTTTTAATGTTTTATTTATTTCCTGAGAGAGAGAGAGAGAGAGAGAGAGAGCGAGCGAGCATGAGCAGGTCAGAGGGTCAGAGAGAAAGGGAGACAAAGAATCTAAAGCAGGCTCCCAGCTTGGGGCTAGCTGTCAGCACAGAGCCCCACTCAGGGCTCGAATCCATGAACTGTGAGATCATGACCTGAGCCAAAGTCAGACACTCAACCGACTGAGCCACCCAGGCGCCCCCTATCTGTACTTTTCATCTCCGTGACTTAATACTGGTATAATACTTTGTACCTCTTAATCCTCTTTCGCTTATCACACACCCACTTCCCCTCTGGCAACCACCAGTTTTCTGCATCTGAATCTGACTTTTTGTTTTATTTTTTAGGCTCTCCATGTAAGTGAAATCATATGGTATTTGTCTTTCTCTGTCTAATTTAACTTAGCATAGTACCCTCTTGATCCATCCATGTAGTCACAGATAGTAAGATCCCATTCTTTTTTATGGATGAATAATATTCCATTGTGTATATATGTATACCATATCTTTATTCACTCATCTATCAGTGGACACTTGGGCTGCTTCCATATCTTGACTATTGTAAATAATGCTGCAGTAAACACACGGGTGCATATATCTTTTCCAATTAGTGTTTTTGTTTTCTTTGGGTAGTTACCCAGCATTGGAATTAATGGATCATAGGGTGGTTCTCTTTTTAATTATTTGAGGAACCTCTGTTCTGCTTTCCGCAGTGGTTGCACCAGTTTATACTCATATCAACAGTGCACGAAGGTTTCTTTTTCTGCACATCCTCACTGACACTTGTTATTTCATGTCTTTTTGACACTAGCCATTTTGACTGGTGTGAGGTGATAGCTCATTGTGGTTTTGATTTGCATTTCCCTGATGATGAGTGATGTTGACCATCTTTTCATGTGTCTGTTAGCCACTTCCATATTTTCTTTAGAAAAATATTCAGAGCCCTTGCCCATTTAAAAATCATATTTGGTATGATTTTGCTGTTGAGTTGTATAAATTATATATTTTGCATATTAACCTCTTATTGGATATGTCATTTGCAAATATCTTCTCTCATTCACTAGATTGCCTTTTTGGTGGCTTCCTTTTGCTGTACAAATGATTTTATTTATTTTTTATTTTTTTATTTTATTTTATTTTTTAAAATTTATTTCTAGGAGAGAGAGAGAGAGAGAGAGAGAGACAGTTTGAGCAGGGGAGGGTCAGAGAGAGAGGGAGATACAGACTCTGAAATAGGCTCCAGGCTCTGAACTGGCAGTCAGCACAGAGCCCGATGCGGGGCTCGAACCCACGAACCGCGAGATCATGACCCAAGCGAAAGTCGGGCGCTTAAACGACTAAGCCACCCAGGCGCCCAATTTTATTTATTTTTTAAAGTCTATTTTTTAATTTTGAGGGAGAGACAGAGAAAGAGCATGAGCAAGTGGGGGAGGGGCAGAGAGTGAGGGAGAAAGGGAATCCCAAGCAGGCTCTGTGCTATCAGTGCAGAGCCTAATGCAGAGCTTGAACTCACAAACCTTGAGATCATGACCTGAGCTGAAACAAAGAATCAGACACTTAACCAACTGAGTCACCCAGGCACCCCTGTATAGATGCTTTTGATTTTTGTGTTGACCTATTTATTTTATAACTAGAAGTTTGTACCTCTTAATTCCCTTCTCCTGTTTCACCCATCTCCCCACCCATCTCTGCTCTGGTAACCACTAGTTTGTTCTTTGTATTTAAGAATTTGTTTTGTTTTGTTCCAAGATTCTGGACATAAAATCATATAGTATTTATTGTTCTCTGACTTATTTCACTTAGCATAATAATACCCTCTAGGTCTATCTGTGTTGTTACAAATGGCAGGATTTTATCAGCCATCATCGTACTGTTAATACTTGGTGTACATATGTCCAGACTTTGTCTGTGTCTCCAAGCTGGACTGATAGACCATTTTATTCTTTTCTTCTGTCATGATATGTTTATGTGGATGGGCATAGTCCCCAAGCATGTTCTTTTATTTATTTATTTTTTATTTAAAAAAAAAAATTTAATGCTTATTTAGTTTTGAGACAGAGAAGGACAGAGCATGAGCTGGGGAGGGGCAGAGAGAGAGGTAGACACAGAATCTGAAAAAGTTTCCAGGCTCTGAGCTATCTGTCAGCACAGAGCCTGACGCAGAGCTCAAACCCATGAACCGCGAGATTATGACCTGAGCCAAGTCAGACGCCCAACCGACTGAGCCACCCGGGCCCCCCCAAGCATGTTCTTTTATTAAGTGTTTTAGCCTCTCGTTAGAGTGTTTATGTTGGAAACAGAATTTCTCTGCAAGTGGAAACAGTACACTGAAGTCCAAAGACCTGGGGTCCTGTTCAGACTCACCTTACGTTTGAGAGAGGCACTTAATTTCACTCCCCTCATCTTTTAAAGAGAGAGTGTGTGAGTGGGGGAGAGGGGCCAAGGGAGAGAGAAGATCTTAAGCAGGCTCCACGTGGAGCCTGACATGGGGCTCAATGGGGCTCAATCCCACGAACCCTGAGATGTTGACCTGAGCCAAAGTCGAGTCAAACACTCAACCACCTGAGCCACCCAGGCGCTTCTCACTCTCCTCATCTTTAAAAGGAATTGTGATACTTACTTTGTGATATCTTGTCCACAAGGATGGCTAAAATGAAAACCAAAACCAAAACCATATCAAGCTGGTGAGGATGTGGAGCAGCCAGAACTCCCTGCCCTGCTGGCGGGAGCGTAAATTGCTTTAGCTACTTTGGAAAACTGTATCATCTATGGAAGCTGAACGTACACTTACCTTACAACCTAGCAATTCCACTCCAAGGTACCAGCCCTACAGAAGGGCACGTAAGTGTGTACCAGATGTCATGCTTAGGAATGTTTAGGCAGCACCACCTGTAATAGCCCAAACTGGAAGATCCCAGTGCCCACCAGCAGCTGAATGGACAAATACACGTGGTAAACACCCACAGTGGAAAAACCATAACAGTAAAAGTTAATGAATAACAATTCAGTGAAAAACCCAGGACAAATTTTGCAAATATAGTGCTCAAGTGCTCAGTCAGACACAAGATTTATTTACTGTGTGATCCCATTCATGTAAAGTTTAAATAGAACCAGCCTATGCTGTTAGGAATCAGAATACTGGCTACCTTTGGGGGGCAGGTAGTGATAGAAGGGGGTGCAGTGGGTTTCTGGGGGTGCTGGTGATGTTTGGTCTCTCCTTACGGGTGCTGGTTACATGTACTTTGTGCGAATTCTTTGACCTGTGCATTTATATTGTGTGCACTTTTCTGTACATATGTTGCACATCTGTAAAAAGTGTATTTAAAACACTGAGAAAAGAGAAGCATATCAGTCACATTGCTCTTGTTAAAACTATTATTACCAATGAGAATGAAAGTTTTTTGTATTGATGAATAAAATTATTTTAACCTATTTGATCTTTATCGCTTTGATCATTGTATTTGTTTTCTAATATATGTAACACGGTACATTAGAATGTGTACTTAATTTACAAATAAATAATATGTATGTTAGAGGTGTTTGCTTACTATTTCTCAGCCGTTGGTAGTGAGGGATCAGAAGGTTTGGTGAGCTGTGTGGCTCAGGCTGGCAGCACTGGGGCCGCCTGAGCGCAGCCTGGCTGCCGGAAGCAGGTGGGCAGCAGGTGGGCAGTGGGTGAGCCTTCAGCAGTTCAGTGGGCATCTGTGTTTGGGTTGGTTTCCCTGTTGCTGGAGCACAGAGTGTGAGACTCAGCAGAGCGGTGGTGAAGCTGGGGAGTGAGGCAGGCGCCAGGTCTCCAGGGCGAGGGCCTGAGGGGAAGCTCTGAAAGGTGAGAGGACAAAAGGAAGGGGTCGGCAGAAGAAAGGAGGCAGCAGAGGAGGCCAGTGGGGCTAACTGGGAAGGGAGGAGACAGAGCCACAGAGTCACTATTAGGGGCCGAAAGCTGAGTTTCCGGAAAGAGAGACTGGTGAACCAAGGGGTGGGAGAACCTGAGGTCACTAGCCTCTGCGGTGTCTTGGTGGCTTGGGAGGGAGCAGCCCCCTGCTCAGGTAGGGTGTGTCCAAGCGGGTGGTAGTGAGATGGGGTGGTACTGAGGAAGTGGGGGTGTCTGATGGGTAGTAGCCTGGAGTTCAAGGGTCAGAGCTCTTTTGAAGACCGGAGAGGACTGCAGGTGTTCTTGGGGAGAGGGGAGGACCAAGAGAACGGAAGACATTGGGCTTGCAAGCGAGAGGTGGCTGAGCCCTGAGCCCAGGCCAGTCGTCAGCCCTGGGTCTCCGGCAGCAGCCTCTTTCTCAGAGGTGGGAGCGGAGGACCAGGAGTAGATGCAGAAACATTTAGGTTAAAGGAGGGACCCGAGGGAGCTGAAGTCCACTTTTGTCTGTGAAGGAGGTGGTGCGGCCGCCCACCTGCGTGTGGAGTGAGCTGTGAGGTGTGGAGAGAGGGGGTGCTGTGGAGGACAGAGACCAGTGATGGGGGGGGCTTTGCAGGCCTTCTATGCAGGACGCTTGTCTGTGCCACCGGGCTGCTGAGTCGGGACGTGCCAGCCGCTCCCTCCCTTGTATGCACACTCTTTTTTCAACAGCAGTGTGCTCGGAGGGCAGGGTGTTTGTGTCTGGGTACTCCTGAGTTCCTTCCGTGCTGGGTAGTGCCTGAGGCCATGGCTGGTGCGTTGGGCCTGCCGGAATGCATTTTCCCTTGGAGTCCATGCTTTTCTTTGGGGGTGATTCCCCAGGCAAACCCTCACACACTTACCGCAGCATGTATCCAAAGCATGATGGGAAAGAAGTTTAAGAAGTTTCAGTTGATTTTGATGCATTTGGACAGGCTTTACTACCTGGGAGGCTAATAGTGATATCAGCCATTGACCTGTGGGAAAAGGATTTGACATTTCAAAGAACAGGTTGAAATCAGATCTTCTAGCACCGTAGTTGGTCTGACCTTGCTGAGCTTTGAAAAACCGTAGTTGGTCTGACCTTGCTGAGCTTTGAAAAACCAGTCTTCCCATATGGAACATCATTGTAAATGGAGTTATTCCTCCTACTTTTACAGCGGCTACTGTTTGCAAAGAGACGTGCGGGGATGGTATGTCCTATTGGCCTGGGATTATGAAGCCCCACATGTATTCCTGGTAAGTTGGCTTATGGACACACAGTGAGGTGTGCTGTCTCGAGCAGGGCCGTAAAGGACAGGCATTGAAAGGTGCACGCTGGTGCAGGTGATCTGGGTGGCGGTGTGGTCAGGGCAGCCTCATGCCACATGGGCCTCCTCCGCGGGGCTGAGGAGCTGCAGGGTGGCTTTTGGGACCTCAGACATCCATGCAGAAGTTCCTTCTTGTCAGATGAAACTCTGAGGTTTTCTCTGTTGGTTCTTGGATCAAGGGCTTTTCTTTTCTCTGCCTCCTCCTGGTGCAGCGCCCCTTCTTGCTCCCTTGTTATGCTGTTACCCGTTTGCTTCCAGGGGTAAGAAGCCAGATGTTCTGTGTCTGACTGCCCAGCACCTGGGATGACTTCCTTTCTCTCAGCCTCAGGCTGTCCGCGAATCTTCCCCACAGCCCCCTCCCCTCTCTCCCTCCAGTTCAGCTGCCCTTGCCTCAGACCCTTCATCAGAAAGGCCAGCTCTTGTGTGAGTTGCTTGGCCGTGGGAGGAAGGGTGAAGGTATATGAGGACAGATAAGACGTGGTCATTGTGGTCATTGTCGTCAAGAGGCCGCACTCTGGTGGTCAGTGCCCTGCCCGCCCTTGCCTTCCCCGCCCCCGTTCCTGCTCCCTGAGATTCTGCGAGCCCTGTCTGGCACCTCTTCTGAGAAGGATTTTCTCTGCTCCCCAGCTCCTTGGGGCTCTCCTTCCTTTCAAACCCTCGTGGCACATGTTTTAACTTCCTCAGGGTCCTGCCTACATTTTGCATCGCATCATGCTTTTTTGATGTACTCTGTACCTCCTACCTTACCTCCTTTACTAGACTTTAAACTCTTTTTTAAAGAGGTATTTATTTATTTTTGAGAGAGAATGTGAGCATGTGCACACACAGGAGTAGGGGAGGGGCAGAGACAGAGGGAGACGAGGATCCAAAGCAGGCTCCATGCTGACATTAGAGAGCCTGACACGGGGCTCCAACCCACAAACCTTGAGATGATGACCTGAGCTGAAGTTGGACGCTTAACAGACTGAGCCACCCAGGCTCCCCTAGACTTTAAGCTCTTTTTTTTTTTCAGTTTTTTTCTTAAATTAAAAAAAATATTTATTTTTGAGAGAGACAGAGTGCAAGTAGGGGAGGGGCAGAGACACAGTGAGACACAGAATCTGAAGCAGGCTCCAGGCTCTGAGCTGTCAGCACAGAGCCCGATGCAGGGCTTGAACTCACGAACTGTGAGATCATGACCTGAGCTGAAGTCAGATGCTTAACCATGTGAGCCACCCAGGTGCCCCCAGACTTTAAGCTCTTTTCAGGTGGGGGTTGTGTCTTGCTCATTATTGTACCCATGCAGTGCCTTGCTCAGTGCCTTATACACAGGAGGTGCTCAGTAAATATTACCAGACTGAAACCAACTTGGACTGTCTTATAGCTCTCCATACCCATCCCCTTTATGGCCATGGTTCTTGGATCTTGAGACAACATAAACTATTGAAAGGAGGAGAAGCAGAGAGTGTTTGCCTAAAAGAACGTTATGAGATTCTGTACAGGTAGGAGAAATCACAAAAATGTTAAAAGCTGAAAGATGACAATATTTTTTCAGATTGTTCTAGTAGCTTTACCCTCTTGTCAACCCATTATCACAAAAGAGGCAGAAGGTGCAGTTTCTGATGTTTTCCTACCAGGGATTCAGTCTTTCTTCATGTTACACAATTAACTACAAGTAATTCATATAGTGCTTAGAAGAAGCTCTTTCCCTGACACCCACTTCCTGGTGGGATTGGGTCCCCGAGGAGGATGCTGGAGACCGGCTGCTGGTTTAGGGGTAGGAGCACAAGACAAAACAGACTCAGAGAGAAGTGATTTCCCTGAGGTCACAAAGCAGGGTAGTGGCAGAGTTGAAATTGGACTCTAGGTCAGTCTTTTTCTAGAAGTGAAACCTCTCTCCATGGTCTGTGCTTTTGGGTCTGATTAGAACTGGATTCTGGGATGAGGTGCCTGGCTGGCTCAGTTGGAAGAGCATGCAACTCTTGATCTCAGGGTTGTGAGTTTGAGCCCCATGTTGGGTGTAGAGATTACTAAGAAATAAATAAACGTGAAAATTTTTTTAAAAAAGACTTAATAAAAGAACTGGATTCCAGGAGAGGGATGGTGGCTGCCCATTTGCTGTCTACGGGGCGTCTGAGCAGAATTGCTCCCAGTCTTGCAGGTGGGAGAGGGCTCCTCTCTCTTGTCACCACCAGGGTGGGGACCAAAGGGCAGAGGATCTACTCCCCCTTTCTCAGCAGGACGATCACGGTTCACCAGCTCATTTCACTGGAGCCCTCTTGAACAGAGACTGTCAGGTTGTCTGGGGCTTCAGGCTTCTGCCCAGAACGGGGAATACGAGAACCTGTATCCTTCAACAGGCAATGGCCGATGACAACACGTTTTCGGAGACTTGGCCATAGAAAGGGGGAAGCCAAGCTTCACACTTGGTGCAGCGGCTTCTTGGAGGCAGGATGAATGGAGAGGATGCTTAAGAGCTTTAATTCACAAGGAAGGAGCTCCCAAAGGGGTGAGACTGAAGTGCACCAGAGGCTTTCTGGAACTAAAAAACATGTCTTTTGAATTCAAAGATCAACAGAAGAGTTGAAATTAGTGGTTTGGAAGGTCACACAGAAGAAAGGCCCCACAACCCAGAACAATAATAAAAAGAAATGGAAATCATGAATTAAAATGTGAGATGCTTAGAGGCCTTATCCAGGATACCTGGCATGGGGGTGAGAGAAGGTCCAGAAGGAGAAGAAGGAATAGATGGAGGAGTAATAGAAAAGCAGTAGAAGGAAATATCCATGAACTGAAGAAAGATGTGATTCTTCAGATTCAGTGGATTCATCCAGTTCACACCAAGGCTAACACTTAACCTATT
Organism: Hyaena hyaena; assembly: GCF_003009895.1. Lineage (NCBI taxonomy): Eukaryota > Metazoa > Chordata > Mammalia > Carnivora > Hyaenidae > Hyaena > Hyaena hyaena. Next base: position 5,083,818 of record NW_024080670.1, on the reverse strand, counting down.
TTCTAGTAAAATTCTTAAACTCCCAAGAAGAAAGAGAAAGGTCTTTTGAAAGAAGAAAAGAGGTTTTTTTTTTTTTTTTTTTTTTTTTTGAGAGAGAGACAGCATGAGCGGGGGTGGGGTGGGGGTAGGGGTGTAAGAGAGAGAGGGAGACACAGAATCTGAAAGAGGCTCCAGGCCCTGAGCTAGGTTTCAGCACAGAGCCCGACACGGGGCTCGAACCCACAAACCGTGAGATCATGACCTGAGCTAAAGTCGGATGCCTAACTGACTGAGCCACCCAGGCGTCCCAAGAAAGAAATTTTCAAAGGACAGAGAATTAGACTGTCATTAGACTTCCCATATACAGTCCTGGAGGCTGGGAGGCAGTGGACTTTTGTCTGCGGCCTGTTCAAGGGGGAGCGGCTGCAGTCCTTTGTGTACCCAGCCACGAGGCCACTCACGGCTGGTTGCAAAAGAAAGGCGATTCAGACATGTGCGGACAAAAAACATACAGCATCTGCGAAGTGTAGCTGAGAAAATGCCATGTAAGGCTCTCCGGGGGAAGGACAGTGAAAGCAGGGCAGAGATGATGAGCTCGGGGAAGAGTGCAGGGAGCAGCGCAGAGCAGGGCACCTGTCAGCGCCTGTGGTTTATCTCCGTGCCTGTTGCTGCTGTGCGTCAGAGTGTGTATTGTGTTACGTTATTAACAATTTTAAGATAGAGGAGAACTGCTGTGTGGGAAAACATAATAGGCTGAAAATAAAAATTCTAAACCACCTTTGCAAAACCTAAGGTTGGGAGAAGGGATGAGAGAGTGAGGAAATAAGGTTCCATGTTTAGGACACTTAAATACAGGAAATAAAACATAGAAGCATTGTTATTTATTTGTCTTAAGGAAGGAGACGCGGATGCCTGGGTGGCTCAGTCGGCTAAGCGTCTGACTTTGGTTCAGGTCATGATTTCACGGTTCGTGGGTTCGAGCATCGGGCTCTGTGCTGACAGCTAGCTCAGAGCCTGGGACCTCTCTTCAGATTCTGTGTCTCCCTCTCTCTCTGACCCTCCCCCGCTGGCACTGTCTCTCTCTCTCTCTCTCTCAAAAATAAATAAAACATTAAAAAAATAAAAAAAAGAAATCATCAAGACTCTCAAAGTACTTAAAAAAACAAAAACAAAAACAAAAGGAAGGAGAAACAAAAGTTCAGTTTTGACTTTGGGGCATCAGAAGGTGTATTAGGGCCAGATTTGGTTGCATACATTAGATAAGCTCTACATGAAATGGCTTAAACATTAAGGGTTTTTATGTTTTCATCTCATGAAAAAGTAAAGAGGTAGGCAGTGTACGTTTGGTGTGGCGGAATCAATGTCATCTCAGACCCAGGGTCCTTACGTCTTGCCACTCTTCCATCTATAGCAGATTGCCTCCTCATTCAGGATGGCTGCTTGAGGGGCGCCTGGGTGGCTCAGTCGGTTAAGCATCCGACTTTGGCTCAGGTCATGATCTCAGAGTCTGCGGGTTCGAGCCCTGCGTCAGGCTCTGTGCTGACAGCTAGCTCAGAGCCTGGAGACGATTTCAGATTCTGTATCTCCCTCTCTCTCTGACCCTCCCCTGTGCGAGCTCTCTCTCTCTCTCTCAGAAATAAATAAAACACTAAAAAAAAAAAAAAAGAAAGGATGGCTGCTTGAGCTCCAGCCATCATATCTGCATTCCAAAAGCCTGAAGGAGATGGAGGGGAAGAAGGGTGTGCCCTTTCCCTTTCAGACAATTCTTAAAGGTCTCACATAGCACTAACATTTACACCTCATTGAGTAGAGCTTAGCCACATTGAGCTGTAAGGGCACACAGGGTGGGCTTAGCTAAAAATAGGAGTTCTCATACTAAAGAAGAAAGGGAGAAATAGAGAAGTTGGGATCTCTGCCTCAAAAGATAATCACTAGCAGAATACAAATTTAAACAATAGTCTTTCTTCCTTTCTTCCTTTCTCTCTCCCTCCCTCCCTCTCTTTCTCTTTCTCTTTCTCTTTCTCTTTCTCTTTCTCTTTCTCTTTCTCTTTCTCTTTCTCTTTCTCTTTCTCTTTCTTTCCTTTCCTTCCTTCCTTCCTTCCTTCCCTTCCCCTTCCCCTTCCCCTTCCCGCAAAAAAGTTATAAAGGTTGGTAAAGCCAGTGTTAGCAAGTGAGTGGGGAAGTGGGTCCTCTGACATTGCGTAGGGAGTATGAACTGTCATAACTCATGGGGAACATAATCTAAAAATACCTAACACACATTACAGTGTCCCTAATCTGGGCGTCTATCAGAGTCCCTGCTGCAGAAACAGCGCCGCTGCGAAAGGCAACGCGAAGCTGTTTTCTGTGCCTGGTGTGGCAGAAAGGCAGCCATGAATTAGGCGGTTATTACACAGAAGCTGGCTTCCTCTGTTCTGACATGGGAGAAGCCACAGACTGGTGGGTTTAAAAGATAAATTGCATAATCACGTCTCCATCAGGGGTTGCAAACTAGTGGCCCGTGGTGGCAGATAACACTGTGCCGGGCACGGTGTTAAGTGCTTTACACAATGCACTTACTCTCATCTCACAGCGAACTCACAGGTGGGTACTATTGGATCACCTGCATTCAGAGGAGGAAATTGAAGCACAGAGAGACCAAATATCTTTAAAAACATTTTTTTTAACATTCATTTCTGAGAGAGAGACAGAGAGAGAGAGAGAGAGAGAGAGAGAGAAGAGACAGAGTGTGAGCAGGGGAGGGGCAGAGAGAGAGAGGAAGACACAGAATCCAAAGCAGGGTTCAGGCTCTGAGCTGTCAGCACAGAGCTCGACGTGGGGTTTGAACCCATGGACTGCAGATTATGACCTGAGCCAAAGTCAGACACTTAGCTGATTGAGCCACCCAGGTGCCCCGAGACTAAATATCTTTCTTAAGGTCACCCAACCAATAGATGCCAGGCCCAGGATGTGGCCAGGGCTCCAAACTCTGAACTTCTATCAGCTCTGCTACCCAGCCCAAGGAGCACTGTCTAATCTCCCCCTTGGTTGCTTTGTGTAGCCAGCTCAGTGCTTTACAGATGTTCAAAATGGCAAGTGCTGGGGCGCCTGGGTGGCTTAGTCGGTTAAGCATCCGACTTTCGCTTAGGTCATGATCTCACGGTTTGTGGGTTCGAGCCCCACATCGGGCTTTGTGCTGACTGCCAGCTCAGAGCCTGGGGCCTGTTTCAGTCTGTGACTCCCTCTCTCTCTGATCCTCCCCTGTTCATGCTGTCTCTCTCTCTCTCTCCTAGAAATAAATAAAACATTAAAAAAAAAACAAAAAACAAAAAAAAAACAAAATGGCAAGTGCTGAGGGGTGTAGTTAGCCACAGGCCCCGTGTGTCTTTATTCTGTTACACTTGCAGCTTCACCACTGACGTCATCTGCCTGGGCCTCGTAGGCGTGTGAGGGGACGGCCTTGGTTTCTGGTATGAGCCCCGCTTGGTTATATGTATTTCTGTGGCGCGGCTGGAAGGCTGGAGGAATACACCTTCCTGCTTGCTGTGATTACCTCTGGTGTGTAGGAGAGGGAGGGCAGTGGGCCAAGGGTGGCCTGATGGCTTTTATTTGTACATCCTATTGGGTTTGGCTTAGAGCAACAGGAACCTGTTGCTTTTGCAGTTTAAACAGGAAGTCCAATAAAGTATAACTTATAAATAATTAAATATCAAGAAACATCCCAGGAACTGCAACGGTACCTTCCTTTCTGTTATTTCTTTTGAGATTGTCTTTGTAAACGTGACTGTTTAGTCAAGGAGACTTGAGTTTTCCTTTCTGTAAGAAGAAGGCCATCAGCTGGAACATGTGACACTTTGTGACTTTTGAGCATCTTGTTCCAGAACCTAAACTTTTATTTATTTATTTATTATTTTAAAAATATAATGTATTGTCAAATTGGTTTCCATGCAACACCCAGTGCTCAACAAGTGCCCTCCTCAGCAAGCGTCCATCACCCACTTTCCTCGCTCCCCCACCCCCCATCTACCCTCAGTTTGTTCTCAGTATTTAAGAGCCTCTTATGGTTTGCCTCCCTCCCTCTCTATAACTTTTTTTCCCCTTCCCCTCCCCCATGGTCTTCTGTTAAGTTTCTCAAGATCCACATATGAGTGAAAATATATGGTATCTGTCTTTCTCTGCCTGGCTTATTTCACTTAGCATGATACCCTCCAGTTCCATCCATGTTGCTACACGTGGCCAGATTTCATTCTTTCTCATTGCCATGTAGTATTCCATTGTATAGATAAACCACATCTTCTTGATCCATTTGTCAGTTGATGGACATTTAGGCTCTTTCCATGATTTGGCTATTGTTGCAAGTGCTGCTATGAACATTAGGGCACATGAGCCCCTATGCATCAGCACTCCTGTATTCCTTGGGTAAATTCCTAGCAGTGCTATTGCAGGGTCATAGGGGAGTTCTATTGTTAACTTGAGGAACCTCCACACTGTTTTCTAGAGTGGCTGTACCAGTTTGCATTCCCACCAACAACGTAAGAGGGTGCCTGTTTCTCTACATCCTTACCAGCATCTATAGTCTCCTGATTTGTTCATTTTAGCCACTCTGACCCATGTGAGGTGGTATTTCAAACAATCCTAAAATTTGTATGGAACCACAAAAGACCCCAAATAGCCAAAGTAATATTGAAAAAGAAAACCAAAGCGGGAGGCATCATAATCCCAGACTTTAACCTCTACTACAAAGCTGTAATTATCAAGACAATATGGTATTGGCATAAAAACAGACACAGAGACCAATGGAATCGAATAGAGAATTCAGAATCGGACCCACAAATATATGGCCAACTAATCTTTGACAAAGCGGGAAACAGTATCCAATGGAAAAAAGCCAGCCTCTTTAACTGATCGTGCTGGGAGAACTGGACAGCAACATGCAGAAGAATGAAACTAGATCATTTTCTCACACCATACACAAAAATAAACTCAAAATGGATGAAGTTACCTAAATGTGAGACAGGAAACCATCAAAACCCTAGAGGAGAAAAGCAGGAAACAACTTATTTGACCTCAGCCACAGCAATTTCTTACTTGACACATCTCAAAAGGCAAGGGAATCAAAAGCAAAAATGAACTATTGGGACCTCATCAAGATAAAAAAGCTTCTGCACTGCAAAGGAAACAATCAAAACTAATAGGCAACTGACAGAATGGGAAAAGATAGTTGCAAGTGACATATTGGATAGAGGGCTAGTATCCAAAATCTATAAGGAGCTCTCCACTTCTATAAGGAAGTGGGCAGAAGACATGAATAGACAGTTTTCCAAAGAGGACATCCAGATGACCTCTCCAGATGATACATGAAATGATGCTCAGTGTCACTCATCATCAGGGAAATACAAATCAAAACCACACTGAGATACCACGGAACCTAAACTTAAATCGACAGCAGCACAAAGGTTGCTCAGGACAGGGTCTGTGAGCCGTGGGAGCTGGAGGCCGGCTCCTGACGCGGCCACATGACCCGCTTACTGGATGTCTCGGAGTGGCAGCCGTGTGCTGTGTGCCAGAGCTCTAGCGGTCTGGGGAGGAGGACGAACACATGATGCAGGACACGGGTGGCGAGTGCCATGGAGGAGAAGGCTGGGTGCTCTAAAGGCTGTGGGAGAAGGACATGACAGAGGGAATCTCAGAAGGGTTCCTGGAGGAAGTAGCCTCTAAAATAAGACTGGAAAGGAGAGGAGGGAGGAGGATGGTCTCACGGCCCCTGTTTACACCTGACAGTGAGAGACGGCAGGGCAGGCGTGGCCACCTGTGAGCTCCAGCAGCATTTTGGCACCTGTCTGCACATCTCTTCCTCCTTGGCTGGAAGCCACCTCCATGGGGCTGGCAGAGGGACTGCACACTCCCAGCACAGAACATGCTTCCCTGCGGTACCCTTAAGCCCCCTCTTTCCCTCCCCAGTGAGGACCAGAGCCCTGACCACTTGAGAGTGGGTTTGAATGCAAGGAATTGGTGGGTGGAGTGGGGAAGCAAGGACATCAATGTTAGGACATGACGTTCACATGGGCCTTTGGGCTGTCACTGCCTGGGCTGTGGAAGGTCAGCCTGGAGGGAGCCTGGGAGGGAGCTGGGCTGGAGGGATTGTTAAGGCGACTCACCTATTTTCAGCTGATGTACCTGGGAGGTGGCTTCCACCCGGGTCCTGCTTGAGCCCCGAGTGTTGATGTACCCCCGACCCTGGCCCGTCCCGCCTTGGGCATTAGCCCCTGTATTTGTACCGCTTCTTCCTCCACCCCGCTCCACCCCACGGGGGTCTTTGTACCTGTGGGAGGGCCTTCTCTCCTTCAAATCCCTTTATGCAGTCCTTGAGCCTTTTTGGGGTGCAGCAGAACCAGGTGGCTAGGGGTGCTATTGGGGTGGCTGAAGTGTCGCAGCCTTGCTCTGACCTTGCCCCTTCATTTCCACAGCAGGCCAGGGGAGCAGTTTATCCATTTTTATCTAGAACACATCCTACTGCTGGGTTCTGTGCGGGGACTGTTTGAGAACCTCCCTTGTGCCGGATGCTGCAGCAGCACTTACCCAAGAGGCGGCCTCAGCCCAGGGACTTCATGCACAGGTAGCACTTAGGCGAGTGCCATACGAGGGGGGCACAGAGGGGGAATTGGAGCCTAGAGAGCTACTTGCCCCCTGCCATGTAGGTGATGGGTGGAGAGCTGCATTTAGACCCAGGATGCCAGACTTGCAGGTGCCGTCCCTGGTGGCAGATGAGACAGGTGTGACTTGCCTTACAGAGCTCGCGTGGCCCAGCAGGGACAACAGCGGTTCCCTGTCAGGGTGACAGGTGCCGCGGTGGGTTAGTGGAGGCACACACAGGACAGGCCCTCCACCCGGACTGAGGACCGGAGGACGGAGAAGGGACGAGTGTCCCCAGCAGAGTCCTCAGTGTGATCAGCGTCACTTCCCTGTCACCTGGGGCTTATACCTCAGTCTCTTCTGGGCTTTGGTGAGGAGGTGCTGGTTTGGTGGCCTGGGTGCATACTCGGTTAGTGGTTGGTCACTGAAGGCAGCTGTGTGGCTCTTGATCCCAGTCAGACTCCTAGGACCTTGGCCCTTAGGCACTCCCACTGGGGAAGACCCGTCCTCTTCCACAGGCTGTGTGACCTGAGTTTGTCACTATGAATTCCCTAGCCTTTTTGGGGATACATATGCAGAGGGCCTGGTTTTATGGATCTGTGCCGCCCGACCCACTTCCTCACTTCTGCCCTCGAGTACATTCGGCCATCCCGTAAGGACTGCTCCATTAGTTACAATGGAACATTATAAAAACTCTGAAAATCCAAATTAAGTAAATCCCGCCTTGACCCTGCCGTCCAACAAACCGGAGTGCATTCGTGCTGCCCGTTTTCTTTTCAGTCCCTGTCCGCAGGGCCCGTGGAGTTTGGTACAATTGTGCACCTTGCTGACTTCCTTGACGCGGCTGCAGAGGAGATTGCTCAGCTGGGAAGTGGCCACCAGGTGGTGCCCAAGCACCAGGCACCCGGCTCCGCCCTCCTGCCGCCGGACCACCTGGCTGAGAGCCCTGCTCCAAGTGTGCGTCTGTGGAAGTTCGCTTTCGTGTTTCTCCCCAAATGCTGTGTTGCTCATAGCCTTATTTTATCCCTTATTTTAAAAGAAATAAGAAATATTGAGGTATACAAAAAGTAGAAAGTAAAAGTACTGCGCAATCACACCTTTAGCAGGTGATGGTAGTAACAGTTGAGTGTGTCTTTATGTACCTGTATGTGTGCGTGTGTCCACATGTGTGCATACGGATTTGAAAGCATTTCCAGGTGTCACTTTCTCAGTGAAAGCACTTCTCAGCCCTCTCCATTCAAAATCGCACCCCTGCTCCCCCTCTGCCTAGCCCCCTGCCCTGCTTTACCTTTTTCCTCTCTTACCACAGCTGACTCTCCATATATTCCCCTGCATGCTGTATTCATTGTCTGCATCTCCCACCAGAATGTACTGGGGGGTGTCTGACTCTGTGCCCAGCACCTAGCACGGTACCTGGCACATTCTAGACTTTCAGGAAATACTTGCTGAATGAACTACTAAGGATGGCTGTGCCCTGAATTTGTGGACATCTTTCTTTGTCCATAACTATTGATCTGTTGCATCCTTTTAAGCCACTGCTTAGGGTCCCCTTGAGTGGATGTGCTCCAGCTACCTGTACTGAAACACACCGATGGGGTTTTCCAGTGTTTTCTTCCCTTTTTTTGCAGGTGGTGGTGCAGTCAGTGACCTTGCTGGAACACTCTCTCTGGTTGGTTGCCTGTCTTATGATTTCCTTGCTTTGCTCAGACTCTGGGCTAAGTGCTTCCCAAACATTATTTCGTGTGGTCCTCACACCTGTGAGAAAGGCGCTGCTGGCAGCTTCTCTCTTTGCAGGTGGGAAGCTGGGGCTTAGAGCACAGGCTCCTGGCCGGGGCCACGTGTCCACTGAGAGCTGAGCCAGACTCCTGGGGAATTCTTTCTGTACTAAAGATCTTACTGCATCCTCTCTTGTGACATTTCAGACACACTTTCCCCAGTTTTTTTTTTTTTACATCTTTTTCTTGATGTCTTTTTAAAAATGTTTGTTTATTTTTGAAAGGGAGAGAGAGAGGGAGAAGGAGAGACGAGTGGGGAAGGGGCAGAGAGACAGGGAGAAAGAGGATCCCAAGCAGACTCCCTGGTGTCGGCTCAGAGCCTGACATGGGGCTTGATCTCACGAACTATGAGGTCATGACCTGAGCTGAAATCAAAAGTTGGATGCTTCACTGACTGAGCCGCCCCCATGATGTCTTTTCTTTTTTTTTCTTTTTTTAACGTTTATATTTTTGAGTCAGAGAGTGAGCAGAGAGGGGGCAGAGAGAGAGAGAGGGAGACACAGACTCCGAAGCAGGCTCCAGGCTCTGAGCTGTCAGCACAGAGCCCAACTCGGGGCTTGAACCCACGAGCAGTGAGATTATGACCTGAGCTGAAGTCGAAGACTTAAACTACTGATCACCCAGGCGCCCCAATGATGTCTTTTCTTATACAGAATTCTAATTTTTATTATAGTTAAATCTGCCAGTGGTTTCCTTTGTTTTTCTGGCTTTTGTATCACCCTAGAGGGAACTTCTTCACCCCAAGGTTATTTAAAAAAAACAATGATTAGTGTTTCCTCTGGTATTTTTATAGAGATTTTATGCTTGGCCAAATCTCTAATCTATCAAAATTTTATTGTTATATATGATATTGGGTGAGATTTTAAACAAATCTCATCCCCCCGCCCCCAAGAAAATGGTAAACTGTTTTGTCAGCATTTATTAAGTGACCCATCCCTGCCTGCTGTTTGCAATGCCATCATGGCCAGATGTTAATTCTCACACGTACTTGAACCTGTGTTCTGGGCTGCGTTCTGTCCTGCTCATTCGGTCATCTCTCTGTGCTCTTGACATCCTCGACCGTGGCTTCCTGGCAGGACAGGTCACTTCTCGTCACGTGTCCTTTTTTTTTTTTTTTTTAAAAACTTCTTAGCTTTCAGAAATTATTCTTCCAGATGAAATTTCAAATCAATTTGTTGAATTCTAAAATGAATCCCCTTAGATTCAGAGTGACCTTGTATTTTATTTATAGATCAGTTGGGGGAGAGTTGATGTTTTTGCAATATTGTCTCTTTATTCAGAGGAGTGAAATATCTCTCCTTTGATTTGTCTTCTTTTTTGTTAGGAAAACTTCATAATTTGCTTCAAATGATTTCTGTACATTTCAAGTTTATTTGTAGGTATCATTTGGTTGGTAGGCTCCCAGGATATTGCCTTTTCTAGCTGGCTGTTGTGTTTGTGACTGAAGAGACTGTTGATTTTGTGGCCAGATGTCTAATACTCATAGCTTCTCCTCTGTCCAGTTCCATTCGCTGCAAATCTTCTAGGAATTCTTAATTTCTGGTTTGGTGATGTCATTCTTCCCTGTATTTCAACACTGCAACAGATTTCTTGTTCTTTGTGTGTTTTTTTTTCATTTAATAAGATTTGGTGAGGGGAATGCAGATGTGAGGACCCAGTACATTGTCTTGAAAGTAAGATCTATTTCTGTGGTTTGTGACTTTCTCTGTATGCTCTGGTGCCCCCCCTTCCCCCCGCCACCCATTGCTGTGTGCTCCATGGAGTGCAGGGTGGTACTTGAAGACAGTCTAGGACCAGGGATATACTTCCTCAGCTGCCGGCTCCTACCTCGTGGGGCGCACCCTCTATTCCTAATGGGCTTTGTTGTGCTGCCCAGATGGTTTTCACTCTCTTTCTCCAGCCAGACCTCACCCACCCCACCTTACTCATAGACAACTTCCTTCCTCTTTCAGTGGGAAGTGCCAGGCTGTGCATGATGAGTCAGGGCTCAGTGGTATGTGTCAGGAAGGGCCAAGAGTGTGGGTGTCCTGTTCTGCCAACCTGTTCTTCACCTTGATATTTCTAAAGTTAATCCTGATGACAAGGAAGAACAGTGAAGGGGAATTTGAATTAAACGACCATGATGAGCCAGCTAGTCTCTGGCACAGGGCTCTCCAGTCAAAGTGGGCGGAAGCAAGTGATGAGCTCATTGCCTGCTGGGCCTTCCTGTGCTCCCGAAACCTGACCTGTACCTGGGGTCCAGGCCAGGCAGGCACACTTAGGGGTGTGTGTGGGAGTCCCATGGATCTCACGGCAGCAGTGGGGAGGAGAGGGGCCTTGAACAGATGTGTGGCTTTTTGGCCCTTAGTGAAGGTTAGAATGGATGTGGCCCAGCCAGTGAGCTGGACTGTTACCAGTCAAACCAGTCATTCCTCTGCCCTTGGCAAGAACTAAGAAAGAGAGAGGGACCCCCTGCTCCTCACAGTAAACTGCCTTCTAGCCCCATCCTCTGTCTACCGTAGATAATGTATGTTTGGCCCACGTGTAATGTGTGAAATGCCTGATGCTCAGCACCCAGAGCTGCAACTCTCAGTTGATGGTTGGCATGGGAAATGATAGGCCCTTGGTGTTAGGCCAGATTGTGGAGATTGTGTGTGTGTTGGGGCTGGTGAGTGGGGTAGGCTATGAGGGTGCAGGATTCCTTTTTAAATTTAACTTTTTAGGGGCACCTGAGTGGCTCAGTCAGTTGAACAGCTGATTCTTGACTTTGGCTCAGGTCACGATCTCACGGTTTGTAAGCTTGAGCCCTGCCTCGGGCTCTGTGCTGACAGTGCAGAGCCTGCTTGGGATGCTCTCTCTGCCTCTTCCCTGCTCATGTGCTTGTGCACTCTCTCTCTCTCTCTCTCTCTCTCAAATAAATATTAAAAAAATAAATTTAACTTTTTATTTTGAAATAACTTTAGGCTTACAGACAAGTTGCAGAACAGTCCACAGCATTTATGTACATCCCTCACCCAGCTTACGTGTGAACAGCTCGCACAGGCTTAATACTGATACCAGATCCGTTAGGTGACGGGTTAACATAGTATGATGCTCTGAACTAAGACTGTTGACATTTTCCAGATAGCAGCACTTTCCCTCCTAATGTTCCTTTTCCATTCCTGTCTGAGTCCAGGGTCCCTCCCTCATCTAGTCGTGAGGCTCCTTAGTGTCCCCTGGCCTGTGGCAGCACCCTGTCCAGAGGGTCACATCAGGTCCCCACTGGAGGAGACGTGTGGTCTGGTTCTTGTACTACTGCTTCACGTGCCCATAGGGTAAAGGCGTCTGGTCCTGAGGGACGTCACCGAGCCCCCGCGTACTGGTGCAGGTGCCCACCATGCAAGCCAGGCTCTCCTGTCTCCCCAGGGCCACCTTCCGCCAGCCAAGACCTGGGTGGCGGCCACCCTCGTCCCTGTTCTCCTGCCACCTTCTCTGAGACATGCTGTCAGGTGTCCCCTCCATCTCTTGGATTTTTAATGTTTTGCCTTCCACTGACTCCTTATTTTGAACCTGAGAATATGCTCAGGACTCACTGTGAGCTCCCAGGAAACCCCAGTCTCCATCTCCTGTCACCCCTGTTTCCTCCCCAGCAGGCTCCCGGGGACTTGGGCACCTCTTGTTGCTTTGTGAGCCGGGCTTTCCCTGCCTGGGGCCCAGGGCCCTCCTGCCACCAGACCCTGGGCTGTCCTCAGCTCCGTCCTGGATGGTGCTGCATGATCTTAAATGTTTTTAAAACATTTGTTTATTTTTGAGAGACAGAGACAGAGTGTGAGCAGGGAAGAGAGGGAGACACAGAATTGGAAACAGGCTCCAGGCTCCGAGCTGTCAGCACAGAGCCCGACGCAGGGCTTGAACCCACGAACCATGAGATGATGACTTGAGCTGAAGCCAGATGCTCAACCCACCGAGCCACCCAGGCGCCCCAGATTAGCTTCCTTTTGAGAACCTTTCCTGGTTTTATAAGAAGTGCAGATTCTTCACTCACACTTCTTTTGGTGCCTCAACTTCAATGCGATGTCTTTTGGTCGCTTGCCAAGAGAGCCCTGCCCGTGTCCGCCCGGTCCCGGGGAGGGTGAGCGTGTGGTGAGGGGTGCCAGCACAGACGTAGCTGCCATTTCCCAGCTGCTTCCAGCCTACTTCAACCTGGCAACCCTTTTGATGACCGTCTGCGAGGTGGGGGAGGAAGGGGAGGCAGAGCTGGGCCAGGCCGGGTAGCTTGCTCAGGGCTCAGAGTAAGTGATAGGTGAGAATTCAAATCCTGATTTGTCTGTTCTCTAAGCCACAGAGGTATCCGACTCCCCTTCCTGCCCCCAGGCCTTCACCTGTAGCAGTGAGCCTGCGGGGGTCTGGGGGTATCGAACTCCGGGCCGCTGCAAGGCCTCCCCAGAGCCAGATGTGCTCCCGGCTCCATCGGGCTAGAGCACGGGTGCTGTAAACACGCCTCACTGCGTTCCAAGTGGATGTAGATACTGCTGTGATTCTTAGACCGCAGATTAATTTAAATGTGTTAGTGATTTATAACAGCTTTTTGTTACCAAGGGTTTTTCTTAGTCAACGGATGCCAAAAATAGAACTAATTTTTTTTTAGCGTTAAAAAGGATCAGTTCTTAAGTACATTTATGTGTATATTTGTACATTTACTTGTATCTCTGTGCGTGTGGACATGTGCCTAAATGCTGCCTTACCCTAAGTGAACTGTGACCTTGGACACAGGGACTAGGGTTTGTGGGGGACAGGGACTTGCCTTTTCATTTCATTTTTATAATTTCTGCACGCACGTGTATTACTTTTATGTAAGAAGTTCAGGAAGTCCTCCTGCTCAAAAAGGTTAGGCGCCCCTGGGCCGGACTGAGGTTTCTGGGACAAAGAGGGGCCGTGTCCTCTTCTGCTTCCCTGGCTTCAGTGCACGGTGCATGGGCTGTGGGGGGCGCTCAGTCTGCACCTGTCCCCTGAATTGGTGCATGCCGCCTGTTTGCGGGGGGCCCCACCGCAGCCCCATGAACGCAGGTGCTTCCCTTCCCCAGGAACATGCCCTTGTGCGCGTCTTCTCCGGGTGCCCTGCTTCACGGTTTTGTCCCTTTGAGGGGCCTGCACACCCTCCATCCCTAAATCCAGCCCTCTTTCCCACGCCCCGCAGCTCTCCTCCTTCCCGGAGGCACAGCCGCGGTGGCGCCTCCCCGGCCCACTCTCTGTCCCTCGGTGAGAAGGTGGGATGGATGTTGGAGGCTGAACATCTGGCGGGTGGTTTGGAAGGGGCTGGAGGCGGGGGGGGGGGGGGGGGGGGGGGGGGGGCGGTGAACGCCGCAGTGAGTGATGGCATTCAAGTCTGACATGTGCTTACGTGGCCCTGGCCTCTCTTTGGAAGCCGCCAGACGTGCCTGCTTGCCAGGAAGGGAGGGCTGGCCAGTTTGGGGAGGGTCAGGAGGAGGTGAGATAACAACCCTGCCAGCCCGCACAAGGGGGACTTTCTCGAGCGGCCGGCCCGTGGTCCAGCACCACAGCGATGGTTACCTTGGGGGAAGCCTTTCGACAATTCGAGATCTGCATGCTGTGGCTGTGTGTGTGTGTGTGTGTGTGTGTGTGTGTGTACACACATGTACGTATATACACTTACTGCTCCTGCAGCGATGGAGGGGTTGTGGGAAGAACCCCTTGTTTCCTTCCTGTCTGTCTGGTCACGGCTTCTGTTCAAGACCGAGGAAGGGGGAGCAAGCTCGCACCGAGTCTGCAGAGAGCAGCACCGGCCGGCCTCTGAAGTGCGGCCCCGGGTCCGTTTCCATGCTTGTCTGAAACATTTGGAAGAGATCACTCTCTTGTAATTGAACATTCCTGGATATGCGTATTTTCTTTGAAACAACCTCCATACGCTTAGGAAAAAGTGGTTATTCTGCCTCCTCAACAGTGGTCTGCACCAGACTGTCTCGTGTTATTTTCTTGGTTTCCTGAACCTGAAACATTGAAGGAGAATTCTGAAAGTTTGGAAGGAAACCAACATGGCATATGGGATTTTCCTTCCCTCTCCGGGAGCCCACACGCAAGAGCAGATTCTGTCACACAGCAACAAGAGATGAGGGATTGTTCTGTGGTTCTGATACAATTGCCACGTTCTTGCAAAGTTACGTCATGAGAATTGCTTTTTCTTCTGCGGTGTTTTGGTTTCCAAGGAGGCATTAGCAGTGTGTGTGTGTGTGTGTGTGTGTGTGTGTGTGTGTGTGTGTGTGGTGAGAGACTTGGAGGATGGAAAGATGGGGTTTTGGTGTGATTCTGATTAAAGAGGCGGGCTTAAAAAGTTGGAGCTCTTACCTTCCTGCCAGACTGCTCGTGACCAGCAGGTGCACAGTCAGTGGACCCCTAGGTTACAGTTTCATTAATCTCTTGGCGCCTCCATTTCCTCACGTGTAAAAAAAAATCTGTTAATACATGAAATCCTTAGTGCCTGAAACAAAGTGATAAACTGTCGTGATGGTAATGGTGGGCAGATAATGGTGTGTGAGTTCCTTGCAGCCAAGGGCGGGTCTGATTCCTCTGCACAGAGCAGGGTTTGGGCAGTTTCACCAAGTTTGCTGAACTGATGAGGGAGTGACCAGGACAGAAAACACCGTGGCTGTGGTTGTAGTGTCAGGGCCACCTGTGAAAGCACACTCTGTGGGGGTCCCTGCCTGGCTTATTGGCTGCTGTGTGTTAGGACGGACATGGGCTGGGGGCAGGTGAGGCGGGGAGCCTGGCACACTGGAACCTCAGGGGCCCTTTCACGCCTCAAGTTTCTGCACTTGCTCCGGGTGTCCTCCTCGCCCTTGGCCGCCTTTTCCTTGAAACGCTCCCACTGGTCGGTCCTTCGAGACCCAGCTCAAGGGTGCTTGTCAGTGATGTCTTCTTCCACCCCCTGGGTGAACCTGTGATGTGTTCCGGCATGTGTCCTGTGAGCATCTACTTATGGGGATTTCTCCCCACTGCACTGCAGGGTCCTGGAGGGCAGAACTCGTCCAGCGGGCTGGGTGGGTGACGAGTGAGTGAATGAACAGCTGAGCAGCCACTTGTGACAGCCCCAAGCTTCGAGGTCATCCTTGGCTCCTCTCTTGTCTTCCCCCTCCCGTGTGGTCCATCAGCAAGTCTTGTCTGTTTCCCTCCAGAATCTCCCTTCCCCAGGCCCATCCCCCATCCCTGTGGCCAGCAGTCTGTGCCGTCGTCCTCTCTTACCCCAGCTGGCTCCGAGGCTCCGACTTTGTCTCTCTTCATTCAGGTCTATGCCCAGCAGCCAAAGTGATCTCAGAAACCGTAAGATCAGATCCTGTCACTCCCCTGCTCAAAACCCTCTAGTACGCCAGAGGGTCCCCACTGCACTTCAGAGGAAACCCACACTCCCACCATGGGATTAGGCTCTTCATGCCCTGGCCCCAGCCTGTCTGTGCACTGCCTTCTGCCCACACCCAGGCCCACCTGCCTCCATCACAAGCCTGCTAAGCTCATGTGTGTCTCAGGGCCTTTGCACTTGCTGTGCCCTCTACAAAGAACATATGCTGGTTTTTATGATGACTCCTTCCTGAGCTTTCAGTTCAGATTTCGCATCCTCAGAGTGTCCTTCCTTGACCACCTGGCAAATACCATCCTCCACCATCGTTTACTTTTCTGGAGAAAATATAATTTCAGTATTCTTTGTTTCCATGTGTATATTTTCTTTCTTTTAAAAACTTTTTTTAATGTTTATTTTTGAGAGAGAGGATGAGTGAGGGAAGGGCAGAGAGCGAGGGAGACACAGAATCCGAAGTAGGCTCCAGGCTCTGAGCTGTCAGCACAGAGCCTGATGTGGGACTCGAACTCACAAACCATAAGATCGTGGCCTGAGCCGAAGTTGGATGTTTATCCTACTGAGCCACCCAGGCACCCTGACCCATGCACCCTGACTTCTACCCTGGAATATAAGTTCTCTGGGAGCAGAGCCTGCTGGCTTTGTGTCCCTAGTGCCTGGATCAGGGATTCTGAACCAGTCATCTCTGAATTTTGATGGGAAAAATATGACATCTTTATTTTCGCCAACTTCTGATTGAAGTTTAACATTTCTCTCAGTGATTAATATAGACAGTGAGTCACAGTAATAATAATAGTACTTGGGACTTTGTCACCAATAAAAATCACAGGTATTTTCATATCACATAATTATTGACCTTTTAGACTATACTCATAACTACTTTCAAATTATGGTAGTTATTAAACCTGCCAACAGATCTTGTTATTTCATGCAGTAATAAAAAAATATGTATATTCCCTTACATGAAGAAATATATGTTATTATATTATAAATTATTTAAAAATAGCTGTATTTTAATATAATTTTTTCCTGAATTTATAATTCAGTTTAATATAATTGTAATCCTGTGTAATCGGTTTCCTGTATAATTTTATTTTATGCATTTAAAAATACTTCTGTGAGAAGGAACCCAGAGGCTTCACTAGGCTGCCAGAAGGGTCCAAGATGTAAACACGGTCAGAAGCCCGTGGCTAGAACAATGCCTATGTGAGTAGGAGCTCAGCGGATGAATGGTGCCTCTCTTTCCCCGTTCAGATGAGACCCTGTGTTTTCATGGTCAGGTTGCTGGTGGCTTGGCATGGATTTGGTGTTACTGAAGTAGCCCTGGTCAAGGTCTTTTGGAAAGTCTCTCTCACTACTGCAGAGCCGGGGGTGGGAGCCAGGCCCATCACTCTCCTTTTCTTTCAGACACAGGCTCTCCCTTCACCTTTTCCATGCATCTGCTCCCTTCACATTCTGGCCGACTGTCCCTGCAGCCAGGCTGGATCTGGCCACCTCTCTACAAGCGAGGGCAGAGTGTCTCAGTTTGGCTAATCAGCAGAGACTGGCATCTCAGGGTCCTGAGTTCCCAGGAGAATCAGATGGCCACTCTGGTCCATTCAGTCTGGCCTGGGAGCTATGGTCGCCATCATCAGGGGCCTTCTTGAAGGGTAGAGAAGCTGTTCTCAAGGAGGGGCCTAGGCCGGGCTGATGCCCTTGATGGGAGTCTGGTCCCTGGCCAGGCCTCAGGGACTGAAGGTGGATGGATGGGGGGTGTCTCTGGGCCCTGGAAAGATGTTCTGTTCTGCTTGGTCCTGTTTTTTCTTAGCATGTGAAATATCACTTGTCTGAGACATGGTGCCCATGAGTTAGGCTATTTTTGTCCATGGCGAGACTTGCAGGAGTCAGATCTGAAACAAGTGCTCTGTCTTTCTTTCCCGCCCAGGCTGCCTGTGCACAGTGCAGGGCTAACACGCAGTGGCTCACGTGCTTTGTCTCTAGGAGGGCTGGGGGGGTGGGATGGGCAGGGGTGGGGGAGGGCAGGTCTGGCCTCCTTGGGGAGGAGCTGCATGCAGACCCATGGACTCAGCCTCCGCTCCCTGGAGGTCTGGCACCCACAGCTGGGAACTGTTTCTCGCTGTGGAGGCCTGTGGTCGCACAGAGCATGATGCTGTGCTTTCTTAAGCTAATTTTTTGTTTGTAAAAGAATAGGCGTCAATGAATAGAACTGTAGGATTAGATTAACACTCACAGTGACTAGTAACCTGGATTGAGTGCCTGGTCTGCGGCTGGCCCCTGGCCGAGTGTTTTACATGTATTTTTTTCACAAGTTCCTCATGGGCTCTTGGACAAGGCCCAGGCGCTGGTATCGACGGACCAGGGTTTGAACTCCCGAGTCCCACTGCTCAACTAGCAGTCAGTTATATTACCTCTTGGTGCCTCAGTTTCCCAGAAGAGCCTCCCCTGCATGGGGTTTTCGTGAAGACGAAATGAGCTAAAAACATAGCGCTTAACCCAGCTTTGCTCAGTGGCTGCTCCCTGTGTACACGCTGTTAGTGTTGGACAGGGGCACCCGAGTGCGCCCCCAATGTTGCTGGAGAAATGGGCAGAGGTAGTGGCATCCTGCAGATGGGACACAGGGGGTGAGCAAATGACCAGTCGTGGACGAGGGTGTGAGAACGAAATGTGATCCCTGTATTGAAGGGCTGTGTGACTTGAGAGTTTCTGGTGTCAGGTTAAGTGGGGAGAGCCGAGGCCTCTGGTTTGGGCCCCATGTTGGGACCCCCTTGGGGTAGACCCACAGAGTGCCAGGCATACCGTGAAAGGATCGAAGCCCACATCAGCCCCGAACTGGAGCAGGTTGGATCCACAGGGAGCATCAGGCTGGTTGTCTCCCATGCCCTCTTCCCACGGTGACTCTGTCAGGCTTGGGTTGAGTCACTTCTGTCCGGCCTGAGCTGATCTGAACAGAGTCTGTCCAACATGCCAGTTGCTTCTGACACAGAGAGAGCCTGGCTATGTTGGCCCCGACTCCCAGCGCATATGAGCTGGTATGTCTGGTCTGAGACGGCCCTGCGGCTTGAACCAGTCTCGTGCTGCTGCTTGAGCCTTACTTTTAGCCTCAATTTCTGGATTCTCTACTTTGAAGTCTCTAGGTTCTCATGGGGTGTCTGTGGGAAGGTCCCATCTGCCTGACTGCTGGGAGGGGCTCCCTTTGCTCTGGAGGCTGGTTCCCCTTCTCAGTCCCATCTCTTCTGTACCGGAAATTCCTCAAAATTGTTTTGCTTATTACTAACCCTTCTCTCAGGGCGCCTGGGTGTCTTAGTCGGTTAAGTTGTTTGAGTCTTGATCTCGGCTCAGGTCATGATCTCCCCATAGTTTGTGAGTTCAAACCCCATGCCGGGCTCTGCTCTGTAAGCTTGAAATTCTCTTTCTCCCTCTCTCTTTGCCCCACCCCTGCTTGCATATGCGTGCTCTCTCACTCTCTCAAAACAAATAAATAAGCTTAAAAAAATAACTCTTCTCTCTTGTCATGTGGTAACGTAGTTTGTTTTTGCTATTTTAGTATTTCTTTGATTATTTCAAAAGGATGTAGAGGGGAGCAGTTAAACATGTGAGTTCAGGTCACCATCACGAAACAAGCTGGTGGCTGCTGCTTTCATTGTAGTCTAATTTACATGCCGTAAAATTCACCCACTCCAGGCGTGTGGCTCTGTGACTCTGAGTTAACTTACGGAGCTGTGTAACGGGCATGATGATCCAGTTTTAGAACATTTCCGTCACCTCCAAAAGATCCCTGTGCCCATCTGCAGTCAGTCCTGCCTCCACCCCAGCCACCACTGATGTGCTCCTGTCTCTATGAATTTGCCTTTTTTGGGCATTTCATAAAAATGGCATCCTAAAGTACAGTCTTTTGGGTCTGAGCTCTTTCACTTAGCATGTCTTTGAGGTTATTCATGTTACAGTTTATGTTGGTATTTTGTTTCTTTATTGCTGAGGAGTCGTCCACTGTATGGATAGATCACATTGTTTATCCACTTGCCACTTGAGGAGCGTTTAGATTGTTTCCAACTTCCAGTTCTGATGAATAATTCATATACATGTCTTTGTGCGGACATATGCTTTCATTTTGTTTAAAAGGTAGCTACCTAGGAGTAGAATTGCTGGTCATTTGATAAGTGTATGTTCAACTTTTAAAGAAACTACCAAGCTGTTTTCCAAAGGAGTTGTACCTTTTGCCTCCCTACAGCATATAAGGGCTCCATTTCTCCGCATCTTTGCCAGCACTTGGTATGGTTTTTTTCATCACAGCTGTCCCAGTGGGTGCGAAGTGCTGTCTCACTGTGATTTTGCTTCACAGTCCCCTCCTTTGCCATCCATATACCTTCTTTTGCTAAAGGTGTCTTGGCGTCTCTCGCGCAGCTGCCTCCCAAACCTATCCCAGCCACAGCTTGGGGTCATGGGTGACCGCACACAGGGCTCCTCCGAGGACAGAAGGGATGGACAAATGAGAGTTCTCAGCCCAACCCCTTTCTCTGCTCATGAAAGAGGAGTTTGGCCTCTGCTGCTCATTTTTTCCTCTGAGGAAAAACTTAGCCAACCTGTGCTTTTCCCTCTTCTTTTTTGGTATAAAAGTTATCAAGCATTCAGAAAATCGAGAGACTGGTGCAGTGAACATCTGTCACTGGATGTCAGGTGTTAGCATTTGGCCATAGTTGCTTTATCTCTACTTTGGTGTATTTTGTAGACTGATTGGAAACTAAATTGCAAGTCCCCTTTAGCCGTGAATTCTGCCATAGTGCATTGCCCAGACAGCCTTTCTTCTCGGGAAGGCAGCCAGCTCACAGGCTGTTGCTGAAGAGGAGATGGCCGACGAGGAAGATGACGGAGCGGTTGTGAGGGAGTGGCCATCGTGGCTTTGGAGATGGGGATGGACAGAGCCAGCAGCACTCTGACCTTCTGGGGCGCTCGACTCTGTTCTGTGCTGACGCACGTGCTCTGTGATGAGCCCTGTGGCTGAGGCCCCAGCAGGGTCACAGGCCTGGTCGAGATCTTTTCCATTCACCTCCAGACCATCTTGCCCAGTGAGCTTCAGGAGGCGCCTTGCTCTCCAGGGTGGATTTTTCACGGGCACCGCAGGTTCGACGTGTATCCCAGGTCAAATTCATCATCATCTTTGCAGATCTGCTGCACCACCCGTTCCTGCCCTTGATGGGGGACATGCCGTCCTTCTGGCACCTCAAGCCAGACACCATTCACCCTCAGCTCGTCCTCCCCGATCGCCCTTCCCCAGCGGTTTCTGTTGATCTTCTGTCCCTGTTGTCTCCCAGTCTGTCTCCTTCTCGCTGACTCCACCGCAGCAACCTTACTTAGCCCAGGGGACCTTCATCTCTGGCCTGAACAAATGCAGGTGGTTGCCGACTGTACCCTGACCTGTTCCTTTCCTTACCCTCTTGCACCCTCCCTACTCTCCTGGTCACTTTTCTGCTAAAAAGCAGGTGGTGGCTGCAGCTCTGTGTTGTCCAGTGATGTGATAAATGCTCTACTAGAGGCATGTACGCATCGGCACGGGAGCACCTGGTTCTGGTCTGAGGGGTCCCGGCTCCATAACCAGAGGACATGACATTTGAGCAGGGTCTTGAATGACGATGGGATGGCAGGGTTACGCATGAGTTACTTAACCTCTCTGTGCCTCAAACTCCTCACACCTAATATGGGAATAATAGGACCTATGTGAGGCGGTTGTGAGGGTGTGTTGAGTTAACGTATGCAAAGTAAACGACACTTGGTGGGCAGTAGACGGGTATTAGCTATGATCACATTGTTATTGATGAAACGGTCTCATGCGTGGGGAAAGACAGTTTGTCGTCTCTTCCTGCTTTCATTTAAAACAAAGGTCACAAACTCTAGTGCCTGAGAGGGCGAGGCATGTCCCCGATGGTGGCACAGGGCAAGTATGGTCTGGAAGGCACTTGCCCCAATGCAAGGGGCCGCTGTTGCTCAGCTCAGCTGATGGTCATCATGCAGGAACGTGAGGCCAGTACTGCCAGGTATTTTCATTTTCAAGAAAGGCTAGAAATCCAGAATTCCATGTGAAGCCTTCTATTTAAATATTGTTGATGAATTTTAAGAATATTAAAACCTATACAGGCTCAAGAAACTACATATGTGGGTCATATTTAGCCTAAAGGCCGCTGGCTTAAAACTTTTGTTTATACAGGTCTCCCCTAGGGTCTTCCGCTCAAGTCTAGCACAACTCCGCCTCCAGGGTGGGGTGAAGTTGGGTGTGAAGCTGGTTTTTATGAGCCCCTTTGCCTTGCAGGACTTCTCCAGACAGGTTATGTCACCGACAGAGGCTGCCCTGAAGCTCCCTGCGGCCCGGAGACTATGTACAAGAGGAATGGCCTGATGGCTAGCGTGTTGGTCACCTCCGCCACTCCACAGGTACAGGGGCTGTGAGAATTGGGGCAGTTGAGGGGCAGGCCCCCGGTAAGTCGTGGACAGCAAAGCAGCAAGGCTCCACGAATACCACCATTCTCAGCGCTCCCGTGGCCCCTGCCCTGCCGGGTGTGAGATGTGGGAGGCAGTCAGCCCTGTGGATCCGTGTGTTTTCTTCAAGGAAAAACCATCACCTGCCCAGTCTGGTCATAGCAAGTGCCACATTCCATTTTGGTGGCAAGATGGGATCAGGTCTTTCCCTAGAAAAGCGGCTGCTGATGTTAAATAAGTCACACATTCCAGAGTGAAGTCAGACAGAAGTGCTTCCGGCTGGCCTGGTGTTCGTTCTTACCTTGCTTGGTAGGAAATGGCTGGAAAGACCGGTGGTCTGAGAGTGGCCTGGGCTGCGGCCCCTGCCCTGGGGCTTTGGGAACTTGTTTTCCCCATGCAGTGATGGGACAGAGGCATGCTAGCAGGAGTGGGGGTCCGGCCCGGGGACGTCACCTTGCCGGACGTGTGATGCATGGCTCCTGTGACAAGCTGGCAAGGGAACAGTCAGTGCTGTGCGCTTGCAAGCCCCTCACGGTTGGCTGGGCTTTTGAAACGATCCTGTGTGATCAGCTAGAAATTCGCAGGAACCAATTCACATCTCAGAAACCTTTAAGAAAGTCCTTATTTTGATCTCTGCCTCTGAAAACAGACTTGCGAGCACCTTCTAAGATTCCCTGATGGTGCCAACATAGGTTTAAGTAAAGTCCGTGCATTATCGTCAGCACCAGCACTGATGTATTTGGAGCAGCGCTGGACTAAATAAGGCCCCTGGTGTGAGTGTGTGTGTCTGTGGCAGATGCAGTGGGGAGGTTACTGCACATGAAATCCCAGGAGTGGACTGTTCGGTAACTGGAGGAATCAGATTTCTGTTTTCTTTTTTTTTTTTTTTTTTTTATGTTTTATTTTATTTCTAGGAGAGAGAGAGAGAGAGCGTGAGCAGGGGAGGGTCAGAGAGAGAGGGAGTCACAGACTGAAACAGGCTCCAGGCTCTGAGCTGGCAGTCAGCACAGAGCCCGACGCGGGGCTCGAACCCACGAACTGCGAGATCATGACCCAAGCGAAAGTCGGACGCTCAACCGACTAAGCCACCCAGGCGCCCCAGATTTCTGTTTTCATTTACAATTTATGCCCCATCTCGAGTAGAACTTCTTTTCTGATCTCTCTGAGTATATGCGTATCTATACACCTATGTATACACGTGTGCGTACATACTATGTGTACGTACATCTGTATGTACACGTGTGTGTATATGTGTACCTAGAACATGGCAAGTACTCCATAGTTACTGAGTGAAAGGACACAAATGTAACCAAAGTACTCAGTTTTGGTGACTGAATGGCCCCCCACACACGTGCCCCATAATCCAGTGCCTGTCACACACCAGGCCCTTGCCTTGCCTGCTCCACAGGCATTATCACACTGATCCTCACACTAACCTGATGGTGTGTGTGTGCTTCACCCCCAGTTTACAGATGGGGAAACTGAAGCAGGAAGGTGGGAATACACTGGCTCACATCAGACAGCTGGTCAGCAGTGGGTGGGGATTCAGAGCCGGGCCTCCGTGACTCAGCCCAATGCTCTCAACCGTGACAACACCACACTGAGGAAAATCACCCTGTCACTTGACTTTGCTTGCTTTCTGGAAGGTGGTTGTGGAAGTGCAGAGTGACTTACCGGTAATCACCTGCTCAGGGTCTGTGCATAAGACTGAGGGGCAGGACAGACTGCCGCTTCCAGAGGTACTCGGGATTAGTGTTTGTTACTTTTCACAGGTTTAGCACAGATTCTTCTCGTGGGAGAAGGTCCCACCATTCGTTCATATTTTTGAGAGAGAGAAAGAAAGAGACAGTGCGAGTAGGGGAGGAACAGAGAGAGGGGGAGGCACAGAATCCAAAGCAGGCTCCAGGCTCTGAGCTGTCAGCACAGAGCCTGACACGAGGCTCGAACCCACGAACCGTGAGATCATGACCCAAGTCAAAGTCAGACGCTTAACTGACTGAGCCACCTAGGCGCCCTGCCCCATTCATGGCACTTTTAAAATAGCCATGCCTGGCCCATCCAGGTCCCTTGAATCATCGTCTCCCCGGGAGGGGGGGTCGGCCAGCTGCTTTGGAAGCTTCATTTTATACAACCCGGCCCCCAGTCCTGGGGAGTAGGTCTAGCCGTGCTTTTGTACAGAGACGGGGAAGTGAAGTAAGTTGTGTGAGGTCAGGCGGCAGCTAGTGCGGGCTGGCACCCCACTCAGGCCTGACTTGAGAGCTCTTCCCCCCGTGACGTGCTACTTCTTGAGGTCACCTTAGCCTTCTGGGTATGTAGCCTCACTTGTAAAACCTTTAAATGACACAGGCCTATTGAAATCTACAGGTTTAAGTTTCTGCTCCTCCTTTTAACCTCACATTTTCAGTTGTTGACTGTTGGTTTCCCTCACTGGCCTAAAAACACTGTAGTTTCCAGTAAGATTGCAAAGTTTTTCCAGATATAGCCATTTTGGAAAGAGTGAAATAAAGAAGAATTAATAGAAGCATGTTCTCTGAATCCTGGTCCAAGATACTGAGGTTAATGGAAACCACAAAGTCCCTCTTCATGGGTTGAGACGAATAAAACCATTTACGAATGGGGCACAGTTTTTGGGTGGTAAGCTTGACTTGTTCCCCGAAGTAGAATTTGATGAAATTAAATAGAATCAAAGAGAAGGTATGTTCAACATTCTGGGATCCCCGCAGTGTTGGGTTTCATGAAACTGGCCACGTTTGGGGAGTTTTAACTTGCTCTTTTATGGGAGACCCTTTCTCTACATGGCAGGACTCACCATGTTCTCCTTAACGAGGGGCTCTACCAAATATAACTTTTGGGCCCTTCTCCAAAGCCAGCTGGTTACCTCTCACCTCATCAGCTAACAGGCTTTGAATTCCAAGTGGCCCCTATGTGAAATAAGCCTTGAGGGCCAGTTTAACATTTTGTGTAAGAATTTCCTGCAGTGACTTCAAGAAAAAAACAAAGGTGAACCCAGGTGATGTCTGAAAGCTGTAAGAAGACAGACAGACGATTGCCTCAGGCCTCCTGAGATGTGAAGCCCTCTCTGAAGGAAGAGTGGGCTGAATCTTTTTACCCCAGCGGCTACACAGCGGGCCGGAAGCGGTCAGTGTCATGAACCAGGGCATGCATCTGGCATCACCTAGGCGTAAAGCTGCATTCATGTCCTGGCGCTTCGGTCTCCGAGCGGCGGTACCCTGTGGGAGTGGCACGGCCTCTGCTTCCTAATCTGAAAATGGGAATAAAAATAGTGTGTGCTCAGAGGTTCTTAAGACAGCGAAACACAAGTATTTGTATGAAGTACCTAACGTGGGGCCTGGAACAGGGTGGAGCAGTGAGCAGTAGGAGCTTTCGCTGCTACACAGTTGTGGCACCCTCGCACCCTCTGTTCAGGGTGTGGGGGTGAGTGACGCCGGAGCCAGCCCGACTGCTCAGGTGGCGCCCTCTCTCCCTGTCCTCCACAGGGCAGCAGCAGCTCAGACTCTCTGGAGGGCCAGAGCTGCGACTCTGCCAGCAAGAGCTACGATGCCGTTGTGTTTGATGTCTTGAAAGTGAGTCCCGAGGAGTTTGCTGTAAGTAACACAACAGACGCGGGGGTCTGGGCACCAAAACAGTGGGATGGGGGCAGCGAACAGTTGCTCTGGTTGGAAACAAGCCATATGCCCCATGACAGGGACCGTGGGATAGAATATTCCTTATGAAATACCAAGCAGCATTAAACAGGATGCCGTCAGTCCAGAAATTAACCACCTCGGAAGTCGTGGGAGTCATACATACCTTGGATATTAAGTGAAAGGAACAAGTTGCAGCACAATGAATAGAGTAGGCTGCCAGTGTTAAAAAGCATGCACAGCACACACACACACACACACACACACACACACACACACACACAATTTTCATTTGCATTGGAAGAGGTCTAGCTCTGATGTTTACCAGTCATGAATATCTGGATATAAATAGCCAAACATTATTTACTGTCGTTTCTGGTTGTAGGATAATAGTTAATTGGAATTTAGTTTTTCTTCTTTTTGTTCAGTTGTACCTTTACAGTGATTGTTTTCTACAGTGATAGAAAATAGTATTTTGTAATACTAATTTTTTTAAGAATTGTTTTTTCTTCAACAAGTGTGTTTAGCTGCTCTGACTGAGGGGCAGGGTTGGCTCCTCGTTTTGCCAGGACTTGGTTTCTGCCTTTTGCACTGAGGATGGCCGAGTATATTGCCCCTGGGGTGGCCTCAAGCCTAATTGCAGGCAGCGTCCCAGGGCAGCCTCGGAAGGGTCCCCCGCCACGCCCACTCCTCTGTGTCCCCTTTGCTGGACCAGGTTTCGTGGCCCCCAGGGTGGCGCGGGAGCTGACCGGGCTGCGTCTCGTCATTCTGCCATGGTTGGCCTCCACGCCTATGTTGTGCCTTGCTGAGCCTGGCACGTGCGCCACCACCTTCAGTGCAGCCAAGGGATCATATAAAAACCTGTGTAAAACTCTCTAGCAGCTGCCTCGGAGGAGAATGAGACCGTGTGTGCCTCCGAGGCCTCCAGTGCCCCCTGTGATCTGGCCACGCCTCCTCTCCCGCCGCCGTCTCTGCTCCCCAGCTAGACCTTGGCCCCTTCTTTCTAACCCAGACTCACCCCGCATCTCCCTGCTGCAGGGCCCTGTGCTTCTTTTCCTTCCCTCCTTCTGGCTCTTCTCTGCCTGTCTCTGTCTCTGTCCTTGGACTCAAGTGGCACCTCTCCACGACTCTCTCCCCTTACACTGCTCCAGCTTCTTCATGGTTCTCGTTACTACCCAATGCCACACACTACATAATAATAGTTTTTGTGCTCTGTCTCCTCCACTGGAATAGAAACTCTTTAAGGACAGGAACTTTTAACTGACTTGCCCATTGCTCTTTCCACAGTGCCCAGAAGAGTGCCTAAGCTCATAGTAGGCAGTCAGTGAATACATGCTGACTGAAAGAATTCAGTCTTCAGAATAACCCAGTGAAACAGTTTATTAGCTCCTGATTTTCTTTCTTTTTTTAATGTTTATTTATTTTGAGAGAGACAAAAAGAGTGTACAACATAGTGACCTATCGGTTCCATGTATTACTCGGTACTCATCATGGTGAGTGTCCTCTCCACCTTCTTCCCCTGTTTCACCCCGCCCCCCACCGTTTGTTCTCTGTAGTTGAGTCTGTTTTTTGCTTTGACTTTTCCCCCCTTTGTTCATTTGTTTTGTTTCTTAAATCGCACATATGAATGAAATCTCTGCCTGACTTATTTCGTTTAGCATTATACTCTTTAGATCCATACATATTATTTCAGATGGTAAGATTCGGGGCGCCTGGGTGGCTCAGTTGATTGAGCGTCTGACTTTGGCTCAGGTCATGATCTCACGGTTTGTGGGTTCGAGCCCCACGTCGGGCTCTGTGCTGACTGCCGGCTCGGAACCTGGAGCCTGTTTCAGATTCTGTTTTTCCCTCTCTCTCTGACCCTCCCCTGCTCATGCTGTCTCTCTCTCTCTCTCAGAAATAAATAAAATATTTTAAAAAATTCAAATGGTAAGATTCTATTCTTTTTTCTGGTATAGTAGTATTCTGTCGTATATTTATACCATGTGTTCTCTATCCACTCGTCTGCTGATGGACAGTGGGCTGTTTCTTTAATTTGGCTTTTGTAAGTAGTGCTTCAGTAAACAGGGGTGCACATATCCTTTCCCATTACTTTTCTCCTATTCTTTTTTTTTTTTAATGTTTATCTTTTGAGAGTGAGAGAGTGGGGGGAGGGGCGGAGAGAGAGGGAAACAGAAGATCTGAAGCAGGCTCTTCACTGATAGTTCGATGCGGGACTCAAACTTATAAACTGAGAGAGCATGACCTGAGCCCAAGTCAGATGCTTAACCAACTGAGCCACCTGGGTGCCCCAGTGTTTTCATATTCTTTGGGTAAATACCCAGTTGTATGGTTACTGGATTATAGGGTAGTTCTATTTTTAATTTTTTGAGGAATCTTCATACTGTTTTCTGCAGTGGCTGCACCAGTTTGCATTCCCACCAACAGGGCTCAAGGGTTCCTTTTTCCCTGTATCCTTGCCAACGTTTGTTGTTTCTCATGTTTTTTATTTTAGCCGTTCTGACTGGTGTGAGGTGATACCTCACTGTGGTTTTGATTTGCATTTTCCTGATGATGAGTGATGTTGAACATCTTTTTATGTGTCTTTTGGCCATCTGGATGTCTTCTTTGGAGAAATGCCTGTTCGTGCCTCCTGCCCATTTCTTAATTGGGTTATTTGGGCTTTTGGTGTTGAGTTGTGTAAGTTCTTTATGTATTTTGGATACTAACCCTTTATTGGATATATCACTTGCAAATATCTTTTCCCCATTCAGTGTGTTTTCTTTTAGTTTTGTTGACTGTTTTCTTTGCTGTGCAGAAGTATTTTATTTTGTTGGAATCCCAACAGTTTATTTTTACTTTTGTTTCCCTTGCCTCACAAGACATATGTAAATGTTGTTATGGCTGATGACAGATAAATTCCTGCTTGTGCTCTCTTCTAGCGTTTTTATGGTTTCAGGTCTCACATTTAGGACTTTAATCCATTTTGAGTTTATTTTGGTGTATGTATGGTGTAAGAAAGTGGTGTAAGAAAGATAAATTCCTGCTTGTGCTCTCTTCTAGCGTTTTTATGGTTTCAGGTCTCACATTTAGG
The DNA here is from genome assembly GCF_003009895.1 of Hyaena hyaena. Taxonomy (NCBI): domain Eukaryota; kingdom Metazoa; phylum Chordata; class Mammalia; order Carnivora; family Hyaenidae; genus Hyaena; species Hyaena hyaena. Next base: position 5,054,943 of record NW_024080670.1, on the reverse strand, counting down.
ACTTTAGTATATGTGCTGCCGAAGCGAGCACTCACATTTAGGACTTTAATCCATTTTGAGTTTATTTTGGTGTATGTATGGTGTAAGAAAGTGGTGTATTAATTTTTTTGTACATGACTGTCCAATTTTCCTAACATTATTTGTTGAAGGGACTTTTTTTTAACGTTTATTTATTTTTGAGAGAGAGTGAGGCAAGTCTCAAAGTCACAAACCATGAGATCATACTGAAGCTGAAGTGGGATGCTTAACAGACTGAGCCACCCAGGTGCTGTGAGACTGTCTGTTCCCCACTGTGTGTTCTTGCCTCTTTTGTCGAAGATTAATTGACCATATAATTGTGGGTTTATTCCTGGGCTTTCTGTTCTGTTGATCTGTGTATCTGTTTTTGTGTCAGTACCATACTATTTTGATCATTACAGCTTTGTAGTATAACTTGAAATGTGAAACTGTGATACTTCTAGCTTGGTTTTCCTTTTCAAGATTGCTTTGGCTATTTGGAGTTTTATTGTGATTTCACAGAAGTTTTAGGATTGTTTGTTCTAGTTCTGTGAAAAGCGCTGTTCGTGTTTTGATAGGGACTGCATTAAATCTGTAGATTGCTCTAGGTACTATGAACATTTCAACAATATTTGTTCTTCCAGTTCATGAGCTAGTGTAATCTTCAGTTTCTTTTATCAGTGTACAGGTCTTTCACCTCCTTTGTTAAGTTTATTCACAGGTATTTTTATTATTTTTGGTGCAGTTATAAATGGGATTATTTTCTTAATTTCTCTTTTTGCTGCTTTATTATTTGTGTATAGAAATGCAATGGATTTCTGTACATTGATTTTGTATCTTACCACCTTACCGAATTCGTTTCTCAATTTGAGTAGGTTTCGGTGGAGTTTTTAGGGTTTTCTATATCACATATGCAATTTTAAATTTGCTAGTAGCCACATTAAATTTTTTTTTTTACATTTATTTATATTTGAGAGACAGAGTGAGAGACAGTCTGTGAGTGGGGGAGGGGCAGAGAGTGAAGGAGACACAGATTCCAAAGCAGGCTCCAGGCTCTGAGCAAGCTGTAAGCACAGAGCCTGATGTGGGGGCTTGAACCCACCAACTGTGAGATCATGACCTGAGCTGAAGTCGGTCACTCAACTGACTGAGCCACCCAGGCACCCTGCTGGTAGCCACATTAAACAGAAGAGTTGAGGGGCGCCTGGGTGGCTCAGTCGGTTAAGCGTCCAACTTTCGCTTAGGTCATGATCTCGCGGTTGGTGGGTTCGAGCCCCGCGTCGGGCTCTGTGCTGACTGCCAGCTCAGAGCCTGGAGCCTATCTCAGAGTCTGTGTCTCCCTCTCTCTCTGACCCTCCCCTGCTCGCGCTGTCTCTCTCTCTCTCTCTCTCCTAGAAATAAAAAAAATAAATAAATAAACAGAAGAGTTGAAATTATTTTTATTTTTTAATGTTTATTTATTATTATTTTAAAAGTTTATTTATTCTGAGAGAGAACATGAACAGGGGAGGGGCAGAGAGAGAGGGAGAGAGAGAGAATCCCAAGCAGTCTATGTACTGCGAGCGCTGAGCCTGATGCAGGGCTTGAACCTACAAACTGTGAGATCACAACCTGAGCTAAAATTAAGACTCAGAGCTTAACTGGCTAAGCCACCTAGGCGCCCCTGAGATTACTTTAAAAATAAATTTTACTTTACTTGGTATGTCTAAGATAGTATCATTTCAACATGTAAGCAACATAAAATGATTGAGAGAAATAAAATTAAATTACCATCAATATTTTTGACCAAAACACTTTTTGCCGAAAGGAAGGAAAATAATATAATCAAGTAAGTCAAGGAAAAAAATAATGTGAGCCAAAGATTTTATATCCAGTAACACTGACTTTCAGGTATTAAGGGCATAGACAATTATGAACATGCCGAATATTATTCTTCAGAGAATGTTATTCCTTGAACTCTTCCTGAGCATTCTACCAGAGAACAAGCTTCAGACCACAAAAATGATTAGAGAAACATCACAATAAAGACTGGTGAAGACCAGTGAATCTCAGTTACCGTAGAGTGAAGACTGAATGGGTAAGGAAAGGGAGAAGGTATGGCATGTAATGGCTGTGTTGCCTATGTAATAGATGCAGTGTGACTGTTCTAGTGTAAACTGTAAAAAATGTGGGAGGATGGAGAGAACATGTACAAAACTTTCATAACTTTTCTCAGCAATTACAGTGATGATGGTTGTATCAGTATTGTTATTCTAAGGTTGTTATATGAATGATGTAGGATAAAGGAAATGAATAGTTATGGAATAATGCAGTCCTTTATACCGTGTGTCCTTGAGACCAGGATTTTCAATATGGAAGAAAGGAAATACAGCTGTAATACAGAAGAAGGTAAGTAGGTAAGTTAGGGGGAAAAATTGTCCTGAATTTGAATTGGAAATATCAGTATGAATTCCAGACTGTGGTCTTGAAATACCATTGATCACTGAAAGAAACAGGGGCTTCCCAGAGAATTGGTTGATTCTAGGTCTAGGACAGGAAATATTCAAGATGAACCAGTACATCTTTCCAGTTACCCGTGAGGAAGCTATTGAGGACCAAGTGGGTCCTGTCAAAAGGACTCAAGAGCTACCTAGAGGAAGAAGCTGCCATTGTTCAGTGATGGGACCATTTGAGCTTCAAAAGAACAATATTTGGAATTGATTGAAACCCATCAAACAATAGGTCATCACTGGATGATGATAGGGAACACATTTATTATCTTAAAACCCAAGAAATAGAATTAAAGAATCCAGTATTTGTCTTACCTTTCATTTTTGAACTTTTGAGCTATACTGGTTAACCAAATAGAGGATAAGGATAATTTCAGTTAATAGATGGAAATGGAACGATAGAACTGGAATACAGTATCATCATTTTATAACCCGAGTGAATGAATAGATCTCAGCATTGAGCACCAATAGCTACTGACACAAAAGGAGAGACATTATGTGCCTCCTGACGAATCAATGCAGCGCCACCCCCATTCCTGCCAAAGGGATCAAACCTGTGTCTGATCAAGTCTCTGGGTGCAGTTGCCAATTTGCAGGAAATGCCAAGGACAGAGGAACTTGTTGACCTGCACTGTGAGTGTGGGGGACTGTGTAAGTCAAGTGGCCTGGATTCTCCAGCAGATACATTGTGAGGAAAACGAAGGGATGGAGAGAATACTTGTAGATTAAAAGAAACTTACAAACACACATCAAGCTTTTATTTTATTTATATTATTTAAAAAAATTTTTTTTTAGTTTTTTATTTATTTCTAGGAGAGAGAGAAGAGACAGCGTGAGCAGGAGAGGGTCAGAGAGAGAGGGAGTCACAGACTGAAACAGGCTCCAGGTTCTGAGCTGGCAGTCAACACAGAGCCCGATGCGGGGCCCGAACCCATGAACTGCGAGATCATGACCTAAGTGAAAGTCGGACGCTTAACCGACTAAGCCACCCAAGTGCCCCTATTTTATTTATATTATTAAAAAAAATTTTTTTTTTATGTAGTCTCTACCCTCAGCATAGGGCTTGAACTCACAGTCCTGAGATCAAGAGTGAACACTCTGCTGGTGGCTCAGTCAGTTAAGTGTCCAACTTTGGCTCAGGTCATGATCTTGCCATTTGTGGGTTTGAGCCCCACATCAGGTTCTGTGCTGACATCTCAGAGTCTGGAGCCTGTTTCAGATTCTGTGTCTCTTTCTCTGCCCTTCCCCCACTTGTGCTCTGTCTCAAAAATAAATAAACATTAAAAAAAATTTTTTTTTTAAAAGAGTCAACGCTCTACCAACTGAGCCAGCCAGGTGCCACACGTTAAACTTTTAAAAGAGTGGGCAAGGGGTGCCTGGGTGGCTCAGTCGGTTGAGCGTCCAACTTCGGCTCAGGTCATGATCTCATGGTTTGGGAGTTCAAGCCCCGCATTGGGCTCTCTGCCCTCAGCATAGAGCCCACTTCAGACTATCTATCTCTATCCCCCTCTCTCTCTGCCCCTCCCTTGCTCATGCTTTCTCTCTCTTAAAAATAAATAAACATTAAAGAAGAAAGCAGGCAAGATGCCACCATGATGCCTTGGTACACACACTTGAGTGATCAAATCATAAACTTGAGGAAAGTCAGGACCTCTGTTGCTTGTGATTGGGATGAGGCCCCAGGAAGAACTCTGGGGTGACTTTTTTGATCTGTAGTAAAGTATGTGCAGTATAAAATTTATCACCTTAACCATTTATTTTCTTTTTTTTTTTTCACCTTAACCATTTCTAAGTGTACAGTTCAATAGTGTTAAGTACATTCACATTGTCGTGCAACTGATCTCCAGAGCAGTTTCATCTTGCACACCCGAAACGCCATACTCCTTAGACAACTCTCCATCCCCCCTACCCTCAACCACTGAGACAGCTTTTGTTTCTTTGTGCCTGGCTTTTGCCTTTCAGCTTCATGTCCTTAAGGTTCGTCCATCTTGTGACATATGTCAGCATTTCCTTGCCTTTTCAGGTTGAATAATACTCCCTAGTGCTCCCTAGTGTGTGTGTGTGTGTGTGTGTGTGTGTGTATACCACGTTTTTGGGGTCCATTTGTGTGTTGATTGAGGTAGCTATTTCTTGACTGAGGTGGTAATTACAAGGTATTCATCTTATAGTAAGTCATCAAACCCTGTAATTGTTTGATGTGGTTTTCTGTAAATGTGTGTTATTTTGTAATAAAAAAGGTTTGAATCATTTAAAATGTCCTCAGTTTCTCAGCAGGGGTGCTCGACAGCTAGATTTCCATCTTCCTCCACCACAGGAGGCTGAAAGCAGAGTAAAGAGCAAAGCTCAAACTTTGTCATGGACTTCTTCTAGGTCAATGTGTATAGATTTAATTCCCTATTTAAAAAAAATTTTTAATGTTTATTTATTTTTGAGAGAGAGAGAAATAAAGCACAAGTGGGGAAGGAGCAGAGAGAGAGGGAGACACCGAATCCGAAGCAGGCTCCAGGCCCCAGGCTCCGAGCTGGCAGCACAGAGCCCGACACAGGGCTCAAACTTGTGAACTTCCGCAAGATCATGACCTGAGCCGAAGTTGGATACTTAACCAACTGAGGCACCCAGGCGCCCCTAATTCTCTATTTTTAATAGCTGCATAAAATCCCAGAGTCTGAATACTACAATTTTTTTCCCCAACAAGTCCCTTTTCGTGGCCTTTTTTTGTTTCCAGCGCTCGTCTTTCTGTAGGATTGTTGTGTCAACCGTATGCTCATTTCACTTTTTAGGAGATAATATCTAAATGCAGTGCCTGATCTTGGATCGTGAAAAAATTGCTATTAAAACTATATTGGGATATTTAAGCAAATTTTGAATGTGGAATGTAATATTAGATAATACTGTTATCAGTATTATCAACTAGCAGTGATAAGTTTCCTGAATGTAATAATTTTATCATTATGTACGAACATGATCTTGTTCTTGAGAATGAACATGCTGAGGGATTTAGGGGTGAAGAGTCATGATATCTGCATTTTATTCTCAAGTGGTTCAGAAGAAAATGTGTATATATAATTATATACATAGAGATAAAACAAATGAGGCAAGATGTTAATAATTATTGAAGCTAGGCGAAAGGTTATAGATCATCATACTATTCTTGCAGCTTTTTTTTAGAAATTTGACTTTTTTTTTAAAAAAAAAAATGCAAGAGTTAAAGAACTTTTTCAACGGGCTACTGCCAGATTGCTTTCCAAAAAGAACAGAGCAGTCTATAAAGTCCTGTCGCTCCTGGTGGCACTGACGGACGACAAATGGCATCTTCCTGTTGAATTTGCATTTCCTTGGCTGTGATTCTAAATTTGCCCGACACGTGCTTCCTGAGGCTCTAGGAGTGCAAGTAGGAATATGTCTTTGGAGCTGATTGCCTTTTGTTCTGTGAGCCTTCCTGGTCCTGTGCTGGTGGTGGGTGATCTAAATGCAAATTTAAAGATACCTTCTGTTATAAAATACGCCACTCATTTGCCAATAGCTTCTTTCGTTTGTTTATTTGGGGGTTGAGAGAGCCTTTATACTAAAGTTGTGGCTGGGAAGGGGGATTTAGTGACCAGTATTAGAGGGGGAAACATTACATTCAGCATACGCAGAAAACAGGTGTTTTTTTTTTTTTTTTTCTTTTTCCTTTCCTTTTTGGCTAAGTGGCTTTCATTTATCTGCACAGTAACCACCTCTTTCTTCGGGGCCATACTGTGAAGTGCTCCAATAGGCCTCTCCGAGCTGAAGGAGTCACCTCAACAGAAATGTTTTGTAATATGTGGAGATTGGCCGTTTCCCTAAAAAGCCTGGATTTTTAGGGAGTCCTTGACTAGGGTGAAGGAGGGAGTGGGAGAAGGGAGTTAGGATTAAGGAAGGCATGGGGCATGTGGGTGGCTCAGGCGGTTAGGTGCCCAATGTCAGCTCAGGTCATGGTCTCGCCGTTTGTGGGTTTGAGCCCCACATCAGGCTCTTTGCTGTCAGCTCAGAGCCTGGAGCCTGCTTCGATCCTGTGTCTCCCTCTCTCTTTTCTTCCCCTTCCCTGCGGGTGCCCTGTTTCTCTCCTTCTCTCTCTCTCTCTCTCTCTCAAAAAAAACCCAAAAACCAAAAACCAAAAAGCCACCAAGCATTAAAAATGTTACAAAAAAAAAAAAAAAGGATTAAGGGAGGCATTGCCAGATGACCAGCTTAATTGGGCATCCCGTGTGAAGGGTTCATTTCCAAAGATAAGGAGAAGCTGTTGAGAGACTTGTTCATGAGTGTGCACCTCTGTCTGAGCATATGTGCCTCACTGAGGAGGCTGTGCTGCATGCATGCATTCATTCATTCATTCATTCTGTTTATGTTTTCCAGTCAATGCCCACACAGTGTAATATTAGCTTCAGGTGCGGTGTGGTGATTCAGCACGTCCATACCATGCCTGGTGCGCCTCACAAGTGCTACTTGTAGACCGGAAGGGCCTGTTGTTGGGTGTTTCTGAGGAGGCCACACCACACCCCTGGAAATGCCCTTTCTCTCCAGGAAGCCTAGGCCTCTCCCCTGGGTGGGGGGCAAGGTCTTCTGAGGCCGGGAATGCTGTGAAGGGGGACGGGGCTGGTCACCTTTAAGCCTCCGTCCCTGCCCACTCCCTCTCTTTCTGCTAAAACTGCCTTCGTTGGAGCCCCCACACGTCCTGGGAAGGGCTGCCCGTCAGCACCCTTTCCCCCACGTTTGACTTTGTAGTAAAATGTCACAGTTCTAATCTGATGATTTTACCTGTGTATCGACACGTTCTTGTTCCCGACTCAGCTTCTTTCTCTGTCAGAACTGTGAGGGTAAAAATGCGCAAGAGACTTCTGAAAACCCTCAGGTTGTGTGTTTGGGGCCAGCCAGTCTGTTTTAAGTTTGGTGACCTCTGTTGTTGTTTGCTTTGAATACAACACCTGAATACGTTTTCTGACGTAGGGTCTGAGTGGGGATCACCATATTTGAAACCTGGACCATCCCAAACCGTGTGAGACATAAAGCCACTATTTTCATAAATCATTTGGAAATTCAGTAGCAAGCCCTAGGAGCGATGGCAGGATGGAGAGGAAATTTTCTCCTTTTCTCATTAGCAGACTTTTGGTTATCTTCCTATATGACATAGCAAGCATCCTGCTGGCTCTCCCGGGTGGGGAGTTAAGTTGAGCCACAGGAGAGATTTCCAAGGCCCTCTGAGCTTTGAGCACAAATCTCCTGTTTCCACAAGGCCTTTCTGTTCCCCAGGATGACCGAATTAATCCAAATGTGAGGGGCCTTGGCTGGCGATCTCCACAGATCTGGCAGGAGGAATGCCAGTCTGTTTGCAGTGTCCGTAGGCTTCCAGGCCTCAGGCATCCCTCGACGCCCAGATTACGAGAGCCAGACCCACCTTCTGTGGACGTCCAGTGCCCCCTTACTGCTGGTGGTTAGACCCAGAGGTGGGAGGACTCGGTTCCCAAGCGCTTCTTCATTCCCGGCGCCATTGCTGCCCCTCTGCCGAGCCTCCATTAGTGGCAGCACTGGCCCCTTGGAGGGGACAGAGAGGCTCTCCGCAGAAGCCACCTGCTTACTTCCCCCTCCCACCCAGCCCTGAGGATGGTATGCTTTGGCCTGCATCCTGTGCTTCTCAGGAACCCAGCGGTCTTGGACCACCTTTAAATTATGCCGAGAGGCGACCACAGTTTTGCACCTTAGCCCCGGATTGTGGTTACACTTGACATACTGTGTGTGTTGCCATTTTTCTCATGTGTTCTGGACATGAGGCTTTCTTTTTATGACAGTATTTGTTGACTCAATGTAACAGCCTCCTTTAAGTATTTTCTAGAGCAACTTTGATGCATGAATATTCAAATACATCAACAGCCCCTTATTTCTTAGCTCGTGTATTGGTCAGGAGCCAATACATGAAGCCCACCTGAGTGACTTCACATATATATGATATGTAAGCATAAATATATAAACACACATGCGGGCACAGTTCACCCTTGAACACACAAGTTTGAACTGTGTGTTTCCACTTATATAAAGATTATTTTTATAAATACAGTACCGTAAATGCAGTTTTTCTTCTTTATACTTTACTTTTTTTTAAGATTAAAAAAATTTTTTTAATGTTTATTTATTTTGGACACAGAGAGAGAGAGACAGCATGAGAAGGGGAGGGGCAGAGAGAGGGAGACAGAGAATCTGAAGCAGGCTCCAGGTTCTGAGCTGTCAGCACAGAGCCCAATGCAGGGCTCGAACTCACAAACGTGAGATCATGACCTGAGCCGAAGTTGGATGCTTAATCGACTGAGCCACTGAAGCACCCCTTGCTTATACTTTTCTTAATAATGTTTGTTTTCCTCTAGCTTCCCTTATTGTAAGAATACAGTTTATAATTCATATAACATACAAAATGTGTTAGTCAGCTGTTGACATTATCGGTAAGGCTTCTGGTCAAGAGTAGGCTATCAGTAAAGAGTCAAAAGTTATATGCAGATTTTTGACTGTGGATGTTTGGCATCCATAACACCTGTGCTGTTCAAGGGTCCATGATACATATGTAATCTTTGTGAAAATTTAAAATAGGAGGTGCAGAGTGCCTGGCACCTGACAGATGTTCTCGGTCTCTGTGTGTGTGTCTCTCTACACACATACATAGATGCGCTCTCACTACTTGCATGTACACACACGTGTGCATATACCTATCCAGAGAGAGCACCTGTCAAATGCCAGACATTCTGCACATCTTGTCTTACATTTTCCCAAGGATCCTATAAGGTAGGGATTATTATTACCATTTCCTAGATGTGGCACCTGAGATTGGGAGAGAGGTTAAATCATGCAGAGAATATTGTCGTCAAGCAGTGTTATCCAGACACACCCCCGGCTCCCGCTGATTTCAGAGTCCAAGTTCATCCCCCTGCATCGCGTCCTCCCCTTTGACCTGTGTGCCAGGGGCAGGGTGTCTTCTTGCATTAGGAGACATCCAAATGCCCTTGACTCTCCTTTCCCTGGCCTGTCACAGAGGTGTCTGTTAACTGACATCTGACATCCCAGGTGACATGTGGAGATGGGCAGGTCATGTGAAGTCAGCTCAATTCATCCTGCACAGATCATCAGCAAGGATGCTTTCTCTTACTGCTGCCTGATGAGCAGCTAACGATGGGACCAGCCTTTTATTTTATATTATTTTATTTTATTTTATTTTAAGTTTATTTCCTTATTTTGAGAGAGAGAGAGAGAGAGAGAGAGAGAGAGAGAGAGAATCCCAAGCAGGCTCCACACTGTCAGCATTGATCCTGATGTGATGCTCTAACCCCCGGACCAAGAGATCATGACCAGAGCTGAAGTCGAGAGTCAGATGCTCTACTGCCTCAGCCACCCAGGGGCCCCTAGAACAGCCTTTTAATTGTATGTGTTTTCCATATTTACAGCATTAATGCTTCTCAAGCTAGCTGTGGTTAAAGGGCCAGTTTTTTCCATCTCCTTTCTGTTGAGGACTAATATTTAAAAAAAAAAACAACAATAAAAATGTGGCAATTTGCTATAAAAGTTCCCGAATGCTTGCTCTCAAGTTCTGAAGTTCTCTCATTGTGGGCTGGTGGAATAAATAGTCTGCGGTCCAGCACGATGCATCTACTATATAATTTAGAGGAGGCTGAGACTTCAGAAGAAATGTACAATTTCTATAAGCCACAATTTTTTTAAAAATGTAAATTTAGAGTAATAGATAGTGTCTCCTTAGCATTCTAATTTTTAATACTGTGTCTGCAACTTTTTAAATTCCAAAAGTAATTCATACTTGAAAGAGCAACTCAAAAAGTACAAAAATATCCAAACTGAAAATGTTCCCCTCAATCTCAGTCCCACCCTCCAAATGACTATTATCCATTCTTAAATTGGGAGTTCGTCTCACATTAAAGAAAGAAGAATGTGGGGACAAGATTTACGAAGGGGGAAAGGATGGGAGTGGCATTTTAGACTTTTATTCTATTCTTCCTTGATTTGTGTCTCATGAGAGAATGTGTTCTTACACTGTATAGAGTCAAAGTACCAGGACAGCTGTCTTTGATTTACAGTTTATTCTAACACTGATTCTCTTTTGTTACAGAGCCAGATCACGTTAATGGACATACCTGTGTTTAAAGCCATCCAGCCGGAGGTCTGTACCCTGTCCTTTGAATTGCTCTAAACACTGTTGCTGGGAAGAGGGGATTTAGTCAGTTTGAGCCACTCTTGGTTTCTTTCTTGGTCTCTATAAATGCATTATTGACTTAAGCCCCTTTTAAAGAGAGCATCCCAGAGCTTCTCATTCTCAATGGTGCTCTCGTTCTGTGAGCTAGCTGTTTGGGATCTGTGGAGAATTTCACTGCATCGGGCCCACTTGGTCAGGGCTGGGGGCACTTGGTACCCACAGCCTCCATGACCGAGCCAGGCCTTCCCACACTGATTCCCTTCTCCTGGTTCCTCCTGCCGAGAATGGTCCCTGTCAAGAAGGGGATGTGAGGGAACATTTTTCTAGAGAGCTTTCTTTTTGTTGATCCCAAATTCTGGTGGTTATCTTATTTCTGATTCTGAAACCAGTTGCCACAGCAAAACATACACATGTGTACATTAAAAGCATATGTACATTTTTAGAAACCGTATATTCAATAAAGAGAAAAAAGTTAGTCTTGGTCTTTAAAAATATCCTGGAAATGTTGAGCAGTTGATAACAAGGCTTTACAGTTGTTTTAGTCAGCGGTCTTTTTGTTGGCAAGTGACAGACATCCATTTCAAAGTAGCTGAATAGGCAGAAGGGGAGTGTAATACGAGGAAAAAAAGGGTACCTTATGGAATCCATGGGCCCGGAGTTCAGGCAGCCAGAGAGCCAGCTGAGACGCAAGCCATCTCTGCCCCTTGCCTCTGCTTTTTCCTCTTTTTCGCTCCCCTGTCTTTGCTTCCATCTGCTCACGTGGTCCAGCCTAGCCTCCCCGAAGGGCTCACATTTACACCATCCTCCTTTGATCTACCTTCCAGACTGAAATAAATCAATAGCTCTCAGCCCAGCCCGGCTGAGCCATGTGTCTAGTACTGGTTCATAACCTAGGCCAGGGGTATGTGGCTAGACGAGCAGGCACAGCTGAGGGGACCCAGCCTGGTGAATGGGGTGCACATATTACAGAAGAGGGGCTTAGATAGGGAGATAGGTCAGAAAGTGTCTGCTGCAACTATGCTGTGAATTCCAGAACAATCTTGACCGATAGCCATTCTTACAGGATGGTAGCTGTTAAGTCTTTGAGAAAAGCAGCATATTTTAATACAAAGCCAGACTAAGGATTTAGGCCTTCTGAGAGCTGAGATCCATCCCACCTCCTGCAAATTAGGAGGAAGCTAGGACTGCTAGCTGCGCTCAGCATCTATGTGAAGGCATGGCAATGATTTGTATTAGTGTGTGCGTGTGTGTGTGTGCATGCATGCATGTGTAGCATGAGCGTGTGTGCGTGCCGTGTTCATTGGGTTTTGGGGAGCAGAACTATGTTAGCTTTTTTGAATTGGCTGACTTCCAATCTTTTACTCTTTTCTTCTAACATGGAATTATCCCCATTCTTTCTAATTAAAAAAAAATAAAATAAAACCACTCTACCTCTTGGAGACTTTGAGAGGAGTATTTGTGTGACGGTTGCCTTAGTTCTCAGTTTGAGCTGTTTGTGATTGTCTTCTCTGCTTGGCTTTGATCTGGAGCAGTTTAGACATTACGGTCTTTATTCTTTGTCCTGAGCATCCGGGAGAGGAGCCCAGCTTGCCGTGAGCCCTGAGTCCTGTGCCCAGGGAGGCTGGGGAGGCTGCTCAGGCTTGATTGTCGGAGGGAAAATGGTGGGAAGTTCTTCAAAGGCACAATTAGGGGCAGACTGAGACTTTTGCCCGGGGCACTGAGGTTTGGAAGGTGCCTTGTCCAAGGCATATCTTGATTCAGATTGTGATAAGACATTAAGGTGGAGATGTTTGACTTTCAAGATGTTAGCCTGGAGTGGTGGCTGTCTATCACGGCATGTCAGAATCATGTGGGCGGCCTCTGAAACATGGGGTGCCCAGATTCCACCCTCGGCCATTGAATCTGGATGTTTGAGTCCGGGCCTGGAGCCCAGTCAGCCCTGTTTTGTAGAAGGTTACCAGGTGATTCTGATAAAGTGAGGATTAAGAACTAATTCTTTGAGATATATGGAGAAACCCCAAACTTGAATGTCTTGGATCTACGTTAGCTAAAAATAGAAGAGTTTATTCTTCACAGTCATTGTCAAAACTGTGGTTGAAAGGAGGACCCTTGGAGCTGCCCCATCTGTTTTGCTGCTGTTATTGCTGTTAGTAGACTGAAAAGTAGCATTTTTCTTCTGGGTGATGTCTGCTGCAGTGGGGCTGGGCCACCCCGGAGTTGGAGAACATGAATGAAGGACAGTTAGGCATTTGACAAGGCTTCCCAGGAAGCAGAGGCCAGCATCCGAGAGCAAGATGGGCACTCTGAGTGACCTGCACTCCGGAAGATCAGGAAGCCTCCATCCTGGTGACTTTCAGCCCTGCCTATGCCTCAGAATCAGTTGGGGAGCTCTGTTAGAAAAAAATACAGATGCTTAGGCTCCATCCTTAGAGATTCTGATTCTGTAGGATTAGAGTGGGGCTAGGGATCTGTGTTTCAGCGAATTGTATTCACTCTTCTATTTGATATGTGAATTGTCCTTTCTTTAACCAATGGGAGCCCTTGGTGCATCTCCTGTATCCTTTTAACATGGTCCCCTTGGTTTTGCTAGCTTCCTTGCGCTTTGGCACAACGAGCTTTCTCAGTGTTCCTTTGTACGTTTCCTGCTGAAGACCTGGAATTAGGTGTACCTCAAGGCTCTGGTTTCTTTTACTGGAGAATAATATTCAGAGACCACAATCTAGGTGAAAGGATGCTCATGGGAGGAGGTTGCAGTGCTTTTAGGCCCTTTTGGTGGACAGCGTTAAGAAATATTTAGTTTTGAAAAGAAAAGTCATGAGTTCATAATTAGGGTAGGTGGTGGTCTTTCTCCACAGCTCTTCCTCCCCTCCTCACCCTTGTCATGACTTCCCTGTGGGTGCTGTGTGCTTCTCATCCCACTGACTTTGGGCACAAGTGACAGCGTGTACGTGGTGAGCGAGAGGCATGGCCGGCCCTCTTGGAACTTCCACTTTCCATGATGTATGGGTAGCTGTTGCTCGTTCAGCCTGAGTCCCAAAACGAGGATGTCATCGATGGCCTGACCTAACCTAACCCAAAGCACTCCAGCCTAGCCTGGCCCCGCCCCAATGAGCCCAAGGGAGGTTGGCTGACCTGAAGGCATTCTTCCAGCCTCTGAGCATGAAATTAATGTTGCTGTTGTAAGCCTCTGAGATGTGAGGGTTGTTTGCAGACATGTGACCACCATAATGCTGATCTTTCCAGTTCAAATGTAACATTACAGTGTTTCAAGCTTAATTCCCTTGATTTTCATATGATTTCTTTTCTTAATATAATTTATTGTCAAGTTGGCTAACATACAGTGTATACAGTGTGCTCTTGGTTTTGGGGGCAGATTCCTGTGGTTCATTTTTTACATACAACACCCAGTGCTCATCCCAACAAGTGCCCTGCTCAATGCCCATCACCCATTTTCCCCTCTCCCTCACGCCCCTCTCCTCCCCCAACCCTCAGTTCTCTGTATTTAAGAGTCTCTTATGGATTGCCTCCCTCTCTCTGTTTGTAACTATTTTCCCCCTTCCCTTCTCCCATGATTTCTTTTACACTGACAGTTTTGGTTCCTAACAATAAATAATTACATTTTTTTTTAATTTTTTTTTTTAATGTTTTATTTATTTTTAGGAGAGAGAGAGAGACAGCGTGAGCAGGGGAGGGTCAGAGAGAGAGGGAGTCACAGGCTGAAACAGGCTCCAGGCTCTGAGCTGGCAGTCAGCACAGAGCCCGATGCGGGGCTCGAACCCACAAACTGTGAGATCATGACCTAAGCGAAAGTCGGATGCTTAACCAACTAAGCCACCCAGGCGCCCCAATAAATAATTACATTTTTGTATTATCCCATTATATATATGTATACACACATACACATCCACACAATAATTTTAAAAGAATAATATTGGTGTTACTATTAACCAGCAGACTCCTGATTAGAGTGTAACATTTCTTTGCAGTTCTCTTTGTCTTTGGTACTTTTTCTTCTTGTCTTCCTTCCCTCGTAGCACTTCCACACCCAAGTGGGGCCCGCTCCTTGACTCCCCCGAAAGGCTTTGGGAAATGCTCACTTGGTTCGGGGGTCTGCCTTTTGAGAGACCCTGATGGATCCCAGTGCCTGGAACACACTAGATACTCAATAACTGCTGAATGAGCAGAGAATGAATGCATGAGAGAAGCAGAGAGCAGAATGTTATCTGGCTGTGTCTGGTTCATTGCCAAGGGGGTGCGTATCAATTAAAGGAACATTATGACCAGGGTGCCTGTTTTGTGGTGGAACCGCTTCCCCCAAAACAAGGGTTTTGCCTGGTGAGCTCAGCCTTTGAAGATTCAAATTTCCAAATGCTGTTGATAACTGAGGGTAGAACTGTGGCTTCTGCCTGTTTCTGCAAGGGAGACCGCAAGAGCATCAGCCCAGGGCTTGGAGGAAGCTTGGCAGACGGTAAGTTAAGGATTGGCAGAGAGCAAGGGAAATGGAAGTTAGCAAGTGTGGAGCCATAGCTGCCCTGTTCCCTAGGGACTCTTACAAGTGACCAGGTTTATCAAACCCTGGCGAGTTAATGCAGGTATCACTTGATAGCGAAATGGCTCGCAGCTGGGTTTAACTTCTACACTGTGGCCCAGGGCCCCGTCACCACCGTGGTGGATTGGGTCACAGGCGAAGGTGGACTCCCAGCTGCTGGGGCTCGGGCTGAAGGATGCGTTGTGAGGGAGGTCTTTCTGGGGCATCCCGGTGGCAGCAGTCTTGTGTGGTACATTTCTGGGGTGCCATTTTATCCTCCCCAGTATCCCCTCCAAATATCGCGGTCATTATGTCCAACTCCCAGCCTATGAAATTGAAGGCCCAGCCATTTCTCAGAGGCCAGTGGAGCTGTCAGAGCTGGTTTTGTCACTGGTTCGGATGTGGAGCAGAATCAAGGGGAAGCAACTGTTCTTAGAATGTGCTGGAAATGGGCATGGCCTGTGCGTCACTCAGCCCAGGGATCTGTCCACACTGGGCCACTGGGTCAACTCATCTGCACGGTGCTTGGGAGCAGGGACTCATCAGACAAAGGCTGGCTTGAGTCCCAGCCCCACCCTGAGGAGTGCAGACTTTGGACAGGTTACTCATTCTCTGTGTGCTTGTTTCCTCACGTGTAAAATGGGGGAATCACACTTTTTACCTCACAGTGGGCGAGTAAGAACTTAGCACAGTGCCCGTGTGCGATAAGGCCCCGAGGACTTGTGGCCGTTTGCTCTCAGCAGTGCGCTGTTGGAGCAGGCCATGTGCACTATATAGGTGAGGCTGTGCTGGCAGAACATTTGCCAGTGCCCATGTGGGAGTCACTGGCTCTGAGGACGTGATGCTGTCAATAGTGGAGTGGGTCAGAGCACTGTTCCTAGAGTCCTTGAGGTCTGCGTTCACATCCTGGTCCCAGATGGCAGGGAGGCTGGGGTCTAGAGGAAGGCTTGAACCATGGTGCCTGAGGGCCCTGTGGACATCAGTGGGGAGGGTTGCTCTGCCTTGGACTTGGCACATTAGCCCTGAGCCTTGATGGCTGACAGTGGTTGGGGCCTGGGACGGGCATTGGGAAGGGCATTTCAGGCAGAGTGGGTAACTCATTGAAAAGGCAGATCATATATTTAGTGAAATTTAGCTCTACTTTTGGTGCTGGGTGGCTGGGGAGAAGAAGAGCCTGCTGTTCTCTCTGTTCTGTGCTCCCCGAGGGCACTGTTGCCAAGGGTGTTGGTATAAGAAGGGCTTGCCAGAAGGCAGCCTGTCATCCTCTTGCAGCTGGGGGCATGCAGGGTCACCGGGGCTTGTGGATGGGTGTCCAGGAGGCCCGAGTATTACGGCAACGAGCCTTGGTGGGTACAGGATTCAGTGAGATGGAAAGCTCTGTCTGCCTGTGTTTTTCCCAGTCTGTCTGCTGCCCCATGGACATTGCTCCGTCCCTGCTGCTGGAGTCCTCAGTAGTCTGACTGCCCTTCACCTGTTGACTGATTTTCGTTCGATCATTCATTTATCAGTGTGCTGTGCTACCTGCTAGAGAGACAAAGATGGAGGGGACGCAGGCATAATCCAGTGAGAAGGAGGAACAGATGCCTGAACATACAGTAGACAAGTGTCATCAGGATGTAGAGGCATCGAGAAGCATGTGGGGTAGGTTTGGGCGGGAGGCAGAGCTCTACGGTGTTAGGCTCGGGGAATCACAGAGGGATTTCACAAAGGGAGTGACGTGGACACGTGTATTTTAGGAAGTTCACTCTCACTGGCTGAGACAGAACCGACTGGAGTCAGGACACTGGTGAGGAGCTTTGCAAGAGTGTGTCTGAGGCCAGGGTAGTAGCACCAGAGAGGAGGGCCTGGTGTTAGGCTGGTTATGAAGCTACCGTGAGGCCCAAGACAAGAAGTAACAGGCAAGAGAGGAGTGGACTCTGTGCTTGGGGAGCAGAAGGAAGAGCAGAGGGCAGAGGAGGGGTCAGAGGAAGTGGCTCCAGAGGCAGGCGGAGGCCCAGGGAGCCTGGAGGCCAAGGAGGGGTGTTTAGCTCAGGAGTGGGAGGCCGGAAGGGCTGGAGGGGGCTGGAGAGGGCTGCTGGCCTGGAAGACTCAAGAAGGGCTGGGGAACCAGAGGGCAAGCGGGGGCAAGGCGCAGATTTGGTTTGGAGTTGGAGAATGAGCGGGAGACCAGGAGGTCAGAGGGAGAGTGATGGCAGAGTGCGGGGTCTGCGGGGGGGTGGGGGGTCACTCTGGAGACTGCTTGATGGGATGTGGCTGTGCCTCCAGGGACTGCCATGGGGGACGGCGAAGGTCTCTCCTGGAGGAGGGAATATGGTATGACCCAGGGGTGAGAAGGCACACTACCCTGTGTAGTGACATCTCCGGAGATGATGAGATGACGGCAGGAGAGGGTGGGAGGAGACTGCGGGCCAGAGGCAAAGGCCAGGGCACTGACAGCAACGTGGAACCGAGTTGGAGGTGCCGGGGGTAGCCTGGACTTCCCCCCAGAGGACAGCTGAGGGCCTAGACTTTGAGCCACATGAGGTAAGGGACCAGCGTGTCACCAGCACCTGCCACTAGGTTTCAGGGCACAAGCCAGGAGCCCAGTGGTAGCGGAAGACAGGCAAGGGCTGGTCCGGGTGGTCTTGGGATCCTCCCTCTGCTCACTGTAGCCCTGGAGGGAAGCTGGGGCTTCGAGAGAAAGGCTGATGGGTTAGAATGAAGAAGGGAGCAACATTATGGATATTTGGAGACAAAGAGGCTTTATCCAGAGAGAGCTTGCACCCTGTGGGGCACTTACTCTAGAGAGGTTTGGCTTATTACCCTTCCTGCCTCAGGACTTGAGGCGTCTGAGCGACTTGACCTGCATCTGCTGGTCTGTGGAAGGGCTGGCTGTAGGCATGGAAGACTCCCTGCTGAAGCACACCATTTCTTCTGGACCGCATGACACGTTGCAGTGCAGGAAAACACTGCCTGTGGATTCAGGAACCTGACCCTCTGGCCTTTTGTCTGGATGCTGGGTTCCCTGCTCTGAAGAAGCGGGCATTCCAGAAAGCCGAGGTCAATGTTGGATGTCAGACAAACCCTGTGTGTCTTTGCTGCTCCTTGGAATCACAGCACTTGGCCCTAGGAGAAGGGAAGCGTGGTGCCAGCAGGCAGCTATTTGTAAAGAGGAGATCAGTTTCGGTGACATCATTAAAACCCCTCTCTCAGGTCACATGCTGGGCAGTTTTCTCAGACCATTTATTTCCCTCCACTGTCCCAGCCTAGTCTGAGTCTCTGCCACCTTTCCTTCGATCACATCTCTCCGTATTTATTCCTGCCTCCTAATCTCCGTTTTGTATCCAGAGACATCTTTCTAAAGCCACA
Source organism: Hyaena hyaena (assembly GCF_003009895.1). Classification (NCBI taxonomy): domain Eukaryota; kingdom Metazoa; phylum Chordata; class Mammalia; order Carnivora; family Hyaenidae; genus Hyaena; species Hyaena hyaena. The sequence continues at coordinate 5,036,375 of NW_024080670.1, read as the reverse complement.
ATCTGACCCTTTCCTGTCTGGAACCTTCTGAGAAGCTCCCCCTGCTCCTTGGATGCACACCCCCTTCAGCCTTGCTGGTCAGTCCGCGTGGGGGGCCAGCAGCAGACCTCCGGGCCCCAGTCGGCCCGGGCCTGCTGCTCTGTGCTGCCCACAGCCTCCCTGGTTCCCCGTCCCAGGGATGGAATGAGCAGGCGGGAGCACCAGACTGGGGGTCATGCAGGTTCACCTCCTGCTCCCTTTCGTAGCACAGTCTCCTGCTTCCCATGCATAGTGCTTTTCACCACTGTGCTGAAATGGCAAGACTTTTGAAAGTTTGAATAATCAGTTATTTCCAGTCTGTCTGCCTCCTAGATTATAAGCTCCACGGACGCAGGGATCGTGCCGACACTATTTCCTCCGTATCCTGTGAGCCAGCACAGTGCCTGATCCTGATGTTGCTTGTTGAGTGCGTTGAGGGTGTGGTAGTGAACGATGGTAATATCTCCTGGAATCCTCTTCACGTCTGTGCTGTAGTGCCCCCCTTGGTTCAGAGAGCTGAATTTGGTAGTAGGGGGTGGTCCAGGTGCCCTCCAGTTGGGGCCAAGACACGGGGTGGGTGGCTCCAGTGTAAGGCCCGTCAGCGCTGATGTTGGCATCTGAAGTCTGAGCCGCAGCCTCTCGTCTGTTAACCGCTCTGAGTTTGCATTTGTTATTTGCTTCTCATTTCCCAGTAGTTGCTCTGCCCACTGTAGTGGCTTCTTGTCACAACAGAAACAAAGTGGAAAAGGCTTCCCCCAAACTCCATTCACAATGGAGGCAGAGGTTGGCGTCCCTCCCTGGGCCCCAGAAAAACACTTGTCTCGCGGAAGGGGAGAGCTGCGGGGGCAGGAATCAGGTCGGGCTGCAGACGTGGGCCAGCAGCGCATTTGATCCAATGAAACCACCACTTTGCACCTTCTAGACTAATTTTTTCCCTCTTCTTGGGTGTGGATATGACAGTGCTGGTTAGAGACCAGATTTCCTTTTAAATGAATTAATAACATAAAACAGAACCTTTGGTGAACAGCTGTTTTTATCCATGGGGACTTGGCGCCTGGTTGTGATTTTTGTCTGCAAGGAAAACAAGGCTCGTGTGGACTCTGTTAGAGCAGCTGCGGGATCCTGGGTTGATGCGATGGGAGGACCCTAGGCGTCAGAGGCAGGAAGGTCTGCTTTTGCGAGCCAGCTCTGCTCCCCTCTAGATGTGTGATCATTGCAGGCCCCTGCACCTCCTTGTCTCCGTTTCCTTATCCTTAGGCAGAAATGATGTCAGTCCCAGGCACGTGGCCTGGCACATGGCAGAAACTCACAAGGTATTTCTTCTCTTTTGAGAGAAGTCAGGGATGTGACAGAGAGAAAAGGAACAACAGTGCTATTAAGTTAAGCTGACAGGGACCCTGGGCCACAATGTGTCAGGCTGTCCAAGGAAAGGACCTTCTCTGTCACTGCTGTCCCTTGCTCCAGCTGCGGTAGCACATTATAGGGTCAACACTTGGCAGTACTTGTTGAATGAACGAGAGGCATTCAACAATAGAATAGAACAAATAGAAAAGCATTTCTTTCTGTATGTCTCAGACCTTAAGAGCTTGGGTTCTGGAGTGGGAAGGATTCGGTGTGGATCTGTGTGACCGTGCTTGAGTCACTTACTCTCCCTGAGTCTCAGTTTCCATCTTTGTAAAATGGAGTTGATAATAGTACTACTTGAAAAAAGTAGACGTGAGAACTGAATGAGATTTTTCTCAGCTTCATTGTGGTGTGATAGGTGTATAACAAACCATGCTTAAATGAAGCCCACGATTTGATGAAGCCCTCACAACAGTTGTGAAGCCATCATTGGAACAAAGCAGTAAACTTACCCATCACCCAGAAAGTTCCTCTTACTCCTTGTAATCCCTCCCTCCTTTCCCCCTCCTGCTATGGTCTTCTTGAAATTAGGTAGAATCGTTTCTTAAAATGTGTTCTTCTATTTCAGGTTGTCTTGGCTATTCTAGTCCCTTGCATTTCCATATGGATTTCAAAATCAGCTTGTTAGTTTTACAAAAATGCCTGCTAGGATGATTATGATCACACAGAATCTGTAGATCAGTCTGGGGACAGTTAGCATCTCAACAATACTGGGTCACTTGAACCATGAACACACTGTGTGTATCCACATGTTTAGGTCTTCTTTAATTAAAAACATTTTTTTAATGTTTGTTTATTTTTGAGAGTGAGAGAGACAGAGTGTGAGTGGGGGAGGGATATAGGGAGAGGGAGACACAGAATCCGAAGCAGGTTCCAGGCTCCGAGCTGTCAGCACAGAGCCCATTGCAGGGCTCGAACTCACAGACCGTGAGATCATGACCTGAGCTGAAGTCAGATGATTAACCGACTGAGCCACGCAGGCACCCCAGGTCTTCTTTAATTAAATATTTAAGTAATGTTATAGTTTTCAGTGTATAGATCTTACACGTCTTTTGTCAGATTTATTCCTAAGTGTTGTATTTTCTGTGCTGCTATAAATGGTATTTTATTTAAATTTAAGTCCAATTGCACATTACTAGTTTATAGAAATATAGACATTTAAAAATTTTTTTAGGTTTATTTATTTTGAGAGAGAGAGAACGAGAGAGAGAGAGAGAGAGAGAGCGCATATGTGCGTTAGTTGGGTTAGGGGCAGACAGAGAATCCCCAGCAGGCTCTGCACTGTTGGCGCAGAGCCCAGTGTAGGGCTCGATCCTATGAACTACAAGATCATTACCTGAGCTGAAATCAAGAGTTGGATGCTCGACTGACTGAGCCACCCAGGCACCTCTATAGACATTTTTAAAAATTGACCTTATGTCTTACAACTTTGCTAAACTCACTTGTTTTACTAACTCTTTTGTAGGTTCTGAGGAGTTTTCTACACAGATGATGAATTCTGTGAATAACAGTCTTCTTTGTTTCTAAACTAGATGTTTTTATTTCTTTGACTTGCCTTATTCATTGGCCATACCCCCTAGTACTGTGTTGAGTGGAAGTGGTGGGAGCAGATATCTTTGGCTCATTTCTGGTCTGGAGGGAAAAGTAGTCTTTCATGGTTAAGGACAATGTTAGCTATTGGCTGTAGGTTTTTCATTTGCCCTTTATCAGGTTGAGGATATTCCCTTCTGATCCTAATTTGCTGAGATTTGGGAATTATCTGGAATGGATATAGGGTTTTCTCAAATGCTTCTTCTACATCTATTCATATAATCATATGATTTTTCTCTTTTAGCCTGTTACTATGGAGAGTTGCATGATTGATTTTTGAATGTTAAACCAACCTTGCATTCCTGTGATAAACCCAACTTTGTCATGATGTAGAATCCTTTTTGTATATCACTGGATTTGATTTGCTAAAATTCTGTTAAGAATTTTGGCATGTGTTCATGAGGAATATTGGTCTATATTTTTCTTGTCTTGTAAAATGTCTTTTTCTGGTTTTGGTATCAGTGTAATGCTGACCTCTTAAAATAAGTTGGGAAGCATTCCTTTTCAGTTTTCCAGAAGAGTTTATGTAAAATTGGTATGATTTTCTTAAATATTTGGTAGATTTCACAGCACAGCCACATGGGCCTGGAGTTTTCATCGTGGGAAAGTTTGTTTTTTTTCCTTTTAAATAAACTGTTTTATAGAGCAGTTTTAGGTTCACAGTAAAACTGAGCAGAAAGTTCCCATATATTCCCTGCCCCTCCTCCACCACATGCATAGCCTCCTCTGCTGTCAACATCCCCATCAGAGTGGTATACTTCTTACAAATGATGACTGTAAAAATGTAAAAAAAAAAAAAAAGAAAAGAAAAGAAAAAGATACATCATTTTTACCCAAAGCCTATAGTTTACATTAGGGCTCATTTTTGGAGTTGTATATTGTGGGGGTTTTGGCAAATGCGCAATGACATATATCCACATATATCCATAGTATCATACACACTTGTGTTACTGCCCTGAAAATACTCTGCACTCCTCTTGTTCATTCATCTCTCTCCCCTAACCTCTGCAACTAATTGCTTTTTTTAGTGTCTCTATAGCTTTTCCTTTTCTAGCATGTCATAGAATTGGAATCAGACAGTGAGATAGCTTTTTTTCATTCAGTAATATACACTTAAGGCTCTTCCATGTCTCTTCAAGACTTAATGACTCATTTTGTTTTATTGCTGAATAATATTCCATGATCTGGAATTGCCACAGTTTATCCATTCACCCGTCCTAGTGAGGGATATCTAGGTTTTTGTGTGTATGTACATTTTCAACTCCTTTGGGCAAGGAGTGCAATTGCTAGATTGTTATGGAAAGGTTTAACTATAAATTCATTTTCTCTTATAGATACGGAGCTATTCAGGTAATCTGTTTTTGTTTTTAGTAAGCTTTGGCTGTGTTTTTTTAAATGAGTTTGTCTATTTTATGTAAGTTGTTAAATTTTTTCACATGAAATTTTTCATAATATTTCTTTAACTTTTTTTTTTTAAGTAGGCTCCATGCCCAATGTGGGTTTTGAACTCATGACCCCTAGATTGAGTTATGTGTTCTACCAACTAAGCCAGCCAGTCAACCCTCCCTTACTCTTTTAATATCTGTAGGATCTGTAATGATTTCCCCTTTCTCGTTTCTGGTGTGGATGATTTGTGTCTCCTTTCCTTTTTTCCCATCAGTTTGGCTAAGTTTATTGATTTTATTGATCTCAAAAAAGAGCTTTTGGTTCCATTAATATTTTTCTCTTGCTTTCTGTTTTCTTGTCCATTGATTTCTATTCATATTTTTTCTTGTTTACTTCTGCTTACTTTGGGTTTAATTTGTGCCTCTTTCGTAAAGAAGAAGCTAGGTCAGTGATTTGAGGCTTTTCTTCATTTCCTTTTTTTTTAATAGATGGAAGTCTATTTTTATCTTATTGATTTATTTTTAAAGTTTACTTATTTATTTTGAGAGAGACAGAGCAAGCAAGCAGGGTAGGGGCAGAGAGAAGGAGAGAGAATCCCAAGCAGCCTCTGCCTGTCACCATGGAGCCTGATGTGGTGCTTGAACTCACAGACCATGAGATCATGATCTGAGCCAAGATCAAGAGTTGGATGCTTAACTGACTGAACCACCCAGGTGCCCCTTCTTCACTTCTATTCTAGGTGTCTGATACCATAAGTTTCCTTCCAAGCATTTCTTTAGTAGCTTCCTCCCACACATTTTTATTATCTTTTAAAGAGATTTTTAAAGTACATATGGTAAAGTGCATAAATCTTAAGGCTGCAGCTCAATGCATTTTTACAAAGTAAACAAACCATACAGCTGCCACTGGATGAAGATATAGAGTGTACTAAAGCCCTGGAAGCCTGCCTCATGCCCTCCCACCTCATTAATGACCTCCAACTATAACCTCTACCCTAACTACTATCAGTAATTCAGTCTGTTGTTTTTTTTTTTTTTTTTACTTTATTTAAATGCAATCCTGTTGCACATACTTTTTTGCCTATTTTTACTTAACATTACATACATGAGATTTATCATGTTTTTGTGTTAGTAGGAGTTGTATTCTTTTTCATTTCTGTATCGTATTCCATTCATTATGTGAGTAGAGCATATTTTATACCCTTTCCAATGTTGAGGCGTATTTGACTGTTTCTAGTTTGGGGCTCTTATGAATGATATTGCTACAAACATCCTTGAACATGGCTTGTTAAACATTGATGAGTATAATATTCAGGAGTGGAATTTCTTGGTCATGAGGGCTGTGTGTGTTCAGCTTAATAGATACTGCTACACTGTTTTCAAAAGTGGTCACCCCAGTTTGCATTCTCACCAGTGGGTTGTGAGGGTTTCAGTTGTTCTGTCTGTTCTTTGTGTTGACAAAGGTGACATAAAATAAAAGTGAATGTAGAGTTCACCTCAGCGTGTTTCCCTTACTTCTGGGGTCTTGGGCCCTCAAATCCTGGTGGCTTTGGTGGCTCTAAATAGCCAGGTTTTTGTTGTTACTTTATCCAAAAATATTAAGGTTTTTATGTATTTATTTGTGAGAGATAGAGTGTGCACAAGCAGAAGAGGGAGAGAGAGAGAGAGAGAGAGAGAGAGAGAGAGAGAGAGAATCCCAAGCAGGCTCTGCCTGTTGGCATGGAGCCCAGCTGACCCAGGGCTTGAACTCACAAACTGCAAGATCATTACCTGAGTGGAGATCAAGAGTCAGACGCTTAGCTGATTGAGCCCCCCAGATGTCCCACTTTATCCAGTTTTTATAGTAATCTGATATTAGTTACTTTGTCATAAACAGAAGCAAAAGCCTCCTTTATTTTGAAAACTATCTTCTATGGAAAAATAAGTTATTTTTCTCAAATTATATTAAGGCATCATTCTACTCTGAAAGTGTGTAGGACAGCATAACGTACTGCTGCATACATCTGGGTGATGACGGTTTTCACGGTCACTGTGTTCTCTTGTCTACTCTCTTCCCCGAGAAAAGAATTTATAACATTGTACCTCACCTTTGTGACTTGTGCATCTGCATTTACATTGATCCCGGCTTAAGTTGGGAAATGTCAAATTAAGAGAGTGCAGTGAAGCTCACGTGATCTTTAGTCTTGCTTTATTAACCGGAAATGGAGGCAGCCACCATAGGAACCTTTGCAGTGATCACGTGATGCCTGGGAGAGGGAAAGAGCACCCACCTCCCAAAGATGCCTGGCTAGGAGGGACCTTTGCGGGACTGAAGCCTTGACTTGGAGAGGTCTGCCATTTCCCCAAGCTTGGACTTGCCCCAAACAGAAGCCTTCAGACTTGCAAGAGAAGTCACTCTTGACAGGAGAGAACTTGGTGAAACCACATAACTTGGACCTGACTGAGCCGAGCTATGGCTCAGAACAGAGGAAAGAGATCAAAGCAGTTCCTGTGTCAAATGATATCACTTCTAGAAGAACTGACCTGTCTTCTGGTATTTTGAAGTAGGTCATGGAAGGATTCAGCAGCTGTGCCATTTCTTTTGAAATTTGTCCCACAAACTGTTAACGATAGTCTTGGTGCTTTCAGCTCCTATTGGTATCTGTTACCTGCAAGTTGTCAGCATCCAAGGAGAATTCTTCTCTTGTGACCCTCTTTGGGGAACTTCCAAGTCTTCAAGATGGCAAACAGTTTCTTTGCCAAGCTAAATTTTGACGGAGAGGCACATCAAGGCTATCTGTGCTTGGATGAAGCATCTACTTTGTCTGGTAACACATCTGGTTTTGCAGCTTTGATGAAGCCAGGAGGCCCACCTGCCGCTGTGACTGGGACTTGCTGGACTGGCGTTGATGTCACAGGCTGCAGTGGTCCTGAAAGCCGGCTTTGAAAACCTGCAGTTCTGTCAGTGCTGAGGCCTTGAGTTCCAGCCTTCTCGGGAGGTTTCTGCTGTGAAATGGAGCAGAACAGAAAGCTGCTTCGAGTACCCCAGAGTTCGCTGGCTCTCCAAAGGACAAGTCTTGAAGTACTTGACTGAACTTCAAACTGAAGGTCTATTTTTTTTCTTCTTTGAAAGTAAAGGAAAATACACAAAACAGAGAAAGAGGAATTCATTCATGACTTGGCTTGCTTTCTAGATATTTTTGGCCATGTGAATGAGGTAAATCAATTCACCGCTATAGTTGTTTCTGAAAAATGGGCAGTTTTGGCCTTGCTACCCTCTAGAAGAGGAGACTGGGCTGGACAAGTCTGCAAACTTTCTGCTGCTGGAAGAAATGTTTGTGCAGCTTGGGAGTGGCAGAGTCATGCTAAGCTGTCAGCAGCAGGGATCTGGAGATACCTGAGAGTGGTGGCCTTCTCTTTGGAAGGCCAGTGCTACCCAGCCAGACATGCAGAGGGAGTTTGGACTCACAGTCCTTCCCTGGGGACAGCCCTTCAGTGAAGGAGACCTTTGTATTACTTTCCCCGGTGGCTTCAGAGAAAAGAAAATGATGTGGCGTCGATTCAGCTGGGAAACTCGTGGAGGATGGTGCCGGTCCTTGACATCTGACACTTGCCGACTCTCATCAGTGGGCTTTAGAGCAGTGGTCCGGTGGGCCACTGCCATCCTTTGGGAGTCAGGTTTTCTGCAGCTGTTGGTAAACAAAAAAGTCAGGTTGACTGAATGTCAAGGTGCCGTGTGTCAAGCAGCACTGCTGTGTATGTTGACTGTCAAAGCTTCACAGTATTAACTTTACATTCAGTGATATTAATTGTACCTGTATTTATTGAGTGCTTACTATATGTCAGTCAGTATTCTCATGATTTCCCACAAGTTGAACCACCGAATATTCATAATGGTTTTATAAGGTAGACACTTTTGTTATCTACATTTTCAAATGGGAAGACTGAGGCCACAGAGATGAATCGCTGTCAGGGGTCGGGGTAGAGCCTGGTGGCCTGTGCAAGTGTGCACATGTCAACCCCCGGTGACTGCCTTCCTGATGCTTGGTTGCATCAGGGTCCACGGTATGGCTCTTGTTTGCCCTTTCGGCACAGTTTGGATTTCTTTTGATTCTTTTCAGGACATTGGTGTTAAATTTTTTAATTTTTGCTTGAAAAAATCAGAAATAATCTCTGAAAATGTTTTCATTTAGATTTAATGTTCAGATAAATTGTGTGCAAAGTTTCACTTGATTGTGTTACTCACATTTTACTGGGTAGGGAACCCCTAGCTTTCATCAGATCCCCAAGACTCCGAACTCAAGGGCAAGACCATATCTAGTGTCTCTGCCTCTCACGTGCTGGGCACATAGTATTTGCTCGGTAAATTTTCACAGACACACCGAACAAAATGTTGCTGTGCTTGAATAGTTGGTCCACCATCTGGAGAACTCGGGTTTTCAAATTGCTTCACTTCCTGCCAGTTGACAGAGGATACCTCTCGTTCAGTCAGCAGTTAGTTACTCAGTGCCTGCTGGGGCCAGGTCCTTATTGGGGAGCTGAATGTACAAAGGGAAACATGTTCGATGCTTAGAGTACTGTCTCTGCACCTTGCTTGTAGTCTAGGGAGGGAACACAGCCTATTCAGCAAGTACTTCAGTAAAGACCAGTAAGGGCTACTGTTAGGAGAGTTACCTGTGCCATAGGAGTGCTTAGAAGGAGCATCTGACTGCGTCTGGGGTGGTGGAGGGGCTTCAGGAAAGCTTGTCTGGACAAGTAATATGTGAGCCAAGACCTGAGGAATGATGTGGAGTTGGTCAGGTTAAGGGGAGGAGAAGGAATATTTCCGGCAGAGGGAGCAGCATGTACCAGGGCCTTAGGTGAGAGAGCAAGACAGGAGGGACAGAGGCCTGAAGGAAACACAGAGAGCGGCTGGGTCATGTGCAGAGAGGCCCGAGCAACGGAGTGGTTGGGAGTAGAGGCTGGGGTGGGCCACTTGGAGAATTGGGTTTTGTGAGCATTGGATTTGCCCGATGCCGGAAGCAGGACTATGCATGTGTAGCACTTCTTTCTTGGAAGATTCAAGTTGGGCTATTCTGCTGATCTAATCTGCGTGCCCTCCTGCAGAATTCTAGGTTCCTAGGAGCTGCTGACCCTGGCTCTGTCTAGAGGAGGATGCTTAGGCTTATGAGTAGATTTTTGGGGCTGCCTTGCCTTTGGAGACTCATTAGAGGCCAAAGTGTTCCTGGAAGTTGGGACACCAGTGGGACCCAGAAAACAAAACACCTGAAGGGGCAGCTTTGAGAGAAGTGATAGCCAGCGCAGCTGGATGGGATGTTGTTGAGAGGAGAGAGTCTCTTGGATAGGATCCTTGGTTGCCTAGAACCCCACAGAAAGGAAAGGGAGGAATCAGGGCTCAAGCACCGTATCTCTGGGGAGACTCCATGGCATGCAGGTGAACAGCATGAGTTATGGTTCAGACAGGCTGAATTTGAGATCCTGCCTCCTCCATGAGCTAGCTGTGTGGATTTGGGCAGGTTCCTTAACGTCTCTAAATCTTCGTTATCGCATCTGTGATATAGTAATGGCAACAGTACCTGCTTCGTAGGGTTACTAGGAGGATTTGTGTGATAACACATTTAGATCCTTCCTGAGTGCTCTGGCGGGGACATCATCAATGCCCCAGCAGGTGGTTGCTGGTATTCCTTCCCTTCCTCTTTTCTATCTTCCTGCAATTGTTATCATCATCATGCAAATGTCTCTATGAGATGGATATAAACTGGTCTTGAATCTTGAATCCCAAGCCAGTGGATTTAGGAAGGCCAGAGCTTTCTCTCCCTGCAGGTTCCCGGAGGCTTTCTTCTGTCACACGTACCATTTATACGCCAAACCACAGTGAGGCGGCAACACCTGTGTACATACTCCCGAAGGACTGCCACACAAGCGCTAGGGAGCCATGGAGAGTTCCATGGAAAGGGAACCTTGGGAGCCACACCAATGGCTTTAATAGGCCTTGTAGGCACTACTTCTGAAACACCCACTGGATGTGCCATCACTGTGGGCCACTTAGTGATGACCCAGCCGCTTCTGGCTTTCCCAGCACTGCGTTCCTCTCTCAGGACCGTCCATCCCCCTTCCCTGTGCAGAATGGTTCAGATCTCCCAGCACCTACAACCTCAGCCTCGTGTGCATCCTCAAATCCATCAAGGCTCTCAGCAGGACAGAGCACCCCAAATCTAACAGGACCACCCTTCCTTGATGACTGTGTTGTAACTAGCCTCTCTGGTGGGGAGTGGGGGGAAGAAGTCCAATTTCATTACTATTATTTTCTTGATGATCTTAAATTCTTTTTTGCTCAAGGCCCTAGGGAAAGATGAGTTGGCAGGTACAATCTACTGAAGATGTTGGACTGGGAGCATGGACTTTGGTATATGGCCTACCTGCAATGGAATCTTGGCCTTTCTACTTGCTGCTGTGTGGGCTCCTGCAGTTCACTTCACCTCTCTGAGTACCTGAGCCTCAGGATTCAGGCTAGCTTTCCCTTCCTGTAAGCTTCATACCCTAGAGCAAAAGTCCCCAAGGGTGCTCCTGGGATAGGGAATTCACTTAACCTCCACCCTTCCCACTTCTCTGACTGATTAGCCCACAGCCCTGATTTTGTGGAAATTTAACTGCTAACCCCCCTGGAGGGAAGCAGGAAATCAAAACTGCACATCAGGAGTGTCAGCAGATTCTAAAATCCTTCAGAGTTGGAAGCCATGTCCCTGGTCTACAGTTCCTGACTCCTGACTCTCCCAAGGGGGTCCCTGGACTCCTGTTTGATGGGTTTCCTGAGAGAGAGGCTGTCCAAGTTTTGGCTTCCATCAGGTCTTACCTTCCCTTCCTTGCCCTTTTCTTTCTTGAGAGCATCCAGGCTATCGGGCTGAGAACAGAACAGTGGGGGACCAGGTGAGTCAGGATGTTTTTAGTTTCAAGTAGCAGAAAACAGCTCAAACCAGCTTGATAAAAGGGGAATTTGCTGAAGCCTTAAGGGGTGTCTCATGGAACCCAGAAGTGGAGAGAGGCTGGAATCCAGTCCTGGAAGTCTGGCCAGACTCTAGTCTTTCATCTCCTCTGCCCTTCTTCCTCTCTTTTTCTTGGGGCTTCTGCTGGCTTCCTCTGACTTCCCTACCAGCAAGGTCGGGGCAGAACATGGCTGCCCAGGGTTCCTGAACCCTAGATCCTCTCTCCCTCCTTTTAGATTCCACATCCATACACAAGCAATTAATGGCCTCATGGGGGTTACATTCATGTCATTGGAACAATACACCTGTGATGGGGTTGAAGACAAGATGGAGTTCCCAGAATGGGCAAGGGCTGGGCAGACAGCCCCAAAATGAGAGTAATGAGGAGCTACTGTCCCCTTGTCCTAATATATCGTTTGTCTCTTGGGAACCTTCTTGTTCTGAGACCCTGTATCTGCTCTAGTCAGTGCCTTTCATGTTCATATCGCACAGGTTTCAGAGCAGAGCCTGAGAAGGGGGGCAGGCATGGGGGGGCGTTGGTTGAATGAGTGGTGGCTCCTGCAAGTTACTGGCCCCGAATTATCCATGTTTAGCTGGACTTTGCTTATACACAGCTTAGGTCAGATATGGGGACCCTTGGCCATTAGGAAGTGTACTTAACATTTGCTATTTGGGGTCAAGAAAGATCCCTTAACACAGGAGCTCATTCTGCGTTTTAGAATTCTTCCTGTGGTCTCTGATGTGCACCTCCTTAAGAAATGAGGGTTGGCGGGGCGCCTGGGTGGCTCAGTCGATTAAGCGTCTGATTTCAGCTCAGGTCATGATCTCACGGTTCCTGGGTTCGGGCCTCATGTCGGGCTCTGTGCTGACTGCCAGTTCAAAGCCTGGAGCCTGCTTCTAATTCTGTGTCTCCCTCTCTCTCTCTGACCCTCCCCTGTTCACGCTGTCTCTATCTCTCTCTCAAAAATAAATAAAACATTAAAAACATTTTTTTTTGGAAAAAAAAAAAAGAAAGAAATGAGGGTTGGCCTCTGAAGGGCCCCAGATAGCCTGTGGTCAGTCTGAGCCATTTGGGTTCTGTAGAGGTGCCCCCAGACTTCCACTGGGTGGACGGAGTCCCAGAGCTGCCGTGGTCCCTTCCTCCCGGGGGGTCATGGCAGCATGGCCAGTCCAGGTCTCTGTCTTGGCTGGGCATTAAGGGGGTCTGCCCGGGGAGCTGAGCCTGTGTGTGGTGTTCCCAGACCCAAAGCCCATGTTTTACGGAAGTACCTTTCCTCTAGACACTTAGAATTTAGTAGGGTGTATTAGACAAATTATATGCTTAACTGGAAACATCTAATTGTATTTTAAATCCTTTCCTTATATCTGGCTGATATTTAAAAAAAACATTTTGGTAACTTCTGACTAGGTTCATACCTGTAGGCAATTGAGACAGTTAAGTTGACTTTTTCCCACCCCAAGATGTTTAAAAAAATAAATAACTGTTTAATGGGATTTTGCATGCCAAGGTTTAGGCTGAATGTAAAAGCATAAAAATGGGTTTGTATGTAATGGGAAGGCTAACAAGCCATCCCCCCTCCCTCTCATAGAGTGGTCCTGGCAGCCCCTTCCTGCCTATAAATACTTGGGGTTGCCTCATTGGCATGTCAGCACGGGGGGAGAAGAAGCCAGATGATTTTATGATCCATAAACGCAAGCACCAGACGTGCTCCGAAATTCATTAGTGTTTGCTGTCATTACAAATAGCCTGTGTTGTTTGCCTTCTGACTAGACGGGCGGACAGTCAGGGCCCAGCTGCTGGGGCACGGAGGGCTCCGAAGCCCTGACTCTCTTGGGAAATGAGAGTTTAAAGCAAACTTTTAATTTACGGCTGGAGATTGTTTCTTTCTCTTGAGTGTAGGTCTTGAAAGTTTAGATGCAGATCGGCTTTTCCTTCAGTGGAAAATATGAGGTTCTTGGATAAAACCTACTCATAAAATGAGTTGTGATCTCTTGTTTTTTTTCCCCTCTCCCCCCCTCCCCTCTGCATTGTGGATACACTTTTTGGAGAGGGCAGGCTTCTCAAAATGTTATGCCCAGGCCCTTCCCCATGCCGCAGAATTGGCACGGCCCCTCCCCAGCCCTGCCCCACTTTGCAGGGCACAGCCCTACTCGGCTGCCCTTCCCTCCTCCTGGCCTCTGTGCCTGCAGCTCCCCCAAGGTCCATTTCCGACCCCAGGTGACCCCTGGAGGTGATGATGGGGCTGTGGGAGGTGCCAAGCCCTCTGACGCGGAGGCGGCCAGAGCAGGACTGGGCGGTCCCGGCCGCGCATGTGCTGAAGTCAGGGTTTGGGCAGCCCGAGTCTGTGTGGTGTCTGCAGGAGAGGCCGACGTACAGGGAACCAGATGTCTGAGGTCTCTGAGTGGAGTTGTAGGTTTGTGTAATCAGAAGAGACGTTCTTCCAAACAGCCTCCTTATGGCCGCCTTAGGCGTCCCTGGGGCCTGCTTGGGATGGTGGGCTCCATGCTTACTCACTTGCCCTGCACTTAGCACATGCCTGGTGCTCCCCTGGACTCCAGGACGGAAGAGGGGTCCTTGGTCCAATGGGAGAGGGGGGAAATATGTATACATAATTATAAGGGCCACACTAAAGGGGACAGACTAAGTGCTGTCTGGGAGGAGAGCCAATACTTCTAGCTGGGGCAGGGAGCAGAGCATTCTGGAGGGGGTCCCGGTTGTTTGCGACCTGCAGGCTTGGTATAACTTGGATGTAAGATCAGGAGACTGGGCATTCCAAGGAGAAGGAACAGCTTGAACGGGTAAGGGAAGAAAGGTGGCCACCTGCAGGGACCGGTGAGCAGGTTAGTTTGGCTAGAGCAAAGGAGAGGCGAAGAGCATGTGGAAAACTAGACTAGTGATAGGGGGCCCCGGTGTGGAGGCTTCAAATGCCGTACCCAGGACACTTAGGACTTGGTCTGTAGGCCTGCAGAGCGGTGCTTCCTTCAAGAAGCTGAGCAAGCAGCAGCCAAAGTCCAGTAGGCCCTATAGCCATGGCACACCCCAAGCCAGACCTTTGATTCTTCCCTCAAATCCTGCCCTGGTCCTGACCTGGTCAGGCCAGAAACGTGGTGTCTGTCACAGGTGGCTCCACTCTCTCGCGTTCTCTGCTCCTAGTCAGCCCCTGCACCCCGTCGGCCCGCCTTCCACCTCTCTCTGCCCCCAGCGCCACCTCCCCACTCAAGCTGCCCTCTCGCCTCCTCTTCAGTTTACATGCGTATTCCCCAGCGGACATCTCTGTACCCACATCTGCTCCCTCCTACTCTGTTGCTCACCCTGCAGTTTTCAGATCTCTGTCCGCATCCCCGAGCTTCTTCAAAACTTCCACTGGTTTCCCCTTAGGATCAGTCCCAAGACTTCAAGATGGGAGTGCAGGTCATGTGAGGTCTGGCTTGGCCCTCCCGACTCCTCTGCTTTACCTGCTTCGGCTTCCTCCCTGGTCCTCAGATTCACCTCCAGGCCTGGGCACCTGCTCTTCTCTACTGGGTGTGCTTCCCTTCCACGACACTCCTCTCTGTGACCTGGCCCAGCGCGAGTCCCTGCTCCTCACCTAAGCCAGCTCCTTTACGTTGTCATCACACTCTGTCCTGTCCTTAGGTGCTAAGTAGCATGTTCATAATTAATGTCTGTTTTCTCTCCTGGAAGGCAGATGCCTCGTCCAATGCTCTGTCCCCAAGCCTTGCATGGTGCATGGCACCGGGAGGCACTGCGTGAGACCGGCTGTGTATGACTGATTCGATGGGGGCCGGGGACAGCGTGGAGAAGCTGGCCAGGCCCCAGGGTGGGACCAAAGCCACGGTCTCCCTCCCTGTCTTATAAAAGGTGGTTTCACACCATCAGAGGCTGGCTTGTGGCTCCAGTGTCTGAAAGATTTCCTCACACTTAATTTAAATAAGTGTCCCTGTATAGATCAAATATTTGAAAGGTTGGTTTTTCCTTTTAGGCTTTCAGGAGAGGAAATAGCTTTACTGAAAGCTGTTCCTCCCGGTCTACTTGTGCACCAGCCGTCTGTGGTCATCATCAGACAGCAGGAATGTCAGAACAGCCCAGCACCCCTGTAATACATCCCACTGTGTAGCCTTGCTGGAATTTATCAAAGTCTTGGTTTGTTTCTCCAAACCTTGCTCTGGCCAGGGGCTTCAGGCTGTTCAAGATCAAAAAGCAAGTTACCCAGCGGAGGTGGCGGGGGAGGGGAGGGACGCTTTCAGCCTGATGGGTTGAATGAGACTATTCAGATGAGTGGACACTTGGCCTGTGGCCCCTTCTGCAGCTCTGCCTTGTTCTGTACTGCAGTCAGCCTGATGCTCCAGGGAGCAGGACACAGGGCGTCCTGAGGGCTGGGACGGCCTTGAGCTCCTGTGCAACCTCTGGGCTCATCATTTTCCATGGTACCCTCTCCTCTTCCATCAGTCTTTTTGAAGTCTATCCAACCCCTGGCTCCGTCCGGTTATCTTAGCTCCTACCTCAGTGTCCCTCTGGGACCTTTTTGTATTAAAAGCTCAGGCTCTGGTGTCTGCCATTTGCTATCTAGATGAATGCACATAAATGATTTCATCTCTGTGAGCTTCAGATGTCTTATCTGTAAAATGGGACAGTAAAATCTACAAGTATTGCCTAGGGATTAGAGTCAATAATATTGTAATAACGTTGTATAGTGGCAGATGGCAATTACACTTGTCGTGGTGAATAATGTGTACCTGAGTAATGTGTAGCAGGTATAGAATTGTCATATCACTGTATATGTCACCAATGTAACATTGTATGTCAGCTGTACTTCAGTGACAAAAAATACACACATGAAATTATCTTAGTAATGAGAGAAAAATCGCACATTTCTGTAGGGCTCAATATATTATCTTCTTTGTAGGATGCTAATAAGTTTCTTCTATTGCTTTCTGAAAAAAAAAGAGCCTAGAAGAGTCTAAGTGTATAAAGATATTTTGTTTTATAAAAGAAATTTCCCTTATATTCAAGTATTCTTACTAAACACTGGAGAACATAAAACATTTTACTTTGTAGTCTGGCTTTGAGACTCAAACCAAATAAAGTAGATAAAAGTACGTTATATGGCACCTAGAATGTAGTTCTCTTCCTTCCCTGTCTTTTTCATTTTGTAACCCCTGCGGTGCCATCTCCTTTGTAGATGGGCAGCATGATTCAAAATGTGGATAGAAAATCGTGGCAACTGTGCTCCGCCCGGCTAACAGCACAGTGGTTAAGAGTTCGAGCTTTGGAGCCATGCAGACCTGGTTTGGATCCCAGTTTTGTCATTTATTTACCGTGTGGCCTTGGATGAGTTAGTCATCCTCTCGGAATCTCAGTTTTTCTTATGTGTAAACTGAGGGCAATAATAGCCCTTTCCAGGGCGCCTGGCTGGCTCGATTGGAAGAGCACACGACTCTTGGTCTCCAGGGCATGAGTTCGAGCCCGATGTTGAGTGTAGAGATCACTTAAAAAATGACAGCTCTTCCCGATGGATGTCATTGTTCAAGATCTCAGGACATACTGTTAGAAGAGTACTTAGCCTCCTGCCCAGCACACGGCATGCACACGGCACGCAGGCTGTTAGCCGCTGCTGTTATTGCTGTTCTTCTTCTTCTCGGGCTGGAAACAGGACTGCGCTTGTCTGGAAGGGCCCTGCTTGCCTCACAAAATGAGGAGGGGCCATGGGGCCAGTACTTGGTCATCTCTGTGTTTCCCGCCGTGTTCTCTTCCCATCTGAGGGGAGTTGGGGCCAACGATTTGGGTCTCAGCCCCCCCAGATGGGTCCCAGGTGTTCGGTGGCCAGAGCTGCCTCCTCGGTGTCTGAGCAGCTGGTTGGGAGTGCTTCTGGCGTGTGGGCCTTCGGAGAGCGCCTTCCAGAGCATGGAAAACGTGGGACGCTCCATTTGTCCCTCTTTCTCCCGAGTCCCTCTCCTGCCCCGTGCAGCTCTTTGTCCCTCTCTCCCTCCCTGCTCCACCTGAAGGCACCTCTCGCAGGCCGTGGTCCCCCCACCCCACAGGTGGACCCTTCTGCTTCTGAATGCCTTTTTCTGTCTTCTCTCTCTCTCTTTTTCTTTCCTTCTTCCTCTCCTTCCCTCCCCTCCCCTTTCCCTCTTCTTTTTCTCTTGCTCCCTCCCCTTCTCTCTTTCTGGAACCTGAGTTTGCACTGGTCATTGTGTGTTTTTCCAGCCATGGGCCCCCATCTGCCCCCAGCCCGCCTCCCCCGCAGCTGTTTCCTGTCTCCTGCCTCACCACATTGTCATGTCCACTCCATCCCTAGGGGACAGCGCGGTGCCTAGAGCCTCCTGCCCCTTCGTGACTGCCTCTCAGACATATGCTCTTCACACCCCCCTAGAGCACTTGGAGAAGGAAAACCACTGCAGTCATGTCGTCTCCAGAGGCAGGTCTTACTTAATAGTATTTTTATATAAAGCCAGACATGTGGCCTCTACTTCCCTTCGCTCATAGAATGGGAACACGGGGAGGAGCTTACCATCCGGTGCCACTGGATTTTACAGACAGGAAACTGAGCCCCCACAGAGCACAGGGCTGGTCCAAAGTCTCAAAGGGGGTTTAGGCGCAGCTGAGATTAGAACCCAGCACGCCTGACCTGAGAAGTCCCCATAAAAGCATGACATCACCCGTGTGGACTGCATGTGTCTTTCTCCGTCGTCTCTGAATTTATGTCATTCCATCTGTAACCCGAGTCCTTCTAACAGCTGCAGCTGATCTACCTAACCTCTTAGTGACAAGCTCCGCCTCCCTTTGGGGGGGACAGGGCAGTGGAGGTGGGGACAGACCTTACGTAATGGGGACATAAAGAACGTAGGTCAGTCCTGTATGGGTTTATCACCATTCGGTCTTCCTGCTTGTCCTGGGTGGACCCTGTCCTGGGTCTGAGCTGTCTGACTCCCCACGTAGCACTGGCCCTGCAGATGGGCCTTCTTGGCTTGTCTTCATTCTCCTGCCCTGACCCCTCCTTTGATTTTGATGACATGCCTTTGTATGTTGGTAGGAACTGTGTTGTCCAAAATGGTGGCTGCATGTGGCTACTGGGCACTTGAAATGTGACTCGTCCAAATGAAGTGTGCTGTAAGTGTGAAAAACAGACCAGATTTCAAAGACTTAGTATGCAAACAGAATGCATACCATCTCATCAGTAATTTGTTATATTTTATATTGATTGCAGGTCAAAAAGATAAATATTTTGGATACATTGAGTTAAGTAAAATAAGTTTTTAAATTAATTTCACCTGTTCCCCCCCCACCCTTTTAAATGTGGCTATTAGAACATTTAAAATACACAGTTTGCATTATATATATATATATTTTTTTAATGTACATCCAAGTTAGTTAGTGTATAGTGCAATAATGATGTCAGTAGAAGAATCCAGGGATTCGTCCCCTACACGTGACACCCAGTGCTCATCCCAAATGTCCTCCTTATTGCCCCGGCCCACTTAGCCCATCCCTCCAGCAACTCTCACTTCTCTATATTTAAGAGTCTCATATGTCTTGTCCCCCTTCCTGTTTGCATATTATTTTTTCTTCCCTTCCTGCACCGTATTTCTCTTGGCCAGTGCTGGGTGATAGCTTGTAGGCCTTCCTCAGCCAGGGATCCATGAGAAAGTCCACCCTACTGCCTGAAGGTCTGTCAGATATAATGAACGTACCATCCTGAGGAGAATTAACAAAGTCACTCGAGTCATTTTCTGCATTCTGTGGTTCAGACAGGGAACTTCCACGCACCACCTGTTGTTTCTCATCTTAATCCAGATCCTGGCAGTCTTTTCTCCTCTGCCTTGTGTAATGAGGCAGTTGGTTTGAGATACATGTTACTAAGCTTCCAAGAAGTTTATTTTTTTCTTTCTAAAATCGCAAACGAATGGTGCATCTTGCTAATTACTTTTCAGTGTCTGAGAGGATCATATCACATTTTTCTTCTTGATTTATTAATGTATTATTATGCTAACAGCCTTCAAACCATTAGCTTACTCATGTGTTTCTAAGACAAATCGGCTAGGTCATACAGGGTCATTCTTTCCCCCTTGTTCTGTATTTGTTGGGTGTCAGGGTTTGGGGCTGTTTTTCCATTACTGTTTGTGCTCTGGAATAAATTATTTAGCATAAGAATTAGGAAGTCTGAGAGGAATCACTGGTGAATTATGTGGGCCCGGAACCTGTGAGTTAACTTTTCCAGTTTCCGACGTGGTGTTTAGCATACTCAGCAGACAGAGAGAAGTTTTGGTTGGCCAAAAAACGGAAGGCAGTGTGAGGACCAGGTCCGAGCCTGCGTCTTCTCATGAAGCAGGTACTTCCAGAAATTTCACTCTGTGTTCCCAGCAGTGTCCAGGGTGCCTCTGCGGCATATGAAGATCAGGATTAAGAAGGATTCGATTGTGGGGCACTCAGTTGGTTAAGCGTCCACCTTCGGCTCCGGTCATGATCTCGCGTTTCATGGGATCAAGCCCCATATTGGATTCTCTGCTGTCAGCGCGGAGTCTGCTTGGGATTCTCTGTCCCTCCGCCCTGCCCCTCCTTCCCCTCTCAAAAATAAAGAAAACATTTAAAAAAAGAAGGATTTGATTGTGTCGAAAAATGTGATTACTGAGTTTAAATCACCGTGGAAACAGCAACAGATGAGAGGTATTGTGGGAAACCAAAGCAGAAAGAAAAAGGGTAGGCTAAAATTTTCTCCTAGAACCCTGAGGGAAACCCGGAGGGGCGGGGAGGATGGGTCGTCTCTAGGGGGTGTGGTGCTGTCAACGGAGCTCTGGGGAGATGTGAGGTGCAGTCATGCGGTGCGGATGAGGGCACGCGTGGAGCCGTGGATATCGCATACGCTCGGTGTTCGAGGGAGTGAGGGAGTGTGTGTGCACGTGTGTGTGTCCCTGCGTCTGTGGGTGGGGAGCAGCCACCGCCCTGGAGATGGAGGTGGTCTTTGGCTTAGGGTCCAGGCCTCTGAGACCGACAGACCCGCGTGTGAGTCTCAGCTCCCACACTGACCACGTGTGACTATTTGACTATGTGACTGCTTGACATTCCAACTAAGCTTCCCTTTTCCCATCTGCAAAATGGGGCAGTAACAGTATATACCTCCTAGGGTTGCTGTGAGGATTCACTGAGCAACGGGATGAACCCTTGTAAAATGATTGAGCACTTAGTAAGCGCTCAGTAAATGTTAGCTGTTGTTACTATCGCCACTGTTATTGACCAAACGGAAACTCCGGGTTTCTCTGGGTTTCAGGCTAATGCCTGGTTTACATTTCCTTCTATAGGCTTTCTGTGTTGTTCAGTTTTCTATCCTGAACATTTACTAGGTCCCTAATCAAAAAAACCAAAGTGTATTGTTTTTAAAAAGTGAACATCTGAATGCTATTACTTGGAAAAAGCATTTCCCAAGAAGATGGAGAAAGGGAATAGACCACAGTCCCCAGTGTAAGAGTGGAAAAGGAACGGGTGGCCCCACGGGCCTTGTATCTGGCTTGGGAATCTGGTGAGCTGCGCTGCTGGTTGCTGCTGGCTGTTCTGTCCACCGGGGCCCTTTCTCTGTCACGTGGCCGGGAGACTGTTCACAGGGCTGCACTTGGCCGCTGTGCCGCGTTGACAGCTGCTTCTAATTGTGCAGAGCTGCACAGGACCAGGGCTGGAAAGGGAGTGTTTTGGGAAATTTGCATCATCTTCATGACCCTAACTCTACATGTGTCCTAAGCACAGTAGTTTAAGGATTTGATGAAGAGGTGGTGGTTTTGAGTTGTTATTCTATAGAAATTAATGTGACTGAAAGCTGAGAAAGATTAATTACTATACTCATTCTGTGACCTCTGTCCCCCAGGCACATACCCTGACGCCAAGGAAGGCGCCCATCTGTCCCCAGTGATTCTTCCCCCCTCTTGTGGTTTGTCTGGCCAGGGTTCCGAGGCCTGGAGGCCCTCATGTTCATTTCTCCCTGGGCCCTACCTCCTCCCTTTCTCCATACACAGCCCCTCGTGGGTGTTTATTTCAAATTACGGAAGTGAACTGCCCTCCCGTTAGAACACGACACCCCATGTATGAGATTATAGTACACACTAGACTCCAGTACAGCTGAAGGGCACGCGATGGGTTTACACCCACTCTGCCACCCTCTTGCCTGTGTTATCAGGGCGATAAAACCTACCCAACGTGTGTGGGAGGCCTTTGGAAGCTACCGATCTCTGCTCAGTCCCTCCATTGCCTTCCCATCCCACTCAGTAAAATAAAGTCCAGTCCTCACTTGCCCTCCAGGCCGGGCTACGACCTGGCCTCCCACCCGCTTCCTTTCTTACCATCCCTCCTCCGCTCCAGCCACACTGGCCACGCTGCTCTCCTCCACCCAGCCCCTGCTTCAGTCTGCTCCTTCGACCACTCACTCCTTCTCTAGGCTGGGAGCCTGCTGGGCCCCCACGTGAGGCCTGCAGCTCAGTCCTGGCTTCGGTGAGGACAGGCTCACCCCTCTTCATCACCTGCATGTGTGGCTGGGGCAGATTCAGTCCCTTGTTTGCTATGTCGTTTTTCATTTAGAAATTGGAGGTGATGGCAGTCACACCCACTCTGAGGGTCCCGAGAGGGTGAAGTGGGACCCTCATCTCAGCACATGCCAGGTGCTAGCACGGTTCCTGGCATGAAGTCGGCAGTTAGTAAAGCTTGCTGGCTGGGCCTTGGCCCTCATCCCAGACGTAGCTGGAGTCCTGGTGCCCAGGGACTGCTCTTCTGGGTGCCTTATCCCTGTCAGACTCCAGGGTCTCTCCTGAGCTGGGTCATCTGCCCCTGCTCCCACCTGCTCTGTGCTGCCTTTTCCTTGTTTAAGAAATGCATTGTGGGACGCCTAGGTGGCTCAGTCGGTTGGGTGTCCAACTTCGGCTCAGGTCATGATCTCACAGTTCGTGGGTTCAAGCCCCTTGTTGGGCTCTGTGCTGACAGCTAGCTCAGAGCCTGGAGCCTGCTTCAGATTCTGTGTCTCCCTCTCTCTCTGACCCTCCCCTGCTCACGCTGTCTCTCTGTCTCTCTCAGAAATAAATAAAACATTAAAAAAAAAAAAAGAAAGAAACATATTGAAAATCCTTATAGTGTATCAAACAGTATTCTAAGCAATTGACAAGTATCACCAAATTTACTTGTTTTTTAACTATTTATTTATTTAGTAATCTCTATATCCAGTGTGGGGCTTGAACTCACAACCCCAAGATCAAGAGTCACATGCTCTCCTGACTGAGCCAGCTAGTTATAAGTTACTTCTCATAACTGCCATGTGAGGAAGGTGCTGTTCTCACCAGTTTTCAGATGAGCAGGGTCGGGCCCTGGGAGAGGAAATGGCTTGACCAGGATCATACAGCCAGTTGGTTGCGAGTCAGCCCCGGCTCATCTGACTCCTTCACTGTTGTGCTCCATGGTCTCTCTTTTTTCGACCCTTGTGGCCTCCCCATTCACTCCTGAGACCAGAGGCAGCCCCACTCCTGGGGTCAGGTGGGAGGCCTGCGTGAAGCATCTGTCGTTCGTCCCTCCAGGCCCAGAACCCCCTCTTCCACACCAGGAACATAAAGATGTCACGCACCTTTGCTACTTTGACTTCCGTGAGGGTGACAAGGTCTGGAAGCCCTCGAAGGACATGGCAACCACTGCGTCATTTGCCTGTTCTTAACCATGTCACCAGAGTCTAGGCCCTAAAATGCCTTACCCCTTAGTCAGCCCCCAGCCCCAGCTCCAAACTGGCGTGGCCTTCCCTGACTGCCTCAGTGGGCCATCTGTTCCCTGGGCTTTTTTTAGAACTCCTTTTACTAAGCGTGATTGACTCACAGGTGCTTCTGAAGATGGTTCTAGGCCGTAGAATGGGAGGAGGTGGGAGAGGACATAGAAGGGTTGCCACTGAGCAGAACTGGTAATGTGGTGCCTGTGGTCGGTGGCAGCCCATGGAGTCAGACTTTGTGACCTTTCCTTCAAGCAATGCATGTTCCATGTGGAACATGTGGACGTGTTTTAGGAACGTGATTTGGAAAAGATGGCAGTCCAGATCAAGCACATGTGTGGAAGGGCCATGTGTTGGCACCAACTTCCTTCCCACAGGGTCTCCAGGGAGAACTTGTCCCACTCCCCAGGTCTCCCGTTCCAGAGCCTTCCTTCACTGGCCCCAGAAGCAGTCAGCGTCAGGCCTTTCTCAGGCCACCTCAGGCATCTGACTCCCAGACCCCTATGCACAAAGCTGGCATCTGGTGGCTTTCCTGGCAGTGTGGCCCCAAGAAGCTTCACAGGGAGAGCTGCTAGCAGTGGTGGCTCTTGCTGTCCCCTAGGAATGCTTGCATTAAGTAAAAGTTGTTTCTTTATTGGTTAGATATGCTTCCCCAGTCTCTGTGTAATAACCTTCCCCCTTGACTGTCCGAATGAGGGTCTAAATGAATCTCACTTAGGTTTTTTATTTAAGGCAGCTGGCAGACTCCTTTGGGGTTCCGGGCCCGCTGACATTGAGGTCCCTGTGGGACACCGAGGAAGGTGTGGCCGGAGGTGGCTGAATATCCTGGCCTGGAGCTCAGGAGAGAAATCAGGCTGGGCACAGACATGCGGTGGAAGCCGTGGCAGTGGATGTGGTCTTCCGGGAGGACCCTGGTCATAGAAGAATACAGAAGACCGTGGACAGATTTAGGTGGAAGTGGGGGAGGGGGACGTACCAGAAAAGAAAAAAGTAGCCGGAAAATAAGACTGAGGCTGGGGTTCGTGAGAAGCAAGAAGACAACCGGAGAGAAGAGAGCGGAGAGCATGGTGCTGAATGGCGGGTACAGGGAGTGGGAAGGGGTGGAGGGGCTGCCCTACGGCAGGCGGTCACTAGTAAGGGACAGAGCAGTGGTGGTGGAGCAGGGGCCGGGACAGGCAGTCACTAGTAAGGGACAGAGCAGTGGCGGTGAGCAGGGGGCTGGGAAGGTGGGGAGGGAAGCGGCACTGACAGCCTGGAAAAGACGTCTTTCATCACGACTGTCCTTGTTATTATTATCCCCATTATTATTATTGTTCATGGAGGGGAGGGGGGAGGTTGCAGGGAGGAGAGAGGGCTGGAGGGCAAGGCTGAGCAGGGGAGGGGACGGGGTGCAGTGCCCAGGAGGAGAGCGGATCCCCAAGACGATAGGTTCTCTCTTCCACTGAAGCCAAGGAAGGGAGAGGACGCAAGTGAATTTGCGCGTTTGGTGGCAGAAAGCTTTCTTCTCACAGCTCCTGTTTTCTCCCTGATGAAGCCAGGGAGCATCCACATGACAGAAGAGAGGCCCCAGAGGAAGCTGGCAAAGGACTGTAAAGGCTCGGACTCTCCTTTCACATCCAGTTGACCTCAGCAGAGAACTCGGAGCCAAGGACTGATGGGGCGAGCTCAGGGCCCCAGCACCCTTGGGAGGGGGTCTGTGGCTTCCCAGGGACAGCCTGGTGGCTCACGCGGGATGCAAGCCCACCAGCCTCAGCCCAAACCCTTGTCTCCTTCTAGAACCAGCTGTGTCTCCTCTGGTCAATTTTAACTTAATTACGCTCAGATCAGTTCCATAGCATAGACCTTTTTTAGGCATTAGTGACTGGAAGAGTTTTGTTCTATTACTTCACATTTTCCAAACCCACTTCACACAGATGGAATGTCTTGTAATCCTATAAGGCCAAACACAGAAGAGGAGCAGTGCCAAGGAGGTGGGCCCAGGACTTGTTTTAGTACAGATAGAATGGTCTTATTTCTTTTGACGTCCTGATAAATCTTGCTGCCCTGAATTTGGGAGATTTCAACACTGAGGAACGCTCATACTCCATTCATTCAGCACATGCGGCTTGGCATCCACTGTGAGCCAGGCCCGTGCCCTGCATGTTACCTCCTTTGCCAGGCTTTACCTCTTTCAGTCTCTGCCACAATTCTGTGGAGTTAATTTCGGTGTCCCTGTTTCATCAGCGATGAAAACAGTGCCGACAGAGGTTAACTTGCCTGAGGTCGCCTCGGAAGTAAGTGGCCGGGCCGGGATTCAGGGCAAGGTCTTTTGGCTCTTAAGTCCTTTGCTCCTTCCGTTTCATCAAGGAACCCCTCAGACATAATGTTTCACTCTGTTCTGGTTTTCATTTTAAATGCCTCGTGTCTCTCAGTGCGAAAGGTTCTTGGGGGAATTGTCAAAACCCGAGAAGTGTACAGTTTCTGAACCACGGTCTTAGAAATGTTCCAATCAAATAAATGTGGGGCAGATGTATTAAGTACTTGCTTTGGTTCCTGCCTGCATGACATCAGCAAAGCAAGAGAGAAATCGTAATAGATTTTGTTAATAATTGAAGGTTACACCAAGAGCACGGTGTCGGAGGCAGTGGAGGGTGTTTGGAGTTTTCCGGAGTCTCACAGCAGTGGGGCCCTGGGAAGGGAAAGGTGGATAACATGTACCATAAAGTGCTTGTTATGTGCTCCGTGTTCTGCACGTCTGGATCTCGTTTAATTGTTACAATGAGCTTCATAGATAAATTCAATCTCATACTCCTTTAAAGATGTGAAAAACTGAGCTTCTGAGAAGGTTGTCTTCTGAGAAGATCATGGAGCTGGTGTGCGGAGGCCAGCATACAACGGGGTCTGTCTAATTCTGAGTAAGATTATAGACGTTTAATTTAATGTGTACAAATAAGCACGCATGTGCGCATACACTTACATATATGTGTATAGCTTTTGCTGCTTATTAAAGAATTCAGGAAAAAACAAAAGGAGTGACTATTAACGAGAAATTGGGCCACAACCAAGCCTCAGTCCTTGAAACACCTCTTTTATATCTGATTATAATCCATTCCTTTCCAGGACTGGTTTTGGAACCCACAGAGGAGGGAGACTCTTGTTCTCACAATTAAACTTTGAAAGGGCCTTGGCAAAATAATTAAAGTATCTGTTCTAAAGGGGAGGGGAGGACAGTGTAACCGAGGCAGGCTGAATACCTATTTTTAGAACAAGGAGAATCATGATAAACAGAGGTAAATGCTACATCTCAAGGAGGTTCATGTCTTCTTGGGAGAGGAAACGAGTCAAGGTATTCATTCAAGAGGATGGATCCTCAGCCCCTCCCTCTTTGCTAAATGGATGTGGTGTGAATTACATGAGGTAACAGGTGAAGTGCCTCGGCCAGCATCTGACATGCGGGGGGACTCTTGATAAATGGTAGCATCCATTAACAGCCTTGTCATTACTGTCACTTGGGGTCTAAATTGTGAAGGTGTAAAGGACTTGGCAGGGCCAAAGATGGTTGTGTTTTCCTGTGTGGGTGGCCTGGAGGAGAATGGTACATTTACAGAAGTGGGACAGCTGGAAAAGAAGCTGAGTGTGTAGCCCCAGCTTGGTGCCTCAGCGCTTTCAAGTCCAGGCCATTGACCTTGTATCCTGAGCTGTCCATTGCCTCCAGCCAGGCTTCACACAGCACCCATGGCTTATAGTTGGGTCCCGAGATGCATTTGAGGGGCACAGCACTTCAGACAGAGCTGCTCGGCCAACGAGTTTTGTCTCTGGCCATTCCCACTGCCCTCCCTGACTTCCTGGTAGACCCCTATTCCTGCTGGTGGGCAGCTGGCTCCCCCTAAAGATTTTATTAAAGTTCCAGATGTGTGGCCAAAAAAATGTTATTAATAGTAGCAAGGCCTGATATGAATTAAAAGGAGGTCTTATAACTTAGGGGTAGAGGACTTTAGTTTGCCTCCTTTCTTCTGTTCTTCGCCAGGGCTCCCAAACCACAGGCTGAGAATGCTGGGCCTTGGATAATGGGTTTTCTCTGGTCCTCATATGCACCCCAAGTCCTCCTGCTAGAGTGTTCCTGTTAGCTCCCTTGGGTAGAAACCCGCCTTGCGAACAGGTAAAATTTGGAGAGCTTGATTATTCAAATTGTAACAGTAAACCTGTTAGAAATGAGACAAGGCCCCTGAAGATGTTAAAGGCAACCTCTCCTTCTACCCCCTGTTGGTTGTATGCGATAGGGGAGGGGCTGACTTCAGTAAGGGGTGTAAGTGGTCCCAGAAGCTTCTCTGATTGCAGCGGGCTTGGACAAGGAGGTTCCCTCATTCCGGGAGTGGAGGGTGTCATGTGACATCCTTTGTCCATATTTTACTTTAAAATTTTTAAGTTCACCTGGGAGGACAGGTCTTTCTAGCTAACACATTATGCCCTCTCACAGACAGTTTGCCTTCAGAAGGGACTTCTGGTCCCATGGGAGCTGGCAGAGGAGGCCGTTTGTGGTTGAGATCATTTGGGCACAGAAGTCCCAGGAAATGTGGCCAGGGTTACGGAGCAAAGTGTCCTACTTTGCATCCTCACTCCTGGGGGTCCCGGGATGCACCTCCATCTATAGATCCAGCCCTCCTCTCCAGAGGAGGGGGCGAAGACTCTCCCACCCTGCTGAAGATACGAATGGCCAGGGCTTTGGCCTTCCCCACCTGTGCGTCCACATTCCAACTGTGTATTTTGCATCCCGATTAGAATCGCTGTTGAAATTGACTCTGTGCTTCCTAGGAACTGGCCAGCTGTGGATGGAGTAAGAAGGAGAAACATAGTCTCGCCCCCAACGTTGTGGCCTTTACCCGGAGGTTTAACCAGGTAAGCAGTACCCCTTGCGTGCGGCTGGCCAGGTAGTGATGTGTTGTCCCCTGTAGGCTGGGAGCCCTGCCAGTGTTCAGTCCCCAGGCATCTGGCCCCAGGTCCAAAGCCCTCTTCCTGGACCATCCCTCCCATCAGCCCTTTTGCCTGCAAGGTCCTTCTTCACAGCAGGTGCAACTGAATACATCTTTCCTGGGTTTAAATCACTTCATTGGCTCCCACTTCCACCTAAGCTAAGGCTCAAGCCCCTTCCTCGCCCTCCAGGGTCCTGTGCGGTGGGTCTGGGTTCTGTCCTCCCCTCCTGCCTCATCTCCTGTCCCTCCCCCCGCTCCCAGGCTTCAGGCATCCTGGCCGCCTGCTCTTCCCTCATGCACCCAATCTCTGCCCCGACAGGTCCCAGATGTGCTGCCCTCTCAACTCAGAATTCTTCCTCTCTGGTTAGCCCCCAGTCTGGTCTCCATCTGGTCCCCACGGAGCTTTCTGTGAACCCCCAGCCTGTGCGAGGCCTTGCGGTCAGACACTCCCTCACTGCGCCCTGCTCTGCTTTCTCCGTGTGGTCCTTTGCCCATCCGCCCTCACTCCGTGCTGCTCTTGCGCCTCCGTCTTCCTTGCCAGTCTGTGGGCTCCATGAAGGTGGGAGCTGCATCCAGCTCGTTCACCTGTACGCCTCCCACCACCTGGCCTAGCGTCAGGCATAGGATAGATGCTCAGTACCCACGTGCGGAATGGATGAATGAGGTGCTCAGAAAACACTGGTGGAATTGGATTTCTCTGAGTGCCCGATGGCCTGGTCGCTGGCCCCATACATTCTATTGCAAACTGACTTGGTCCAACCAGAACCTTTGCTCCAGTATGAAGATCTGCACCCGCACCTAAGGGAACGATGATGGAGACTTGGACCAACTGAGGGCAGTGGGCTTCTGGCTTCTCAGCCAGATGTACCAGAATGAGATCTTTGGTAGAAAGTACCCTGTAATAAGCACCCCTGCCCTTGGTTGGACCAAACCCCCAAACGGTGCTGTTGACAGTTTTTCTTCTTTCATTTTGTTTTTCTGGTTTCAAATGAGGACAGTGGCTTAGAAATTGCATAGTGTGCATGACTGGACCTCGGAGTGATGGGCCTGGGTTCCCTTTGGGCTTCCCACTCAGAAGTGCTGGGCCCTATGCGTCACCACTGCCCAGCCGTCCCCAGACCTCCGTAGCCTCGGCTACCACCCGGGGACAGGGAAAGCCTCCGAGAGGCACCAGCTTTTCATCTGAAGATCAAAGACTGGAGTTTGCATGGTTGTTGTTATAATAGGAACTAAGAAGGCCTAGGCATATATACTGTTCTGAACAGAGAAGTTTTGAAGCTTTTGTTTCTTTTCTCTCTTTCTTTTCAAAATCTTTTCCTTTTCAACTGAGCTTAGGCTTTAAAAAATAAAACAGATGTGCACACACTATCGGAGGATTCATAGTTTCCTTCTCAAAACTATTTGACTGGAAGCCAGCTCAGTCCCACCTCTGGCCAGCCACAGCGCTCCCGGAGGAGGGTGGCCAAGGGCTCTGCTGTATCTGCCTTGCACACGGAGGTCTGGTCAGCCTGGCAGAGGGGGGTGCGGCTCGTCCCGCGAGAAGCTGCATTGTGTCCAGATCGGACCGAGTGGGCAAAGCGAGCCAGAAGCCAAGTCACATTTTCCCAATCAGAACCCGCTCTGAGGAATGGTCCTGCTGCCAGCCTGTCAGCTCCTCCTCAGAACGAGCCGCTCCTGGGCCCAGCCGTCATGGCTCTGGCTTGAAAGCTGGCCAGCAGCCAGGCCCGGTCAGCCACTGGGGCTGCTTTCTCTGAGATGAACTGATTGGCATCCCTTCCTGGCAGACTTTTATTTGTGAGAACAAGGCTCCTCATCAGACTCCAGATAAAGGAAAGCAGGTCAGTTACCTTGCTGAGCCTCAGTTTCCTTATCTGTAGACGAGAATAACAGTATGACTCCCCTTGCGCAGTTGCTGTGGAGATGAAGTGAGCTGGCATAGGAAGAGCTCTTAGCACACTGTCTGGCAGGTGGTAAGCATCCAGAGGCTTTTGGGGAAACTAAGAGGGAACGGGAAGGTCAGCCGATTGGAAGGGGGTTGCCGGCAGATATGAGGCTTCCTGTGGCCAAACCAGAAGCCCGGTGGCCAGCAGCCTGCTTTCTCTGTGGGACTGGAGTCCCTTGGAGTTTGTTCATAGAGCTCACAGAGGGATGGAAGTGCCCTGCTGAGCTCACTGAGCTGGCTGTTATGGGCCAGGCTTATATCGCAGCCCCAAAGAGTTCACCACAGAGCACAGGAGCGCTCAGCCTTTTCTGGATCATGTGTTCTTTTGATGATTTGGAAAAAAAATATGCATATATGAACCTGCCTCCAGATAAATGCACAGATGTATAAATTTGCGTTTAATTTTAGTGAGTTCAGGGCTTGCCCCCCCCCCCCCCAAATCTGTGCACAAACACTTTAGGGGCCTGTGAGCAATAGCCTAAGAAGCTGTGGTCTCAAGAGAATCCAACCCTTAAGGGTTTGCATCTTAGCCCTATGACTTGCTGGCTGTCCCATCTTGGGTTGTCTTTTGACCTTTCACCTTCCTTATTTATCAAGTGGGAAGAATCATTTCAACAGGTTTTTGAAGATTAAATGAGAATTGTGGATATCAAGGGTTTAGGCCAGCACTTGCCACATAGTAAACAATTGGCATTAGCTTTAGAAAAGGGTGCAGAGTAGTGAGAGCTCTGAACTGAAGGACAGTGAGGCCCGGACTCATTGCTGGCAGCAGAGTTGGAATTGTGTCCTGAAGGTGCTGAAGAATTTGGGAAAGATGAGGAGGAAGTTGGGAGAACTTGGTTCTGGTCTAGACCCTACTGCCAACCTGTTTGAGGCCTTGGGCAAGTCACTTCCTTTCTCTGGGTCTCAGGACCCTTCATATTAACCGAGATTGGGCAGGGCCAAAGGCTCCTGGTTCCAGGAAGCTGGGTCCCTTCTCTGACAGCTTCTTCCTCCGTGGCTGCGAGATGGCTGCCAGCAGCCCCTGCTCATACCCTAGTGAGGGCAACCGCCAGCAGAGACATCTTGCCTCCCTTTCAGTTACTCTGTCATCTGATGTGTGGTTGCTCTGGCTTGTGTCCCATCCCATTCATCCTGATCAGTCACTCTGACCAGGAAGACATGAGGCTCCGGTTGGCCAGGTCTTAGAAATAAGCCTGCCCATGGAGTGAGGGGCAGGGGGCCTAGGCCTCGTGGGCTGAGAATGAAGAAGTGGTCATTCCTCAAGGAACTGAGGGATAGAGGGGAACTTCCTCAACTCGATAAAGGACATCTACAAAATCCCTGCAGCCAGCATCATACTTAAGGGTAAGACATTGCGTGATTTCCCCCTAAGACTGGGAACAAAACAAAGATGTGCTCTTTGAGTACTTCCATTCAGTAGTGTACTGGGAGTCCTGATGAGTGCAATAAGATTTTTTAAAAAATATATGAAGGTATATAGATTGAAAAGGAAGAAATAAAACTGACTTTACTCACATATGACATGATTGTCTATATAGAAAATCTCAAAGAAATCTGTAAAAAAAATTTATTGAAACTAGTAAGTGAATATAGCAAGTTTCAGGACACAAGATCAATATACAAAAGCTGTCCTATATATAAGCAATAAAGAATTGGAATTTGAAATAGAAAACCCCCACTCCATGTACAATAGTGTGCATGTGCACACTTGTGTGCATACCCACACACACATACACACATAATGCTTGGGTATAAATCTAACAAATTACTTAAAGGTTCTATATGTGGAAAGCTGCAAAAAACACTGATGAAAGAAATCACAGTATATTGAAATAGATGAATATTCCATCTTCATGGTTTGGAAGACTCAATATTAAGATGTTAGTTCTTCCCAACTTGATCTATAGAGTGATGCAATCCCAATGAAAATCCAATCAAACTATTTCATAGGTAGAAAAAACTGATTCTAAAATAGATATGGCAAGATTAAAGACAGAATAACCAACACTATGCTGAAAAAGAACAAAGTTGGAGGACTCACTCTACCTGATCTCAAGACTAACTGTAAAGCTACAGTAATCAAAGAAAAGACATCTAGTAACGGAACAGAATAGAGATATGGTCATCTGATCTTTGACAAATGCATGAGAGCATTCAATGGAGGAAGGGTAACTTCTTCAACAAAATGGTACTGGAACAATTGGTACATTTTTTTTAATGTATGTAAAGTAATGGACCTAGACACAGACTATAGGTCTGTCATAAAAATTAAAATAGGGCGCCTGGGTGGCTCAGTCAGTTAAGGGTCTGATTCTTGATTTCAGCTCAGGTCATGATCTCACAGTTGTGAAACTGAGCCCTGTGTCAGGCTTCATGCTGAGCTTGGAGTCTGCTGAAGATTTTCCCTCTCCCTGCACCTCTCCCCTGCTCGCACACTGTCTCTCTAAAACAAAACAAAACAAAACAAAACAAAGCAAAACAAAAGCCCCTCAAAATGGAGCATAAACCTAAATGTGAAAGACAACACTATAAAACTTTTAGGAGAAATCCTAGAAGAAAATCTATATGACCTTTGGTGATGAGTTATTAGACGTAACACCAAAAGCACAATCCATGAAAGAAAAAACTGATAAATTGGACTTCATTAAAATTAGAAATTTCTGCTCTGCAAAAGACACTGGTAAGATAATTAAAAATCAAATCACAGCCTGGGGAAATACTTGCAAAACACATATCTGGTAAAAGAATTGAATCCAAAATATACTCTTAGAACTCAATGATAAGAAAACAACCCAGTTAAAAAATGGGCGGAAGATCTGGACACCTCACCAAGGAAGTACAGGTAGCAAACATATAAAAAGATGCTCAACATCATTTGTCCTTGAGGAAATACAAAAACACTATGCACCTTTTAGAAGAGCTAAAATAAATCAGCGACAGTACCAGTTGTAGGCAAGAATCTGGAGCAGTACTCATTCTCATTCATTGCTGGTGGGAATACAAAATGGTACAGTCCAGCAGTTGCACTCCTAGATATTTATCCAGCTTCTTTGAAATCTTATATGCACACATGCACACAAATATCTTTATAAGCTTTAGTCATCATTATCAATTACTGAAAAGAACAAAGATATACTTCAGTGGGTGAATGGATAGATAAATTGGTAAATCCATACAACAGAAGAGTCTTCATCAAAAAAGAGAAAGAAAGAAAGAAAGAAAGAAAGACAGACAGACAGAAAGAAAGAAAGAGAAAGAAAGAAAAAGAAAGAAAGGAGTAAGCCCTCAAGCCATATAAAGACATGGATGAATCTCAAATGCATGTTACTAAGTGAAGGAAACCAGCCTGAAAAGGTGACATATGTATAATTACTTCCACCTCCCCAGCTTTTTAAAAACATTCTATTTTTTAATGTTTTATTTATTTCTGAGAGAGAGAGAGAGACAGACAGACAAGGTGAGCAGGGGAGGGTCAGAGAGAGAGGGAGTTACAGAATCTGAAACAAATCCAGGCTCTGAGCCAGCTGTCAGCACAGAGCCCGATGTGGGGCTCGAACCCACGAACCGCGAGATCATGACCTGAGCTGAAGCTGGACGCTCAACCCACTGAGCCACCCAGGTGCCCCAGAAGCATTCTGGGAAATGTAAAAACATTTTTGAAAGGGTAAAACTCTAGAGATGATAAACAGGTTGATCAGTGGGTTGCCAGAGGTTTGAGACAGGGAGACCACTGAGTAGGTGAAGCACAGAGGATTTCTTAGGGTAGTGAAAACTATTCTGTATGATACTTTATGATAGATACATAGTGTCATTTGGCACATGATATTACACATTTGTGGAAACCCGTAGAACTTTCTATCATCAAGAGTAAACTTTAGTATATGCAAATTTGCAAAATTGTTGGTGGAAATTAAGGAATCCTAGAATGGAATGCAGAACATAAAAAAATATAAAACATTATAAATGTATGAAACAGCATCCCTGAGGAGGGTGAGGTGAAAGGTGCTGAACTACGTAACTTTGGAAATGAGGGGAGCCTGTAAGACTAAAGACAAAAGGAACTGTGTATAAGCTCTGGACTCTAGTTGCTATAGATGCTTCCCAAGGGCATTGGGTAACAGTTCTGAAGCCCTTTTACATGAATACTGGAATTGAACAATCCAGGAAACGGATGGCAGATGGTAGGACCCAGGTTTTTCACTGTTGGGAGTGGAAAGTTACAGATAAGAAGGCTAAGACATTCAATATGAACTCATATTTATTTTAATATAGATATAGATGATTGTATATAGAAATATTTATAGATGTGTATATGTACATGTTAGTATATACACACGCACATGCATATATTTCCTTGCTCTCCCAGCTGAGAGGATCTAGAAACATTGATGCCCCAGTAGCAACAAGTACACCCAGCACCCAGATCTTGGTTTCTAATATCATTCTCTAACAAAAGGAACCAAAGTTCCTTGAAGAAATGGCTGGTTTAACAATGGGGCAATAGCATCTTGATGAGCCTATACCATCATGTGGTTCCAGAAAATAAGGA
Source organism: Hyaena hyaena (assembly GCF_003009895.1). Taxonomy (NCBI): domain Eukaryota; kingdom Metazoa; phylum Chordata; class Mammalia; order Carnivora; family Hyaenidae; genus Hyaena; species Hyaena hyaena. The sequence goes on along the minus strand of NW_024080670.1, from coordinate 5,001,850 downwards.
AGTGCTCAAACCAACCAGCCAACTCAAACAATGCTGAATAGGTCAAAAGAACATAGGAGCCAACTGAAAGCTTTCAGTGGACAAAGTTGGAACAATATGAGCAAGAAAATAAATAACATAGTATTGGGTTATAATCCAAAGTGTAAAGTAAGCACCTATGAGTCCTTTCTGATACAAATAAATGATGGATAAATAAATGGGGAAGAATAGATAAACTTCCTATGCAGAGTAATTTCAATAGCTCACTTCCTTCCATAGCGACTTCTTTCCAGTGTCTGAGGTGATACTATTATTTATGTGGCCAGTTGCCTATTAATGGGCATTTCTTTTCTGTTCTTTTTCTTTATAAACAGTACTTTGGTGAATCCTTGTACATTAGTTCCTCTAAATTTCCGTGTTTTCATAAAACAAAAATTCTAGAGAGAATAGAAGTTAAGCATCTTTCAAGATATATTTAAGTTGCTCTTCAAAATGGTCCTATGAATTTATATTCCCCAAAATGGTGTAAAAGAGTACCGGTTTCTTTACATTCTTGGTACAATACATGACCCACAAAGAGTTAATGTATTTTCCTTAATACACAAAGAACTTTTACTAATCAGTAGTAAGAGTAGAAAGATGGGTAAGGATCCGAGCAGGTAATTCACAGGGCAAATAGTACAAATGGCCTATAAATATTTGTAACAAAAAAATGAAAGAAAAGTACAAAAAAGATGTTAATCGAATAGTTATGGTAGAAATGCACATTAGAAACAATGAGACATTCTTTTGTCTGTTCGGTTAGTAAAAAAAAAATTGCAATCACTGGTATTTTGCATGGGGATATGGATCAGCTCAAACGTGTTGATGGATAAACAAATAGACCTTTTGGAGGCCATGTCTTTTATATATTATACATATATTTTGAAAATAGGTACACATACTTTTATTCACTCCCCCTGACTAGACTTTATCCTAAGATAAATGGTAAGGTAATTAAAAATGTATAAAGATTTGTGTGTAAATATGCTCACGGCAGCTTTGTTTAGTACAACAAGATAATCAGAAATAACCTGTCCAACAGTAGGAGGTTACTTAATGATGAAATATCCCAAAGATGGAATACTTGGAAACTGGTAAAAATATTGTTGTAGAAGAATATTCATTCACTTATAAAAATTCTTGTGATAATATACTTAATATATACCAACTTAACTGAAAAAGACAGATATGTGGAAAAGAGAGAGGAGGACACAAACCACAATGCCGTCATCGTGGTCTGTATATGAGAATGAGGTCGCGAATGATTTCTGCCTTTTGTGCCTGTCTCTGCGTCCTTTGTTTTCTGCCTTAAGCTTCTCTTCAATTTCGTAGTTAGAAAAGAGAATAAAAAGTGTCGGACACTTTGCTGATTCTACCTTTGCAATGTCTTTCTTGTCTGCCCCTTCTCTCCTATCTCCTTCAACATGGCCCTAGCTCAAGCCTCCTGCCTGTCCCTTAGACCATTGCCTCAGGTTCCTGATGGGTGTCCCCGCCCCTACAGAAGACTGTCCCTTCTCTGCGTGGAAACCTCTGGAAATCTCCCCGTGTAGACTAGCACCTAAGGTCCTTCTTGCTCCAGATCCCCGCAATCTGGCCTTCGATGCCCTTTCCAGCTTTAATTGCCCGCATCTACCCTGACTGCACAGAGCACCCACAACTCCAGACCAGTCAGTCCACTCGGCTCTCCCGGTCATGGTCTATACAGCCATACCTCAGTCCTGCCTTTATCCTTTTGAAGTCCACCCATCTTTCAAGGCCTGCCTCTTCCAGCAAGCCTTCCCCTATCATTACCTCCGCCATGTTCTAGTCCACTTAGGTTGAACTTCTTCTCTGTCCATGATTGCCAGGTGATTTCTGGAGGGCCCTGCCTCCTCCTTTGGTTTCTTCCATACCAGGCAAAGACTGATCGAGTCTGGACTCACACGGTCGAGCCTGCACACAATACAGGCTTCATGAAAATCTATTGTATTGAATTGACTCAGAGTTGCTTCTGCTTTCTGTGGCTGCATATCAGAGTCAAGTCGGCCATGTTCCATAATTATGCCTTAAATACATGTGATTTGGGGGCATGCAGGAATCTATTAAATTATACATATAAACTATCACACTTGAGATTATGTGGCATAAAAAATGTGCATATATTAAAATATAAGGTTTACGGGCATGCCATTTGGTGTTCAGAAAGCCTTTCTTCCATAACTGGCTAGTAAACGTTTGAGTCTGAATTTAATTTTAGGCAAATCCTTGGAAAAAATGCTCCTATGGAAAACCAGGCATATCCTGGAGGCAAACACAGATAATTATGCGGAAAAAACTTTTCTATAATATTCCTGCTTAACATAAAAAGCAAATTTTTTATTCTTGGTTACTATTTCCTTGTTTTTGCATTGAAAAGTGACAGTATTTTGGGGAAGAGAATAAATTTGGTTGTAGCAATAAATGTGCCTCCTTAAGTCTGGAACATCCATCCCTGTTTTTCTTTGTAAAGTTTAGAGGTTTTCACACGCCTTGCAGCCCTTTCACCTCCATGCGTCCCCGTACCCTGCACAGCTCTCTCTCTGTCTTTCCCTTGCTGTCATTCCACCCTTGGGTGTCTGTGTGTCACACAGCAGCATTCTTACAGTAGTGAGACATAAGCAGTAACCACTTCCTAGAGGTTCTTGGCACGAAGCCCCTTCCGTGTTACCCTGAGGTATCACGGGAGTCAACTGTACCCTGGTAGAGAATTCGCTTGTTCCCAGAAGGATTTGAGGGGTTGGGAATGTTCATTTCTGTGAGAGGTCAGACATGAACAGTATTCTGAGCCCAAAGTGCCACTATGTCCTTTTGACGTGTGTAGTCTCCAGAAAACCCTGTCTCTTCACCTGCCTTGCTTTATGGAACATCAAAAGACGCTTTCGTATCATTTAAATTATTGGGCGAACCCTTTCCTACAAGAAATTTGTTACAGTTGTGCAACTATTGGTGAATCCTTCCCGTCTTGGGTCTGCCTGGGGATATAGATCTGATGGGTGGTACCGCCAGTGTACATATTCCTTTGGCCATTTGTCCTTCCCTCCATCCAACTCTCCATCCATGGTCTTCCCACAACTGGGGTCCTTCTGAGCAGGCTTCAGTCTGATTCATCTCAGAATTCCCCGCAGCGACTTGAGAGAGATTCCTATGTCATGGGAACCCGGTAGCTCCCCTGGCTGGTGAGGAAAGTACTTGTCTCACTCGGCACCACTGTGCATGTTGGAGAGCGGGTGCTGAAGGAGGGACTCATTTGTAGGCTAGATGTCGTACAAAAAGGGACCCTCAACCACATGCACCCCCAGGCTGGAAGGCTGTGCTCTTCTAGTTTCCTGACCTCTGGGAAATGGGTGAGGGCAACATGGGTGGTCTGGCATTTAACCACTGTTCTGGTGTGCGTGCGTGTGTGTGTGTGTGTGTGTGTGTGTATTTGACTTCACAGGTCAGTTTTTGGGTTGTACGAGAAATTCTAACAGCACAGACTTTAAAAATAAGGGCAGAAATCCTGAGCCATTTTGTGAAAATAGCCAAGGTAAGCCATTTAATTATTTTTTTTCTTCCTTCCTTTTCTTGTTTGTTTTGTTTTGTTTTGTTTTGTTTCAGAGTGTGTTTCCTCATCAGTACTTTGGGAGCTGCTTTGCTCTGGGCCTGCTGGGCAGGGTTCAAACAGATGGCTGTGACCTGACCTCTCCAGGCTGTGAGACAGGCCTAGGTGCCCACTCAGCCTCCCTGCCCCGTGCATGGCACTGTGGCCTTCTATCCGTTACCATGGCAGCCAACTATTCTCTTTAGCTGGCTGTTTGCAGACTCTCTGTGAGGCTCTGGGGGCTCCCTCTGGGGTCCCGCCATCCTCCTATTTCAGATGTAGTTGGCCCTGGGGGGTGATGTGTTCTGTGATACCATCACACCCTGCACAGTTTTGTCCCCAGTCAGCAGAGCTCACCACACCCCATCCTGAGCTTAAGGCCTGGGCCCAGTGACCCTGCTGGCCCCCACTCCTACCCCCTGCCCCTGCCCCCATGGGTTCTATCCTTGCCAGTTGGGCTTATGTCTACACCCTGCCTTCCCGTCCTCTTCCCTGACATCTGCCAGCCCAGGCAGTGATAGCATGGGCTTCCCCAGACCATGGTCATCACTTCCACGGCCCTGCCAGCTCCTCCCCGTATGCCGCTCCTGACCACCGGCCTTGCCTGCGTCCAGGCAGCGGGCTGCTCTGCTGTCTGGTTCGCTCGCGTGGTGTGTGTGCATGATGTGCTCCCCCCAGGTCCCCGGCCAGTGGGCCTTTAGCGATTGCCCTTCATGGGTCAGCCACCTCAGCAGCCGCCTTCCTGAGATGATCGTCTTTGAGGTTCCCATTGTTAGAAGCCCACTTCCAGGGGCGCCTGGGTGGCTTAGTCGGTTAAGCGTCCGACTTTCGCTTGGGTCATGATCTTGCGGTTCGTGGGTTCGAGCCCCGCGTCGGGCTCTGTGCTGACTGCCAGCTCAGAGCCTGGAGCCTGTTTCAGTCTGTGACTCCCTCTCTCTCTGACCCTCCCCTGCTCACGCTGTCTCTCTCTCTCTCTCCTAGAAATAAATAAAAATATAAAAAAAAATAAAAAAAAAGAAGCCCACTTCCAGAGGGAGGCAGGGGCGTGTAGGGTGGTGGGTGTCTATGTCTGGGGCCCTGCAGCCAGTGAGCCGGGGTGTGTCTCTCTGCTTTCAAGGGAGCAGCTCTCCTGCCCCTTGTGGGAAGGGCAAGGACAAGGGCATCCATCTATAAGTGTGTCGGGGCAGCAGACACTAGCATGTCCCGTGTGCTCTGAAGTACTTGGAACTGTGCTGGGCCTCACGGTGCTTGCTGCTGGCAGTGAGCTCACGCCAGTCCACGGGAAAAAGCGATGAAGTTCCAGCCCCCCCACCCCCCCAAGATGCTTTCAGAAAATGAGTTGATGGGGCCCAAACTACTCCTCCTTAACTTCTGCCATCTTCCAGCGGTGGCTCATCATACTGGCCTTGTGCCCTGGGCGTGTTCTTGCAGCAGGCCCCCTTTCCTCTGGGCCTTGCCATCCCATCGACGGAATCAAAGGGTGGGTCAGGTGATCTCCCAGAGGACCTTCAGCTCTAAAAGAAACTGGGTGACAGGCGTAGCAATTCAGATATATAGGATGAAATTCACTTCTCTCGGAGAACATATTAGTACACACAGGAAACAATTAGAGATTGTTACAAAATGTATGAGGTGAAGTATTAACTTGTGTGGTGCGGGAGAAATCTCTGAGTAGGGACAGAGCCATGAGGACTAGGCATAGGGCTTCTCATTTATTTGTTCATTCCATCGGCCCTACTATGTGCTGCATGAGGTACTAGGGACATGATGGCAGATGCAGGCAGAAGCAAGGGCCCACACGGTGCAGTTGGCTAAGGAGGTGTGCACACTGCTGTGGGAACACACAGGCAGGGTTCCAGCCTTCCTAGATTTGGGAACGTGATCAAGAAAGACATACTAGAGGAAGGGTCGTCTGAGCTTGGAAGTGCCCAAGGCAGGTAAGGGCAAGGCAAGTAGGGGAGAAGTCTTCCCGACCAAGGATGAGCAGACCCCCCAGCCCCTCCTACGCCCCCCTGCACCCCCGGCACAGAGCTCTCACCTGGGTGCCGGGCGCTGCTCTGGCACGTTGCATGCACCATCCCGGGTAGGATAGGTGCCGTGGTTACCTTCCTCATAAGTGTGAGGGTGCCACGGCTCAGGGAACTGGCTGCACGACACGCGGCTAGCGCGAGCTGGGGTTGGAACCAGATCTCTTGGTTTCGTGGAACCCGTTCACAAGCCCAGACTTTGCCGGCTCCCAGGAGTGAGAGGTGGAGCCCCAGTCTCCTTAGGTTTCCCTCAGCGCCACACCGAGAATAGAGCAGTCACACCTCTGTGTGCTTTCTCTCGGCCGTGTCCCCTTCTCTCATCTTCCATGGCAGGGAACTTGTGTGAGACAGTCGAATCCAAATGTTCTCACTGACTTGGGGTCAGGGTCAGAGGAGCACAGTCAAGTGACCGAGAAGCCAGAGCTCTGTCTCCTTAGTTGAGAAGGACCATGCAGATCCGTAACTACTTCCCTCAGCCCTCTCAGCCCTGGTGTGAGCTGGTCGCAGAGGACCCACATGGATATTGTTGGCATAGCCGAGACCTCAGTATCCAAAAGCCTGCTGGGACAGTTCCGATTCTCTAAAAAAAAAAGAACATAATTGACATTGTCAAACCTTCTCCCGAGCCACGTTTCCGTCCAGCCACCAGACTAGTCAGCTTTTAAAATTTTGTGTTTTAGATGTAGACTCACCTTTTGACAATTTGAAAAGAAAAAGAGCATATGGTTTCTATGAACTCCCTAGAACTATATTTTCGACATGAGATATTTTTAAGTATAACTGAATTTCATAAATATGACATTTGGTAACACTTGAGCCTGTTTTTGTTATGTTGTTTATAGCAGAAAAATAATCTATTCCATATCTTTTTTTTCAGAAACTTCTAGAACTCAACAACCTTCATTCTCTCATGTCTGTGGTATCAGCATTACAAAGTGCACCCATCTTCAGGCTGACAAAAACCTGGGCTGTAAGTTAATCCCTTTGAGTTTTGGCTCTCATTTCACTGGGGTGAAGTTCTTCATTCCTTGAGCTTCTGAAGGCTTTCTCTGACTGTCTGCCCTTTGCCAACGAGAGGTGATTACTGTGGGTTTCCTGGGTATCTTCTGTCCTTTGGGGACTTCAGCCCCATTTTGGGACAAGAAGTTGTGAGGATGCCAACATGGCCAGGGGCAGAAGTGCCCTTGAGTGGACCTTCCTGGACCCTGTGACTTCATGTGTGGTGGCTGGGTCAACCCTTCTGCCCTCCATTTGGCTGGCATTCTTGTGACAGGCTCTGAACTGCTCTGGGGAAGGTCTCTGGGACTGATGGGTCTCAGCTGCCCTGGGCTGCTGGCCGAGTACGTGTAGCTAAGAGTTTCTCTGGAGAAACCTGTGGCCTTTTTTTTTTTTTTTTTTTTTCCCCTCCTGAAGGCCATGGATAATTTCAGCTCAGAGGTGGAGTCTGATAGTTATATAATTGAGTCTGTAGGAAAGTTTTTCTGCTGTAAAACTACTTTAAAAATATCTCAGACCTCTTTATCCTCCTTAGCTTGGCATAGTGCCTGACATGGGGGAAGTAATTGCTATTTCCATAGCTCATTAGTATTCACCTCCTGGCCCGCCTGGTCCAGGGTCTCCCACAGCCACACAGCCCAAGGCTTTCAAGACCTGTTTATGTCCCGCGGAACTGAAGGAAACTATATGGACTTGTCAGCTGTGTTTCTGCAACTCATTTCCGAACTTCTTTCTGCCAGTCTGTGGGGCTGGGCTCTGTTTCATACTTGGCTAATTCTGGGGCCTTTAAAACACTTAAGGATTATGTTGTAGGTGATCAGGAATGAGCCCTATTTTTTTTTAAATTGCAATTTTCCATAGCTAGTTCTAGCGAAGTGGAGCGAGCGATCTCAGCCTGGAGTCAGAAACCGGGTTTGTGTTCAGGCACCGTTCAGAGCATGACTTCTGTGGGACTCATTTCCCTGTATCTGCTCAGAAGTTGGCCTAGATTAGTGGTTTGACGTCAGTGCTTCGTGGAGCCCCAGGGGTTCCGTGGAGCTGCCTTGGGGACCACCAGGGTCTGGGGGAGAGGAGGAGGGTGCCAAGAAGACACCTTGGCCCTGTTTCCACCAAAGCTGCTCTGTTCTCATCAGTTTTTGGGTGACTTTTGGTTGAGCAATAGCTTGGGAGGTTGAGAGCCAGTTTGGAAGCCACTGATCTCTCCTGTTGCTGCCAGCCCCGTGAGTCCCTGAGTCCATCCGAGCCTGGAGGCTTTTTTCAAAAGTTGCCTAGAGATTCTTTTTCAAATGAATTTTCCATTATTTAGATGCTGCTGTCGTCGTTTTTTGGACTGCTGGGAGCTATGTGCGCCTCGGAGAGATGAATTACGGAGCTTGGGGTGCACAGACCTTACTGTCAGCAGAGCTGGGACTCTCAGCGACCCCTGTGAGCTGTGTAGTGGGTGAGGGCAGTGAGCTGAGTAGGAGAGTCTTGCAGGCCACCTCTCACTCACCTGTCCTGTTGGCCCTAGGCCGGCGGTTGGCCCGGAGCAGTTGGGAAATGCAGGGGGCAAGAGCCATCCTCTTTCCCGTTCGTCCAGGTCACGGCAGCCCAGTGGACGGGTGGCCGCGTTTCTTCCTGACCCTCTCTCCACGCCTGCTGTCACAAGTACACAGCACATCTGCTCTGTGGCTTTATGTACGGGTCTGCCTCTCTCTTTCAACTGCCTTCTTCTTTCACATGAGGAGGTCGGACTTTCCTTGGGGTCTCCGGTGCCCAGCTGAGTGCCCCCGTGTCGTGTGCACTGCAGTCGTTCATTGTGCTGAGTCTTATCCTCCACTCGCTGAGATTTCTGGTAAAGAGATTAGCCACAGAAGTATTGCCAGAAAGGAGCTGCTTCCCTTCTCCCCCCTGTTCCCTTGACGTGGTCCTGGGGAGACCCTGTGGGCCTGCCGAGCAGGCCAGGAGCACGGGAGCCACAGCCACAGCAGCACAGAAGGTCAGTGCTTTCATGGTCTTCATTTTTTCAGAGAAGGAAACAGGTTCCAAGAGGTGTGGTGGCCTGACCATGATCGCGGAACTGGCGAGGACCAGAGCTGGTGTGATGCCTTGCTGACTGCGTAGTCCACGTTCTTGGCCTGTTGGGATCAAGCTGGGCACAGGGCATGGAGAAATTGGCACACGCGTTGCTTGGGAAGTGAGGCTGGCCCACGGACCCTTGGGGACAGGGTGTGACCAGCCTCCTGAGTGCCGTCCCTGGGGTGGCACTGAAACCCTGGATAGATGGGAACCCTGGGTGTAAGGGAGTTATGGGTGTGCCACTTGGTTGCACCGTGAATGACCTCCGGTGAGGGCCAGTTGGTCATTAGCTGTAGGGCAGGGTGGCCTGTTGACCGAGGCTGGCTACGGGGTGCCAGTAGCCAAGTGAATTGGGATGCATCAGAGACTGACACTGAGCACAGGCTCCCACACAGCACGCCCTAATAAATGCTGACTGTTGCACAAACAGGGAAGGAGTCCCCTTCTGTTGGCCTGGAACAACGCAGGCAAGGTCTGATTCATCCCAGCACTGGGGCCTCTTTGAGATACTGGCCGCCTCAAGACCTAAGCAAGACGTCATATTGGTCAGTTCTGATTTCCTTAGCATGCACTGCCGGGCCGCTCTTATTCGTTCTGCAAACCAAACATTTATCGAATGCTTCCTCCCTGCCAGACCCTGAGGCTATGGTCAAGAGCCCTGACTTTTGTGTTGTTCAGAGGAGGCAGACACATTATTGAGGGCAGATGAGCACGTGCCCCGCCTTGCTGGTATTAGAAGAGATGGAAAAATGTTGAGTGTGTGAAGTACTGTCAGCTGGTATGAGAAGGACACAGGAGACCAAGACAGGAGGGGGTGAGAGAGGGTGATGGGGTCTGCTGGGATGTGGGGCCTCAGGGAAGGCCTCTCTGAGAAGGAAGAGCACACTAAGTCACGACCTGAGTGACACGGGGTCTGGCCGGGCCAGCGTGAGGGCACAGCAAGTGTGAAGACCCCCAGTGGGAAGAAGCTTGGTGCCATCAAGAAACTCAGAGCCGGTGCGGCAAGGGCACGGGGGCCATAAGGAAATAGGGGCCGGGTGCTGTGGCCGGGCCCATCAGGAAGAGCTGATGGCCCGGGACAGGAGTTAGGTTCTATTCCAAGTGCAGGGAAGGGTTTTAAACGGGAGCCGGACATGGTCTGGCTTACAGCTGCTTTTTGGGGTTTTTTTTTGTTTGTTTGTTTTTAAATCACCATTGCTACTGTGTGGAAACAACCTGGGGTGGGGGGGCGGTACAGGGGGCCAAGATGGGAAGCAGGGCCTGCTCAGGAGGTGCAGGCAGCATCCGGGAGTGAGGTGGTGCTGGTTGGGATGGGGAGGCGGCAGCACACAGGGGAGAAGGAGACTGATGGGGCAGGTGTTCTGAAGGCAGACCTGGCAGATTCGTCTGATGGGTTGTTGGAAAGGAGGAAAAGGAGGGAATGAAGATGATTTCCAGGTTTGGGGCCTGAGCAATAGGGGCAATGGTGAAACCTTTTCTCTGGTCAGAGTGGTCCCAGGAGGAGACCGACTTACTCACGAGTGACCTGGGGGTATGGAATTCCTGGAGTTTGGGTGAGTCACTCTTTACAGTAATTATAGTCACGTGCTAAATGTCACACACACACATACACACACACTCACACACTCACATACATGCTCTCCTGACTCTCTGCATGTTCCTGTCATGATTTGCTCTTTCCTACTGAATCGATCCAGGAGGTTTGACTCAGCAACAGCAACAGCGGGAAATCATCGCCAATGGGCCAGGCGGTCTGTCTGGTCTGCAGGATGGGGACCTGGAAAGGGAGCCTCCTGGGAGTGGGACTCTCACTCCAGACACTTGGGGGTGAGGCACAGGGTCATCAAGCTCTCCAATTTGGAGAACAGCCACTTTGCAGATGTCCTGAGGAGGCTGACATGTGGCATTCATGTATTTCGGATTTTCGAGGCTTCTCTTCAGGAAGTGCCTCTGTTTGATGTAGGGGGAGGGAGGCCCCAGCTCTCGCCCCCTCCCCCCCCCAATGTTGTTAAGAAGATGGCCATAAGCATAGGCTGCCTGTTTTAGGCTTTTCCTGAGCCTTGGTTTAGGTGGCAGGCAAGATGGGTGAGGGGGTGAGGAAATGGAGGGCAGAGGAAACCAAGGTTTGTGCCTCCAATTACTCGTTCCCCGGTCCTTCCTCAGAGCCGTGCCTGCATTGCTTCTCAGAAGGTCCCAGTCATGAACCGTGCTGACATTTTCACTCTCACTTTCCTTACGTTGTCACAGCATTGGATACTTCATCACCCACTTCTTGAAAAATCTCCTTCCCTCGCCTTGGTCCTCTTCTTCCATTTCTGACAGCCAGCTCTTCCCTGACGGCGTTTGTTCCTCTCCCCCACTGGGTGGAAGTGCTCTGTCTCCCTCGGGATCCCAGGACACGGAGGACACCGCCGTCACTTGTGTGCTCGGTGCAGGCTGTCTCCTCCGCTCACACTCGGCCTCCTCCTGCAGCGCTAGCCCCACGTTCCCACGCCTGCTCCACGCAGCCCTCGCCTGGCAGCTCACACTTGGCATGTCTGAAATCAAACTTTGGTTTCCAGGAAGTGATAGGGAGTGCCAGAAGCCTCTGTTAGCAGATTGTGTTTTGGACTTTGAAGCAATATGGTAGACTGAGCCGGCGGGGGTAAGCCCCGCCCTCCCGATCGCCTGCAAACACACAAACACAAATAAATGCTGGAAACAATACAACCAAATTAAAACCCAAGATGCAAAGCTGAACTGGAAGCCAAGAGAGGGAAGTCACCATGTGCTAGAAATAAAGCACGCTCTCCGAGTGAGCACAGCGAGCGCGGTGAACGGAGACCACCGCGTAAGGGCCTTGCGGCTGGCACTAGGGTAGCGCATGCGCGCTGGGAGCGGAGTCCCGCCCAGGCCCCGTGCGCGTGGGGGGAGGGAACTCAGCCGTCCGTGGGAATCCGAGAGCCCTCAAGGGTCACCCATCAGGACCTCTCTGTTCAGCCTGGGGGAGCCCCGAGAAAGCATGAGTGAAAAAAGTCGCCTCTGGGAACCTGTCACCCCCGCCTGGACCTCGGGCAGCTGTGGGGTGCGAGTCCACATGACCTGAATTGGTATGGGGACCCCAGGCCAAGAAATGAGCGGCAGTATCCCATGCAGATTAAGAGTATAGACTTCTGAATCAGATCCGCAGGCTCAGCCTCGAACCTGCCGCTGTGGGAAGGATTCAGTGAGTAAATTGATGAAATAGATCGTCGTCATTGTCGTCGTCATCATCATTATCATCACCGTTTTTTTACTCTTCTTAACTGTTCTCAAAGCCTCCTTATCTCTCACCTGAGATCATCATCTTTGGGCTGCCCTCCTTGCCTCTGGCCCTTCCTCACATCGCTGCTGGAGTGATTGCCCCTGCTCAGAGCAGCTCCAGTGTCTTCATTTTCTTTATTACAGCCCATTTTTAGCACTCCCCCACCCCTTGCTTGGTTGGGGGCTCTGCGCCCACCACTCCTCCAAAATGGGGAGTTCTGAATACCCGTCTTGATGCTGTTCTTTTTAATCTGTCATGTGAACGTTCACTTCCCACCCCCAGTTTTATAATGATGCATGTTTTGTCAGCCAATTTTTCAATGTTTTATTTTTTAGAGAAAGAGAGCGCGTGCGCATGCAAGTGGGGGAGGGGCAGAGAGAGGAGGACAGAGGATCGATCTGAAGTAGCCCCTGTGCTGACAGCAGAGAGCCCCATGTGGGACATGTGGGACTCGAACTCATGAACTATGAGACCATGACCTGAGCTGAAGTTGACGCTTAACCAACTGAATCACCCAGGCGTGCCCCATGTCAGCCAATTAAAAAAAATTTTTTTTTGGTAATGTTTATTTTTGAGAGTAAGAGAGAGTGTTAACGCGGGAGGGTCAGAGAGAGAGGGAGACACAGAACCCGAAGCAGCCTCCAGGCTCTGAGCTAGCTGTCAGCACAGAGCCTGACGCTGGGCTCGAACCCACGAACCGTGAAATCATGACCTGAGCTGAAGTCAGATGCTCAACTGACTGAGCCCAGGGGCTCCGTGTCAGCGAAGTTTTAACCGTCACTTGGATTCTGAACCCTGGACTGCAGCGAGCCCTGGGAGCACAGGGAGATGCAGGGCTGGCATGAGAGGACTGGTAGATCTTGATCAGGGTTTTAGGGGGAAACTCACGTTTGGGAGTGTGGGGCCTGAGAGTGCTCATGGGTGGTAAGCATATTCCAGAGTGCAGACGACACAGTAGAGACATTTTGACGACAACAGCAAAATACCAAAAGGTTTCCTACCTACTTCACACCTACGTCCAGACCTCAGAAAACAAACCATAAACCTTTCAGCTCTGGTCGGTGGCCCATCTTCTCCCACCAGCAGCATAGCAACTCAGCACCCCCAGTCACGTGCGGAAGAGACGCAAGAGTTGGCCAGAGGAATTTCCTGTTCACACATGGCCACAGTCAACTCATTCTTTCCCCTTTGATTAGTATTTGCTGTTCATGCTTAGCTGCTTGTGACTGGTTTGCAAGTTGAGGTGAAGTTTCAGAAGAGTAGAATAAGCAGTCAAAATGGCCATCATGTGTCCATGGTATCCAAATGGATATCATACCCATGCATCAAAAACATACTTCGCCAAGTGGCAAGTTGCCATCTCTCTATTCCCTTTCCAATCTTTTAAAAATTATTACGAGTTTTTTTTTTTTTTTTTAATTTGAGTGTAGTTGACACAAAACGTTACATTAGTTTCAGGGGGTACACCATAGTGTTTGAACAAGTTTATATTATGCTGTGCTCACCACAAGCTTAGCAAGCATCTGTCACCGTACAACGCTGTTACGATGTCATCAACTGTATTCCTTATGCTGTGCCTTTTATTCTGTGACTTATTCATTCCATAACTGGAAGCCTATGTCTCCTACCTGCCTTCACCCATTTTGCCCTCCATCCCGTCCCTGCCCGTCTGGCAACCAGTAATTTGTTCTCTGTATTTACAGGTTTGGTTCTGCTTTTTGTTTCTTTGTTTATTCACTGGGTTTCTCAGTAAAATCATATGGTATTTGTCTTTCTCAGTCTGATGTATTTCACTTGGTATAACACCCTGTAAGTCCATCCATGTTGTCGCAAATGGCACGACCCCACCATTTTTTTTTTTGGGCGGGGTGGTGGTGGGGCTCTGGAACCTCTCCAGCCCTGGCTCTGCTGGTTGGAATTCTTAGAGATTTGCTTCTAAGACTACCTGTTCTGAAGTTCCTCCTTTCCATGTTGGAGTTTGTTGTCTCTAGGGCCCTCTCATAGTGTTTCTGACCCTTCCTGTCTTACCTGGCCTTTTTCATTGCTCCACCAGGTTGGACAGATGGGGGTGCACATTCGATGCCCAGCTCCTCACCCACCACACCAACTCTGGAGCCTGGATGGGCCCTTGGCAAACTTCCATTTGGGGACCAATCTCAACCTTCTGGCTCTACTTTTGGGGCTTTGTGGGAATGTCTACTTGGGGTTTCCATGAGCGGAATTAAAAAATATTAACAAAAGTCTTGGAAACATATAATAAAGTTATCTGCTATGATTATACATTATGTATGTATGCATGCATGTGAGTGCATGCATATATATGTTTGTGCATGTAAACTGTGATAGGCTACTTTTTAAGTGACGAACTCATGACTCATATAGATAGAAAATGAATACTTGCCAAGGATTTTATTTAACTCATTAATTGGTGACAGAATCAGCAAGATATTACAACCAGTAAGATATTATCAAAAGAGAATCCAGAGTACTGCACTTTCATAGCTAGGTAAGGTATACCAAAATAATTTTTTTAAGTTTATTTTATTTATTTTTGAGAGAAAGGGAGAATGACCACGTGTGAGTAGAGGAGGGGCAGAGAGAGAGAAAGAGAGGGGGAGTGAGAGAATCCTAAGCAGGCTCCATGCTGTCAGTACAGAGTCCAACTTGGGGCTTGATCCCACGAACCATGAGATGATGACCTGAGCCAAAATCAAGAGTTGGACGCTTAACTGACTGAGCCACCCTGGCGCCCCCAAAATAATTTTTAAATGGATACAAAATTAGTATTCCCAGGGTGATAATCAGTGACATTTCTTGAGATATAATTTGCCTTTCTATGGACAGGAATTATTGACATGACCATGTTTTCCACAAGTTAACTTCTATCTTTACAGAGTATCCAGTGACCTCGGTCAAAGACAAATTGGGGATGGACAGCTAGCCCGGGCATGTCCTAAATTCCAGTCACAAGTTTCCTTTATGTTATTTATGCATCTCCATTGCTAATAGTTTACATTAGATATGTGACTTTGTAGCTTATTTATTTTTCAGAAACTGATACTTTGTATCGAAAGAAGTAAAAGTTATTTCTTCTGAGTGTCCTCATTTCACTCCTTACTCATTCCACACTCAGTCTGTTCAATCCATTGGTCCATAGATTGTCCACGGCACTAAAAATTCTTTCCATACCAACAGTAGACACTGGAATCGAAATAGAACTCTGAGCCAGTTTCAACATATTTGGAGCAACAGGCTCTTTGTTGAAAAGCATTTCCACGTATCAAGAAATGTTGTTCTGTTGGAAAACATTTCCACGTATCAAGAAATGTTATTTTCTCAAGGCAAGGGAACAAGATACCAATGTCCTCATAAAGAGGATTTGGAGGGACTTTTTCTTTTTTCCTTCGTGGAGACAGCTTTCAGATTTGAACAATATACCAGAAGAGGGAGGTTTTCTTCATTAGTCAATACAAATGCCACATATAGGCTCCCAGAGTGTGATAAGGGAGATTTCCAAAAGCAATCTATTTCTTCAGGTATTTGACCAAGATTTGTGATCTTCCTGGCTTTTGAGCCTGTTGTTTATGAGTCCCATTTATCCCAGGCAGCTTACACTTTAATATTAATATTTAGGGACTTGATTTTTACCTTATAATTTTAATCTAGTTTGCATCTGTGGTCACAGACCCTTTCTCAATCCTAATGTTGGATATTTTCACATTTTGCCCTATTTGTAGAGGGTTTACCTGGGCTTAGCTACCATTTCTATAGGTTTGGCATTTAGTTTATTTTGTAACCTATCAATTCCTGATTTTATCTATGAATCAATTTCCCTTACTACCTAGCTTCTTGAGTTGAATGATTAATTCATTTATATTCTCACTTACATAATGTGAGAAGAGTTTAAAACCATGCATTTTCCTCTCAGTAAAGTTTTGGCCTCATCACATAGCTTAACATATGATGTTTCTCATTGTTTGTGTTTTGTTAATAGTCCATAATCCTGGCTTTTATTTTTTTCTTTGACCTAAGAGTTATGGGAGTTTTTAAATTTTTCCAAGGATTTGGATTTTTTTAATGTTTTATTTATTTTTGAGAGAGAGACAGAGAGACAGAGAGAGAGAGACAGCATGAGCAGGGGAGGGTCAGAGAGAGAGGGAGACACAGAATCTGAAACAGGCTCCAGGCTCTGAGCTGTCAGCACAGAGCCCGACGCGGGGCTCGAACCCATGAACCGTGAGATCATGACCTGAGCCGAAGTCGGATGCTTAACCAACTGAGCTACTCAGGTGCCCCAGGATTTGGATTTTTAAGTTATCATTGTTAGTTTTTCCATTCTTTGATTCAGCAGATACTTAGGCAGCATGCTCTGTGTGTTGGGAGCCATACCAGATGGTATGGGAGTGGCGGCGTGAACACAACCAGCATGGCTGCCGCCTTCACGGGCCTCGCTGTTTGCTGAGTGAGACACGTGTAATTGCACAATGAATCCCAAGTATTATAAATATTGTGGAAAAAATCTCAGGGTGGCTCACGACTTCTCAGCTTTTCTAGAAGTGAAGTTGCCTGTTGTATTTAGTGAACTCTTATTTCTTATCCCTTTTCCTGAGCATGAGTACTTTCAGGATGTGTTTGATTCAGGCAGGCAAGCAATTTATTTTCTTGTATGGTTTTTTGATGGTTTCTTTCTGAGACTTGCCATAAGGTCTGAAATCTCCAGGACCCTCAATTCATATGAGGTTTTCAGTTCATACTCTAGTTGTAATAAAAGGTTAAAACATGTATAAGTAAATACTGTTATTTTTTTGAGTAAACAACCCGTATATTTAAAGAAATAAGTCTTAAACATTTTTTTTCAGCATATTAAATGCATATGCTGATTAAATGCATTTTAGTCACTTAGTGTTTAAAAAATCACTAAGTTTCAAAAGGCTTAGTGAAACAACTAGGACTCATTGCTTCTTCCATACCTCATTCATCTTCCAGAGGCAGTCACTTCCGGTTATTGAGTAGTTTCTTCTGGTAGTTTCTGTCACACTTCCACCATTGTACTTATGCTACAATTTCTTGATCCACTCACTTTAGATAGTAGTTGGTGACTTCTTTGTATGATGGATGTTGGTTTAGTTTTGTTGAACCACCTTCTTTCTTTCCACAAAAAACATTCATATTCCTATAGTTAAATCTCTTTCATTAAAGGATTTTTCAGTGTTTTAGCTCTATTAGGAATGTATAAATACAGTTCTCTGTATAGTCAAGTAGTAAACTATGGATAACATGTCCTTCCTGGAATACCTTTATGTTTCCCTGCATTTCCAATTACCTTCAAAAAAATTCTCACTCTAACTGCCATCTATCTACCAGATAATATACACAATGCTATAATAACATAGTATTTAGTGTTATTTAATTGTAGTATAATATGATAGTATAGAATATGTATTACTATAAAGATATAATAGTGAATATTTAAAGTTATATAATATGTATAACATCTGGTAGATAGATGGTATATCTAGTAGATGCATACACATATACACACATAAACTATTATTATGCAGATTTTGTCAGATTTTTATATAATGCAGTGGACTCTTAACAAGGGTTTGAACTGCACGTGTCCACTTATACACAGATTTTTGTCAATAAATCCAGTACAATGCTTTTCATGTATTTTCTTTATGATTTTCTTAATAACATTTTCCTTTACCTTACTTTATAGTAGGAGTACAATATATAATACATGTATAAAATACGTGTTAATTATTATTGTTGGTAATGAGTAGTTAAGTTTTTGGGGAGTCAAAGTTAAATGTGGATTTTTAAAAAATTTCTTTAAATGTTTTATTTTTGAGAGAGAGAGAGAGAGATGGAGAGGGAAAGAGAGACATGGAATCCAAAGCAGGCTCCAGGCTCTGAGCTGTTAGCACAGAGCTCAATTCAGGGCTCGAACTCACGAACTGTGAGATTATGACCTGCGCTGAAGTCGGACACTTTACGGACAGAGCCACTCAGGCGCCCCTGTATGTGGGTTTTTGACTGTGTGGGTGGTCAGCTCCCTAACCCCTGCATTGTTCGAGATTCAGCTATATATATGTAGTGTGAATACATACACGTATACATATGTATACATACACATATATGTAATATATAATCTTTAAATTATATATATAACAAACATATATAATATTATCTTATATCACCAGACTTTTATGTAATATGTAGAATCTCAAGTAGTTTTCAAGTACATGCATGAGAAATAGATGTTGGGAGTCTTCTGGAATCCTGTACATTACTATTCAGAAGTCTGATGCCATCCTGAATTTACTTTGTGGGCGCAAGGTGGAGCAGATGAGTGAAGTTGACCAGATCCAGCCCTTCTGAATGTGTATGGAGGTGGGGGGGAGTGAAGGTGTTGATAGAAGTATGTGTATAGAGGCAAGGTTAACAGAGGGAAGTGTGACCTAGAGGAGCCTGGTTTTAAATTTCAGGAGCGTGCAGACGTGGCTGCCTTTGGTTGTCTCGTCTACTGAGGAACCCCAGTTGTTGGTTTGAAGTCAACGGGCAGGGTGACTTTTAGGCACATCTCCCAGGCCACTAACCTCATATTGGTATGGTCTTCTCCGTCGCCCAGGACACAGGTGACAGACTGGGTCGGGCACAGAGGCACTTGACAGGCCAGGCAGGTACACTGGACATGGCAGGGGACGTGGGCAGTCTGACGTAGCGGTGCAGTAACTCTAAGTGACTTTTTGTCTATAATCTGCTTTATTCTGTGTGGTCCTTCTGTCGTAAGGTCTGTGGACCCTTGGAGGCAGGTACTGCGCAGGGCACTCTGTCATCCTTTAGAATAGGTGACTAGGTAGCTTTGGAGGATATCTTCCGAGTGTGAAATTCGGTGAAAAATGACAACATTGAAGCCATGAAACTTCCCATCTCTACATGTGACAGCTTCTTAAAGTCTTCAGTGGTGCCCGGGATCTGGCACACCGCAGACTGCCATTTAGGATGCTTCCTTCAGTCTTTGCGCACAGTTATTCTTCTTCCTTAGCTTCCTCTGGTTTATTTCTTGTCAGTCTCAGACTCTCTACTTTCTTCCCTCTCCAGCTTTTGAATAGAAAAGACAAGACAACCTTTGAGAAATTGGACTACCTGATGTCTAAAGAAGATAATTACAAGCGGACCCGGGAATATATCCGAAGCCTGAAGATGGTTCCGAGTATTCCCTATCTAGGTAGGAGTCTGAATTGCCTTATTGTTTGTTAAGAAATCTGCTCAGTGCCAAGTAAGATGCTTTTACAGTTTCTAGTTGAGAAATATCCAGAAGCAGCGTAGGCCACGGATAAAGAGGTAATTGGTTAGCTCCTTGGATTGGAACAGGGTGTTGATACTTCCCAAAAATGGGAACCTCACTGAGAGCTTGGAAACAAGGGGATATTCTGCTTCTTACATAAGTAACCTGTGAATCACAAGCCTCCCCAGCTTCTAGCCCAGAAGGGTCACGAGACTTTCAGGTTCATCCATGTCCTCTTGAACTAGGGGAATTCAGGCCAAAACTCCTTTGTTCTGGTTTCTCTGGGCATTATGAACGTATTTTATAAGATTTACATCAACAACATTATAGTAACGATTATTGATTTCTCTGATTAGAAAGTAACAAATGCTCATTGTAAAGAATTGGGAGGAGAAGAAAATTAATATTATTTGTTATCCCATGTAGATACGATCACTGTTTTGCATCATAGCCTTTCATTTGTTTGGGTGCGTGTAAAAATCCACATTTACAGTGAGCATTTAATGTTATTACCTGCATTTCTGTACTGTCTCGGTCCTGTCGGATGGGTTTGTCAGGCTCAAATTTGCATTCTAACATGGAAATTTAGGTTGTTTCTACATTTTTATTCCTTCGTTTTTGTTATTAAAATGTTGAAGTAAACATCCATGTTGTAAAACCTCTTATATATAGTTACGATTATTACTTTACAATAAATTCTTAGAAGTGTGATTATTGGGTCAAAACATATGCAAAATCTTGCCTTTTTATGTATGTTTTCAAAATGCTCTCCTTTGAGGCTGTAGCAACTTATACTCTCATTGCAAGGAGATAAAATGTTCTGTTTTCCTCATACGCACAAGTAATGTGTATTTTCGGGTGTGCGGATTTTTTCTTTTCCTTTCTCTCTCACTTTATTTTCTTTGCCAATTTGATAGGTGAAAAATACTTCTTGTAGTTGGGTTTCATGATTATGCTACTTTTCTGAAAAAAAAAACAACTTCTTTTTGTAACCTAAAAATGGTATTATTAACAAGGGAATTTAAGGTTTTATAGAATTGGCTCCCTAATTATTTCAGAGATCTAGTGTGGTTTTCTGGCTTTGTAAGTGTCTTCCATAATCATTGTTTTCTAATTCTTTTCAAGCCACCTCGGGAAGTTTAATTTTAGTAGAAAGTTGTCCACTTGACCCAAGTTTCATTTTATTTTATTTATTTATTTTTTTAAAATTTTTTTAATTTTTTATTTCTAGGAGAGAGAGAGAGACAGCGTGAGCAGGGGAGGGTCAGAGAGAGAGGGAGTCACAGACTCGGAAACAGGCTCCAGGCTCTGAGCTGGCAGTCAGCACAGAGCCCGACGTGGGGCTCGAGCCCACGAACCGCGAGATCATGACCTAAGTGAAAGTTGGACGCTTAACCAACTAAGCCACCCAGGCGCCCCGACCCAAGTTTCATTTAAAAAAAAAAAAAAAAAAATTTTTTTAAGTTTATTTATTTTGAGAGACAAAGACAGAACATGAATGAGGGAGGGAGCAGAGAGGGAAACACAGAGTCTGAAGCAGGCTCCAGGCTCTGAGCTGTCAGCACAGAGCCTGACGTGGGGCTTGAACTCACAAACAGTGAGATCATGACCTGAGCCGAAGTTGGATGCTTAACTGACTGAGCCACCCAAGCGCCCGGACCCAAGTTTTCAAAATTATTTGCATAGAGGTTTTTTCCCCTCATTTAATTTTCTTTGACCACAGAGTTTCATGGAATATTCTTCTATAACTTTGAGCCTTCTGCATATGAATGATTGTATTTGATTTGCATTCCTGACAGTTTGCATTTTTGTTTTCTCTCTTTTTTTTAATTTGCTTTGCCAGAGGTATGTCTGTTGGTCTGGGCACAGAATTCAACTTTGTATGTATTGGCCACATTATCTTTCTGCTTTCTAGTTTACTATCTACTGTCAGTCTAGGATGTGCTCTTTCTCTCCATATTTTAACAACTCAGAAGTTGGGATGCATCTTTCAGTTGATGGCAAATGAAGCACTGCGATACCGTTTATTGGTTCATAGTTATAATGACATCATTAATTTGATGAAAGATGGAATTTCCGCTTTTGTCTCTGATAGTTCATTTCTCCTGTTTTCCTTACGTTGTTTTGTTATTTCTGTTAATTACTTTGGTTGAATTAATAGCTCATTTGTATAAATTTTGTTCTCCCCACTTTAATTTGAAAGACAATTAAGGAAACAGTTAAGGAAAACAGTTAAAATAGAAAATATTTACTCTAATTGCCGCTACCTGCTTTGTTATAGGGTTCTCAGTGATATTCTTTAAATATTCTGTGATTATAGTTTCAGTTTTTCTTTTATCCAAGTGTTAGCGAAGGTAGTGGATTTTAAGTTTTAAGGGCTTGGGTTTTCTGTTTCTGTTTTCAAATGGCTTCATTGAGATATAATTTATGTCCCACTCATTTAAAATGTGCAGGCCAGTGGTTTTTAGCCTATTCACAGAGTTGTGCAGCCATCAACACAGTTTGGGAACATTTTCATCACCCTGGAGAGAAACCCCACACCCTTAGTGGTCACATCCTTTTCCTTCTAGCCAGCTGTCTTCTGGCCTCACCCCCAGCCCTTGGCAACCACCAGTCTGCTTTCTGTGTCCACAGATTTGCTTATTCTGGACATTTCATAGAAACTTAATTGTATAGTAGGTGGTCTTTTATGACTGTTTTTTTCTCCGTTAGTATCATGTTTTCAGAGAGTTCATCCATGTTGGAGCATAATTTGTGTTTCATTTCTTCGCATTGTAAATGATATATTCCACTGTATGGATACACCACACTTTATTTTTTTTATTTGGCGGGCATTTGAATTGTTTCACTTTTTGGCTATCATGGATCACACTGCTATGAACAGCTTTAGTTTTCAAAATCACAAGTCTTCTCTTTAATATACTGTGTTTTAAATGTTTGTTTATTTTTGAGAGAGAGAATGTGCACGTGGGCACAATTTGGGGAGGGGCAGAGAGAGAGGGAGACAGAGGATCTGAAGCGGGCTCTGTGCTGACAGCAGTGAGCACAGTGCAGAGCTTGAACTTACAAACCTTGACCTGAGCCGAAGTTGGATGCTTAACTGACTGAGCCTCCCGGGTGCCCCACAAGTCTTCTCTCTAATTAATTTACATCGGTTTAGAATGTGTGGCAGATATGCTTTCTGGGTTTTAAAAAATGTTTGATATTTGTCTTGTGGTTTAATATAAGTTTTTGTAAATCTTTCACGGCTGCTGGAAAAGAAGGTGTTATCTCTCAAATTACTCCTACAGTTATATTATTTAAATTATTAATCTGTGAGAACTTGGCCTATCAGGGACCGAAATTCATGTTGGACTCCCCTTGCATTTCTAATAGCTTCTGCCTTATATAATATACTTAGCATATTGAAGCATGTAACAGTTGTGAATTCATGGTGAAGTGTCCCATACACAATGATCTTGATTCCATTTGTTACTTTGCTTTTACTTCTTTGTCTGGTATTAATTCTGTGAAATCTGCTTTATTTTTCATTTGCATTCATTTTAGAAATCTCTGACTGTACTTTGGGTTTGAATATTTTAGATTGCTTTGTTTTAGGCGTGTTCCCTGTGAAGTGCACTTAATTGGACCCAGGATGAGAGACCTTGCCTTGCGTAGTTAGTAGGGGAGTGCGCGTTCACATTTGTGTAGTCTTCATGCCACTTTATTGAATTGAACATCATTCTGGGCTTTCTTATCCTTTCTTTGCTCTCCTCTTATGACCTACTCTACCCCACAGTCTCTTCCCCCCTGACTCGCCAATCACTGTCTCACATCCTCACAGGGAGGGCTTATGGATACGGCTCACAAACCCGTTCCCACTTTGCCCGAGGCTGATCCACGGAGGGTGAGGATTGCCTAGTGCAGACCCACTGGTTCAACTACAGAGGTGCCCGCAGACCATTAGCCATGGCTTCTTCTCTCTTCCCGAGAGTGCTCATGAGAGCTGCCGCTCACTGTCTGTGTGCCTGGCACTCTGCTAGGCATTTTGTTAATGCCTCATCTCACTGAATACTCCCCATGGCCCAGTGAATAAGCAGGCGCTGAGAGGTCGCCTAGGGTCACATAGCTAGAGAGTGGCAGAGCCAGGACTTGGCCCCCACGGTCTGGCCGTGAGCCCCGGGCTCTGACACTGCCCCCTCCTGACTCCCCACCTCCACGGTCCAGGTCGTTGTTTTCCTACTCTTCCCTTGCAGTTGCCACATGTGTGTCCCCTGCTCCTTATGACTTGTGGGTGGCCTCTGTCAGACAACTGTATGGAGTGGGATGAATTATCTCGAATCCTTCTCGCGATGCTCTCTGTTCTTAGACCTCAAAGCGGTGCTGTCGTGGGCTTCTTAGGGCCAACTACACCAATACCGTCTCCTCTTTCTGCCCCCCTGTCCTTTGTAATCAGACCAAGTATATGAGTCACCTTCTCGGGTCACTGGCCAGAGGTCCCTCGTGCGTCACCCAGTGACTCTTGTCAGGCCACAGGACAGGTCCGCCCTTGGGGTGGACACATTGCCTGTGTTGGCCCTCCGTTTCCGGAGCCGCGGCCCCCCTCGTCCTGATGGCCTCATGTCAGCTGTGTCTTATGGAGTTTGGTGACGGAGAGGCCCCGTGCAGGCCCTGGTGCCGCACAGCCCTCCTGCGTCAGCCCCCGGGAGCCCAGCCTCTGCCGCGCTCTGTCCTTCCAGCCCGCCCCCCTCTCCCTGCGGCCCGTCCAGCTGCATTTCTGGTCCTCTGTCAGATGACTCCTGACATATACGAGCCAGAGGGAGAGACCCTGAGGTGACACCATTGTGCTTTCTGTTCTCAGGATGGCGTGCGCGGGTTTACCAGGGGGCGCGCCACCGTTCTGTTAAAGAGAAAGAAGCAAGAGCCCTTCTGAGGGTCAGTGGGCTCGCCGCTCTGGGGGCAGTCGGGGCCCTTCCTGCCCAGGTGGTCTCCATGGACAGACCCCGCCCACAGCCAGGTGGTGGTTTCAGTGCTGGTCCCTCTTGGAAACCCAACCTGTCCCAGCGCTGGATTCATTTACTGAAGGAGGAAGAGTTACGTAATTCCTGGAAAGTACAATATAGGAAAAAATGTCTGAAACCATTTCTTTTTCCCTTGGCAATGTCCTCACTGTAGGTCCTTCCCTGGGGGGGTGGGGGGGGAGGTTATTCACGGGGAGGGACTTTGTTGCCCTACTCCTGGAGGCCTCGGTGCTGCTTCGGCAGGTATTCGCCTCTGATGGCACGTGTGGGGTTTGTTTTTCTAACAGTTCTTTTAAACCTGTGTGGAAGCTTCTGTGGCAACTGGTTTCCTGGGTCTATTGGGCACCTTTCGCTTGTGTGTCTCTCACTCCCTGCAAAGGTACCGGTGGGTAGCAGTTGTTACTAACTGTGTGCGTGTGTATTTCAGCTCCTTTTTGTGCAAATTTTAGGGCCTGTTGGCTGCACTTTGGCACACTATATCTCATGAAACATAATTTTAAAACCATGGAGGGAAAAACTTGCTACATTTTAAAAATGAGACTGTCTCAAAAAGCTTCTTCCCAGCTACTTCAAAACGTAAAGAGTGGTGAGAAATAGGTCAATTATTTGCAGCTTAAATATGTCTGATAGCAACTCCTTGTTAATACGCAGGTCGGACTGAAGAATGGCCGCACTGTTGATTTCTAAACAGCTCTATCGACTTAGAGGGTGTTTGGTTTTCACAACCTATAATTCCCTCCTGGAAAGAGCTACATGAAATTAAGAGTGCGATGGATTTTCAGAGGTTTAGAGCTGATTCCAAAAGTAACCATAGGCGGTCTGGAAAATTGTGATCTCTCAAGGAACAAAAGTTAGGCACTCTGACAGTTCTGAATTGTGAGAGAACATTTAGACATTCTTGGTAAATTTAACCAGGCCTCTGATATATGAAGGGAATTTCTAGAACCTAAGGAATTCCTTCAAACAAGCAAACCCTTCCATCAATAAAGCAAGGCTTTATTTTCAAATATGGACTCTGAAGTTTAAGAAAAAGGCAAGTTGGGGCGCCTGGGTGGCTTAGTCGGTTAAGCGTCCAACTTTCGCTTAGGTCATGATCTCGCAGTTTGTGGGTTCGAGCCCCGCGTTGGGCTCTGTGCTGACTGCCAGCTCAGAGCCCGGAGCCTGTTTCCAAGTCTGTGACTCCCTCTCTCTCTGACCCTCCCCTGCTCACGCTGTCTCTCAAGTTGAACAGACCTAAACTGTGGGATATCTAAAAGGACTTTCAAAAAGAAGCACTTATGCTGATGTCCCAAAGCCCTCAGGACAGCACAGGGAGTGAGGCTGGCCTGTGCCAGCCCTCTGCTAGCTGGTGTGTTCGCAGTGCCCGCCATCGAATGATGGGTGCTAGTGGGCAAGGCAGATACCCTTTCTGCTCTGGTGCGGCCCACAGCCCATACCTGACCGGCAGCAGTGAACAAGAAACTGTAGGTGAGCTGAGTACCATGAAGGGAAAGGCAAAGGAGCAGACAGAGGGGCCCCAACCCAGCGTGTGGGGCCAGGGAGGGCTTTCTGGAGGGAAGCCCTAAAGAATGAATAAGCTAAGTGAAGAGGTGGGAGGCAAGCATGCCAGACAACGACCACAGCTTGTGCAAGAGCCCTGGAGTGGAGAAAACATGTTTGTTGGAAAAACTGGCTGGAGAGTAGAGAATGAGGTGGAGGGTGTTGTGAGAGCAGCTGGAGTGGAAGCGAGGGGTGAGATGGCCTGGGGCCTGGTCACGATGCGTGGGGGAGCTCAGGCCCTGAGGAGGGAGTCATGGAGGGCTTTAAGCAAGGGCCTGGCCAGATTGGATTGGCATTGAACACACTCTGCCTCGCCTACAGCACGTGAGTAGCTTCGAGGAGGCCAAGCTAGAGGAGGGGAGACCAGATACAGGACCATGAAGAAGCCCAGGGTGCATCACTGTATTTAAGGAGTTGCTAGAGAGGGAGGGAAGGCCTTTTAAAAAGTTCCTTTTACAGCAGAGTCTTGGAAAGACGTAAGTCAGTTGTCAGTGAGCATGTCCCTCACACCTGATGGAGACACATGGCATTTCCCTGTGCTTTGACTTTGAGAATCAATATGAACATTAGAGCCGTGGCCCCCTTACAGCAGAGATGAAAGAGCCAGCACCATGCTCTCTCACTCTCCCCACAGAAGGCAGGCGGGCTTGGGCTGACCGATGCCACCAGCACTTCTTCTTCCTAGAACATGGCTCAGAGTGGCCACCACCGCCCTGGGACCAAGTCTGCCAGCTCCCAGTTCAGGGTGACTGCATTGTTACCCAGCTGTCCTCAGGTTTGCCAGCATTAAGGGTAATCCTTTCCTTTATGCCCAAATGAAAAATTTCCATTCCACATGCAGGAAATCCAGACTTTTTTGTTTTCAGCTCCCCACCCCACGTGTTTCCAAGGATCCCCAAGGAATAGTCACTTGTTCCACAGATCCATCCTGGTTTGCTCACGGTGCCCCCGCTGGCTGCCTGGCTCCAAAGCCCTGACCCCTCCCTGCAGCATCTCTGCCTTTCCTACCCCGTCCCCACAGCTGGACCTGTGCGGAGCCAGGCTCCTCCTTCCCCTAGGGAAGCAGTTAGGACAGATTGGGGACGCCAGTGCCACAGAGAAAAGCTTGATCTTGCATTCTGCAGCGCCTGCTCCCAGAGCCCCTGGTCCCTGCCCTTTCTCCTCTTAGACATAGAGAGCCTTTGATCAAGTTTCCCCTTCCTCAGATTGAGGCATCCAGCCCGCCTGGGGCCCAGCGAGCAGGGAAAAGCCAACCTCTGACCCATCTCCAACATGCTCCTTAGTGAACAGAATAATCACAAAGGTAACTCCGTCCCAAATGAAGGAAGCCTTTTCTGTTATTTTGTAGAGTGGTCAGCTGCACGTTGTCTTAAATCTCTCACTTCTAGAAGAGAATTTTGTCTTTACTTTTGCAGTCTGCAGATGTGTAACCTTAAACCTCACATTTCTCTGGGTCTTCACAGTCAGATTCAATTTTTAAAAAGCCAGTGGATGTCATTAAAGCCCCCATTTTGTGAATGAGGAAAGCCACAGTTTGACTTATGACTTAGCCAACGTCATGTGTCAGGCGGGGAGACCCAGCGCGACTCAACATTGCATGCTCTGGCTGGAGGTCCAGCCGGCCCGAACCCACGCACCCTCTGTCTAAAGCCTCTGTCTCTGTGGAGGGAAGCAGTGCAGGAGGGAAACACTCTGCTGCCCAGAGCTAAGCACCTTGTCACCTTTGTCCCTTCTAGTGCACAGGGAAGACTTGCAGTTAGCATTTCTCTGCGTCGAGTTTTGTCTGATCCCCAAAAGGAGGTAAGAGCAGGGCCCGTTCTGTGCACGAGAAAGTGTGTTTCCACAGCAGGATCCCGCATGCTCTCAGGATGACTGTTCTGTTTTGACCTTTGGTCTCTGGATTTCTAACCTGAAGCTCACAGTCGTCATCATGACAGCTCTCGGTTATCTTCTCACACATGACTGCCACGGCACTGAGCACTTTCCTTTATGAGCATGATCTCACTTCACCCTCCTGACGTGATGCTCCTTCCTCTGAGGGAGACACTATTTTTAACTTGTTTCACAGCTGCAGATGCCAAACAGGACTCATGTGACAGGTCTTACCGCTTAGGGGTGCCACTTCGTAGTGGTGAGACCAGCGCCCAAGCCACGTCTGACTTACTGCCCAACCATGAACCTCAGAAAATGCCATATTTCCCTGCAAAAGGTCTTCACCCTCTGGAGAAACCTGGACAGTGGACTGAGAAAGAACATCTCTTGGGACTCTCCTCTGTGTAGCGGGAGCTTGAGGTGGGGGACTGAGGGCCCCCTGGGGCCAGCTAGCCCAGAGGAGGACAAAGGTTGGGAGTGGAGGAAGGACTAGTGAGTTTCTCCCTCCTCAGGATTAACCTGGCACTGTGGGTTTCTCCTTGCACTGGTTTGGAAGGGGAGAGTTGAGACAACTGGCATGGAGAATCTAAAAGATTCTGAGTGGTTGGTAGCTTATAAGATGGCTCCAGGGCCCCCTGTCCCCCGGTGTTCGTGTCCTTGTGTAGTCCCTTCCCCTGGAGCACAGGCAGAATGCACTGACTTGCTCCTGACAAATAGAATATGACATAACTAATGGGACATCCATTCTGAGATCAGATTACTCAAGGACTAAGCCTCCTATGTGGGAGGCTTGTTCTCTCTTCTTGGCTCTTGGATTCTTAGGGACTCGAGCTGTATTTGGCAGTCCTCTGGACAGGCCCCTGTGGCGAGGGATTGAGCCAGCCACCGCGTGAGTGGGTTTGGAAGCAGAGGCCTCCTCAGCAGAGCCTTCAGATGAGACCACCGTCTCCGCCCACGGTTTGATTGCGTCACTTGAGACTCCTTGTGATGCACCCACTTGAGATACACTCAAATTCCTGACCCACAGAAGCTGCAAAGTAGTAAGTCAGTAAGCTGCTGTGTCTTGGGGTGCTCTATCATGCAGCAGCAGATAAGGGGCACATCACCTAAATGTGATCTCTTCCTCACATTTATTACTTTATGGCCTCAGCTGTAAAGCTGAGCAAACAGTAGTCGGTAAGATTGATCTCCAGGGCAGCAGGAGCTGCTAGGTCTCTCTCAGAAGCTAATTTTCAGGGGAGGAAATCGTATAGGACAAGAGGGGGTGGTTGCCGCTTTAAGAGGTAATGAATTCTTACAGCTCTGTAAGGAAGAGAGTGCCTGAGAAGGGCCTCGAACGTACCCTCAGAAAAGCTGTGGTTCCCTAATCAGGCATATTGTTGGGTTTTAGAGGGTTACGCATCCAGGCCTTCAGAGGTCCATGGATGCCCATTTCGGAAACTGGAAGGTCTCCATTCTGTGTGCCCCTCCCCTCAGAAAGCTGTGCTCTGGGACGAGTTCAGTGCCCGCTCCTTCTCTTAAAAACTTTTTAGATTACAAAAGTAACACTGTTTGTTGTAAAACTCATAAAATGAACACTAGAAAGAAGTCTGTGAAGAAGTGAAAATCCCCTTCTTCCTCGCCTACTTTCCAGGAGGAGCCACAGTTAACAGTTGGTGTGTATCCTTCCATTCCAGACGGTTTACTCTCCACACACTAATGCATGTGCATGTGGGCTGGGGGAGGGCGGGGGATGCAAATAAGAGTATGCTTTTTAACCAAAATGGGGACATTTAATACATTTTGTTTAGCACCCGTGGCGGGCACTCGGGTGGTTTGCTGAGTAGCGCCCGGCCGCGTGCTGGTTTGTGCCGCTGCATGCCCGCTGCTCAGCAGGCGGGTGGCTTCTGTTCTCTCCCTTCGATGGAAAGTGCGGCGTGGCTTTCCTCACTTGCTGGGTGTTTCTGGAACACTGAGTGCCAGGAGAGGGATTGCTACTGTGGGAACGCTGTTGAAAGGTGGCGGTTACGTGGTTGGCCCCACTCTCACCACCACTAGGTCCTACTTTCCCCTTTTTATTTATGAGAAAATGGTGGGTGAAAGATAGCATCTTGGTTTTTGTTGTTTTAATTTTATTTATTTATTTATTTTTGAGAGAGACAGAGTATGAGCAGGGGAGGGGCAGAGAGAGAGAGACAGACAGACAGACAGACAGACAGAATCCAAAGCAGGCTCCAGGCTCCCAGCTGTCAGCACAGAGCCCAATGTAGGGCTCGAACTCACAGACCGCAAGATCATGACCTGAGCCAAAGTCAGACACTCAACCAACTGAGCCACCCAAGCGCCCCTGGCATCTTGGTTTAATACACATTTTTCTACCTACCAATCCTTTGTGCTCTTGGCAGAGGAGCTGCCTTCCTACCTCAAACACATGCTCCCTGGGCTCTCTCCTGGGCCTGGGGTTAGGCAGCCAGGCCCTCAGGCTTCCGACCCAACAGCTCTGCTGCCCTCTGCTCCTGTCTCTGCATCCTGAACATCTAAGTCTGTCCTTAATCCTTCTCCTGTGGTCCCAGCACAGCCCCACGTTGTCCTGATCAGTGAAGACTGCCTGGCCATTGGGTCCCCACGGAGAGGAGGCTGACAGAAATCCATGGCCATACACTTGCTTGGGGCTTAGTCAGCATTCTGGGCTCCAAGGAGGCTTTGCACTGCTTCTTATTTTCCCTTTTTGAGATGACTAGGGTGTTGGCCTCTGTCATCACATGGCTCCAGAGGGAATTCTGTTTCCATGCCCTTTACATTAGCTACCCCTCCAGGCTCTGGACCACTGTTCTCTCTCTAAGGGTCAGGGCAAATGTGACCTGTCCACTCGGCCCAAGCAGCTATTTCTCTTAGGAGATGTTCCTCAGCTTCAGGAGGGTGCACGTGCTGAAATGGGAAGGGAGCACCCTTGGCCAGCCCGTAGAGCCAGGTTTATCATGACCGGGGATGAGCAGGGGATGGGACAGCCGGATGGCCCGCCCACCTGGGAGGTACCACATGTGGAAGTGCTTCGGGAAGGCTGAACAGATGGGAGGGATTATCCGTGTCTGGGTTCTCATGTGTGGGCCGAACTGACCCAGGCTGCCCGACATCAGGAGAGACGGGGCTACCTGAATGTCTCGGTGAAGGTTCGTACCAAGGCCTTGTGTCCGCAGTGGCAGCATCCCAGATAGGCCTGGATCAGGCTTGACTCCGGATCTGAGAGAGACTAGGTAAGGAAGCCCCAGGCCTGAAGGCCTAGAGATGGGAGGTGAGCCACCGTAACAGGGACCCAGCTACCAGAGGGCATGACCCAGGGCTTGGAGCAGGTAGAATTTGTGCACAGGTGACACTGTGACTGCCAGAGGTTGGGGCTGAGTCTGTCGGTTGGAGGACAAGTGGAAGCAAGAAGGGCAGGCCTAGCCTTTAGCCCTGGCAAAGTGTCTGAAGCCCCAAGAAGCTGTGCCCACTGCTCTGAGATAAATCGGGCAGGGGGCCCCGGACTGGCCTCCTGACATCTGGGGACCTGTTGTCCATCCAGTTACTTCTGCACAGAGAGGCCACTGCTGTGTGCAGGAGGCCGCCAGCATTCTCAGATGTGTAGGGGTGATGACGGGGCGAGAGAGGGGCCTTCGTTGTTTCATTTTGCCCTTGTGGTCAGTGATCTAATGCTGTAGAAGCGGGATTGCAAATCCTGAGAGGCTCAGGCTGCGTGTTGTTGGGCGTCACTCACATATCTGAGCCTTGATTTCTGTCAGATCAAAGGGAGTATAATTAGAAGATCCACCTCATAGGTCTGTTATGAGATTTACTTATTTAATGTTAAAAGTTTGTTTATT
Source organism: Hyaena hyaena (assembly GCF_003009895.1). Taxonomy (NCBI): domain Eukaryota; kingdom Metazoa; phylum Chordata; class Mammalia; order Carnivora; family Hyaenidae; genus Hyaena; species Hyaena hyaena. The sequence goes on along the minus strand of NW_024080670.1, from coordinate 4,970,323 downwards.
TGTTTGTTTATTTTGAGATGGGGGAGAGGGAGAGAGAGAATCCCGAGCAGACTCAGTACAGAGCCCAACACGGGGCTCCAACGCATGAAAACATGAGATCATTCCCTGAGCGGAAATCAAGAGTTGGATGCTTAACCTACTGAGCCACCGATGTGGCCCCCCCGCCCCCCGTTATGAGATTTAAAGAGACACACTTGGTGCCTGGTACACAGAAAGCACCCAGTAGATGGCAGATGGCATGAGTGTAATCCAGAGCAAAACCCTGCAGGAAGGCTCCAGCAGTGGGGACCTCCTTGCCTCCTGTATCCACAGAGGCGATTGAGAAACTCAGCAAATCCAGCCAGGAAGGGCAGGAAGAGCCCCATCTGGGCACAGCCAGGTGTCCCGTTTAGTGACCCAGCAGGGCCTGGAAGGGTCGGGTATGCTTTGTGGGGTAGAGCAGGAGTGGGCAGCGGGAGGGACAGAGGAGCAGACACCATCTAATGGCCAGTGGGACAGAATCCACCCCGCGGGCAAAATAGTTTCTGGAGAGGAGGGGAATTAGCAGCAGCTGAAGTACAGTGTAGACACCTTTTTGGATATAGATCCAGGCTGAGACCCCTCCTTCTCGGGGAACCTGGGAGCTCTCCCCAGCTGCCCCCACAGCATTGAACTCCAGCAGCACTGTTCGTTGCAGCCAGAGCTGATAGGATGGAGGTGGACACCCGGCCCCGGCGGGCCGGGCGTCTGCACTGGAAGGGAGGGTGCTTGTAAGTCTTCGCTGGCACCGAGCCCAGGAGGACATGTGAGCTCAGGAATTCCGTGCTGGGAAAAGCAGATGGATGCACAATGAGAAACAGAGAGACCTGCGAGCAAGGGAAAAGGAAAAGGAGGGGGGAGGCTGGGAAAGCTGCTGCCTTGCCTCTTGAAGGCTTTCCAGGCCGTTTCTGGTTCCTGGCCCTCGTGAGGCCCAGCTGCGTCCCTGCTCATGGGCTCTGGGAGATACCTCGTGTCCTTATGTAACCAGCTTATTAAATGAGCTGGACTCGGTCAGGTGTAAGAAGAAACCAACTTAATTTTTTCCCCAGTGCCCTTTCCAACCTACCCTGTGGACTAGCTCTTTTCCCGGTTGACGCTGGAGACTTAGCAAGCCCCTATGTCCCCTTTGCCCTTCTGCCGTTTGGCATGAAGAAGCCGAGTGTTCTGACCATCCCGTCACTGCACGCCGAGGCCTGGACTCCAAACGCCTGGACCGGACTCGGAGGGTGGGGGTGGGGGAGGGGGCCCACACTCAGCGCTGTCACTGGCCCCACAGCCCTCCCACTTGCCCACTGAGGTGTGTGAGCCTGGGGGTTGGAACAGGGGAGAGGGGAAAAGTGAGGGGTCAGGGCCCATCTTACACCGCCACTTCAGTCGCGATTCAGAGCTTGCACCCCGTGGGCGTGCCAGATACCCGAGCACCTGCGCTCTTTACACCCCGTTGCTGCCGCCGCTGGTGCTGCTGCAGAATCTCCCTCCTGGGCACCTCTGTCTCAGCTGCCGTGACCTGTGGTACGTCTTTTCCACCTGAACACTTATGGCTCCTTCCTTGGCTTCTGGGCCTTCTGCACCGTCCTCTGCCCCTAAGAGACCGTTTCCTTGCCTCCCCTGCACCCCCCGATAGGCTTGCCATTTGCTCTAACGTGGTCTCATTTCTCTCTGCTGCAGGCCTGGAGGCTTGAGACATGAGTCTGGTAGTAGTGCTTTCGCTCACCCATGCCAAACCCTCGAAGTCCCTCCCACCGCCCTCCCTGTGGTGGTGGCAGCCAGGGAGCATATCCCCAGGACAGCTTCCCTCCCCCACACTGGGGCGTGTCTCCTGCCCCTCTCACAGGCTGCAGGGGGGCAGTCCGCTAATGTTGCAGAACCCTTTTGGAGTGCCCCCTGTAGCGATGGTCCTACGCCTTTGCTCTAGAACGTGGGATACTTGGAAGCTATTATTTTGCCCTTAGCCTCTGGAGTCTCAGATGAAACCAAGGCAAAAAGAATGCCTTTTTAACATTTTGTGACACTTGAAACGCCCCCTTTCTATTTAATCCAGTTGCCTGGCTTTGTCTTACTGTAATCCAGCGTCTTTGCGAGCCTGCCTGTGACAGCTGAGGTGATCTCAGGAGGCCCCCAAGTGCCCAAAGACCGTCTGCAGATGATGAGCATCCTAGACTCCCAGTGCTGTTGTTTTCGGCAGTCCAAAGGTTTCTCTTTCAGTCTTGCTCAAACTGGTGAGATTTTGCAAGATTTCGGGGAGGGGGTCCTGCTCAGTTTCACTTGCTTGGAGACCATCACTGTTCTCCCGCCATGTTCCCCACACAAGCCCAGCAGGTCGGTGCCCCCAGTGACCAAGGTATTGGCCCAAACTGGAATGTGGGGGCTTGGCTGGGGTTGGAGAAAGTCTGGGTCTGCAGGTACACTCACCATGGAGACCTCAGCGATAGTAGGGCTCCTATGGCTGCAGGCCTTCAAAGGCCACTGGCTGCAAGTGGGGAGGAGGGGCAGGTGCTGGTCTGAGTTGGGCAGGCCTAGGGACCTGGCTGTGTTTGCTGGCCGGGGTAGCCACACCCAAGGCACTAAGGCACCGTGCACTTGAGCACAGTCCTTCCGACCCCCTAACCCCATTCTCTTCTTCGGTGCTGTTGGCCAAACCCCCATTTTACACCAAGGAGAGCTAGTTCCACATGTCTGATGGGTTTGTGCCTTCCTCTCCTTCCATATAGCCAGCGTGTGGTTTGACTCAGGTTTGGGTTTGGGGTTGGGGGTTGGGAGAAACAGCTGGTGTCTCGGCTTGCTTCTGTCTGGGTCACAGCTAGTCTAGGAAAAGGGTTGCTCCACATCGTCTAGCATGGCTTTCTGGAACTCTTTGCTTTGGGGTTTGGACCCAAGACCAGTGACCAGTAAGGCTGGATGGACCCTGTTTTCCTTTACCATCAATCCTTCCATGCTGGACACACCATTCCAGGTGTGTGGGGAGGCCTGGGCCATGGTTGAGATATTCTCACCAAATACACCAAATTGGGTACAACAACTGATGACCTCAATAGCTGATGAGAGGTTTGGGAGAAGGGAGCTGAGAACTCTTACTTAGTGCCTGACATCCAGCACCTTCCGGGTTAACTGCTGCAGGGGCATTTTTACCAACAGTCTTACTGTGAGCCTCATTTCCTCCTCTCCTGTGAAGTGAGAACAATCCCTTCTTCACATGGCTGCTGTGAGCGTTACGTAAGAAAACAGAAGTCCACTTCCAAGCACATAAGTAGGCTGTAGTAAACATCTGTCTCTGCCCAATGACATCTTTGTTAGAAACAGCTCTCGTGTGGCAGCACTGCTTAGTCATTGAGAAGAGGGATTGCTGGGTCCGGAGGTATAAGCATTTTAAAATTTTTGATGCATCTGTATATCCATGTTTGATATACACATTGCTAAGTTGCCCTTGAAACATGTTGAATCGATTTATACTTCCATCCATAGTACACAGAGTACGTATTTCTCCATTCCCTTGTCAACATGGAGATTTTTTAAACATCTTTACCACGCTGATAGGCACCTTGTGATGGTTTGTGCTCGATTTAGTTCCCGTCTCTGGTTATTATAACTGAGGTTGGCATCTTTTCTTCCTTATTGGCCATTTGTGTTCTAATGTGTTCATGTGCCTAATGAAGTTTTCTATCATAGTGTTTGTAGTTTTCTTCTTGATTTGAGAGAGTTCTTGATATAGCATGACTGTCGATCCTATATTTTTCTCATTTGATATTTGCCTTCAATCTTGGTCATCTGTTATTTTTCAGAGGGAAGAAAATTTGGGGTTTTCTTTAGTCCTATCCCTTAGTCTTCTCCTTTATGGCTTTGTGGTTTCCTGCCATGCCTAGAGATGACTTCCCAGCCCACAGTTCTGTTTTTCTGGCAGCTAGTGTGGCATTCAGATCAGAATGAGGGAGATGGAGACAAAGATCTCCTGGTCCGGTGGGAAGCCTGTTGTAGTAGTTGAGGGGAGAGGAGACATGAAGACAGAGGAAAGTGGTTGCATGGAAGGACCGACTGGCGTTGGTGAGGCCAGCGAGGGGAGAAGTCCTTGTTTTTGACCTGAGTAATTGCTAAATGGTGCCTTTTGGTGAAATGGGCCCAGACCTGGGGGAAGGTGTTTCAGGGGGTTGATTACACTGTCTAGGAGGTGCTTCTGGGACATTCAGTGAAGACATCCAGGACACGGCTGTAAGGACATGAAGCCCCAGAGAGCCTTCATGGCCTGTCTTGGGCCTCCCAATGGTGTAAGTGGAAACCAAAGATAGGGAGAGTGTGATTTAAAAGATTTTGACGTATGTCCGTGGTGCAGAATCTGTTCCTGGTCTTACTCAAAGAGACTCTGATAGAAGGGGCCCCAGGAAGGCATTCTAAAACAGTAACACGGTGTAGATACGTCCAAATAGCACTGATGGCTTTTATTGCAGATTCGTGTCATTACAAGGATAATCTGGGAATATATTAAAAAAAAAAACCCTCCCTTTTATATACACAAAACATGCTACATGGTACACTTTGTGGGAATGCTGAGGTAATAGGCACACACCCAGACGTGGACAGTACCAAACGTTCCAACATCTTGCACACCCCCATTCACACGCCCACCGGGGACGGCCTCACCTTCATGACTCATCTCTTGCTCCCTGCTTGGCAAGAGTCCCGGTAGTACTGAGTCTGACACTTTGTGGCCAGCAGGACTCAGAAAGCCACCACGCTGGAATGCACCAGCCAAGGGGTCCGGTGGCTCCTGGTTATTCCGGGGCTCACGAGAGGTGGCCACTTGTCATTTCTGTGGCACCTGTACTCCAGAGAAGTGTAGTTTGGGGACGAGATGCGGACACTAGTCGGCCTGAGAGCATGGGACCTTTGGTCTGTAGCCATTCGGGGGCCCCAGTGATCAGGGGATGACTTCTCTTCAGTTGAGTATCTCCTGGGCAAGGTAGGTTATTATTTCTGTGACGGTTAAAATGACATGTAGGCTAAAGTGTGAACGGAACATACAAAACTGCGAGTACATTATCTATGTGGCCGGGGGTTAGCTTTGGGGCCTGGCCTTCCCTTTCCTGACCAGAAACCTGGAGCCCAAACTGTCTCCTACTCAGAGGCTTGCCTTGAAAGAAAGGATGATATAGAAAAGGTAAGGAGCAGGTATGAAGGGTAGAGAAGAACAGAGAAGGTGCCTGGAACCGCAGTGAGTGGCCAACGACTAGTACAAAAGGTACTTCCTGAATGCTGTTGGATGAATTAGTGGGTGGATGGATGGATGGATGGATGGATGGATGGATGGAGAAAAAGTCCTGAGAATGGGGGAAAGTATAGAAATGGGGAGGGAAGGGGATTTTGAAGTTTGATCAGGTGCTCAAAGGGGTTCTTTAGTGAGGAAGGAGGGAACCCCCATGTGAGTGAGTAGTGTGTAGACACTCCTGGAAGAATCCAGGCACATGACACCAAGGATTATTCTTTGAATTAGAGCTACACAGTCTGTGATCTGCTCTTAGACTCAAGTAACACAATGCGAATGCAATGCTTTTTTCCGAAGAGCAAAGCTGTTGGTAACAACTTCAACATCTGGGAATTGAATGTCTGTGTATTTAGGTATATGACCAAACTTATATATGTGTCTAGATATAGTACACGTGGTATATATCTAAATGCATATATATGTGGTATACACATATGTGCATAAGCTCGGCTCATGCATATATATATTATGAAGGTATTTTGCAGTAGGGGTTTTACTGTAGGGATTTAATATATTTTAAGAAGGACTTGTTTTAGTCCTGTCCTGTGTGGAAGCATGAGGGGCTGTCTGATGTGGAGAAAAGCAGTAGGGACAGAGAATACTGGATCGATTCCATTCCATCATCTGCCGCAGTGACTTGGGAAAACAGAATCCGGCGGCCCCATCCTCCCAGCCCCAAGGTGGACTGGCGGGGAGTTGTTCCTGGAGCTGGGGCAGGCTCCTGGCGATGGCTGCGAGAGGTCAGGAGGGGAGCTGGCTTAGTGGAAGGTGTTGGGGTTGGGCCGGATCATCATCACCACTTTCTTGAGTGAGTAGGAGCCTCCTCGGAACTCAGCCCAGTAGACCCCATCCTGGTAGCGGCTCCGGTAATGGCCGCCACGGTACCAGACCCCGTTGAGGTTGGAGTGGGCGCAGGCGTTGTACCACCAGCCTCCCTTCTGGTAGTGGGCACAGTTTCCTGCAGGAGACAAAGCAGGGGGGTCACAGGGAGGAGGCGGTTTGTTCCATGTCCGCCGTTTGTTCAGGGAGGTTAGCAGGGTCCTCCAGGAAGGAGGGGGAGAGGGCATTTGGAGCAGGAATGCTTAAGAGGTGGGCCAGGCTTCGGATTTGCTCCAACCTCTGAGGCTCGGCCTTGTGACCAGTGAACTCGTCTAGCCACCGAATGGTCATTGTGAAATGAGGGTAAGCACGGTGCCCTCCCACACAGGACTGTGTGGGGATTGAACGAGGGCACACAGTTCAGAGTCAGCCCAGGGCTTGTGCAGGGGAAGCGCCCGGGGAGGTTCGAATAGGAAGCAGAAATGACCTGCGGTGGGCGGGGGAGCGGTCAAGTGTTCTGAGGGATTTTTTAAGACTTGCAACTGTTGGATCAAGATTTTTATAGGATGACAAAGGAAGTGTTTAAGATGAAATGCTCCTCTATTCCTCCCAGGCTGTATTCCAGCCAAGTATTTTTTTTATGATTTCACAAAAGAGAGATATTTTCATAAAACTTCTGGCACTATCATCTCATGCTGGATTTTGCTGCCAAGGACAAGCAGTTCGGAACAACAGTGAAAGTGTGGGCAAGGTGCAGGCGGGCGTGCAGGGGCACTGGCCTTCTCAGGACGGAGGAGGAAGAGGAGCCACGAGCTGCTTGGGCTGCTTTTAAAAGAGGGGGTCCCCAGTTTCCCGAGCAGGCCTGAGAAGGGGGCCCCCACCTCAGAGGAAGGACTGCCTCAGTCAGGTTTGTGGGTTGGGGTCCCATGGGGCCGCTGGCCCTGCTCCCGCTGAGGCCTCGGGATGAGGTAAGGAGGCTGCAGGCTGGCTGAGGCTGGAAGCTCAGGGGAGAGTCCGCTCAGGCACCCGCAGCCCCTGCTGCCCAGCCCAGCGTTTCCCCTGGGCTCGTTGAGGCCATTGCTTGAGGCTAGGGACCAAAGGGCAGCGCTTGGATTTGGAGAGCAGAGAGAGCCCTTGGCATGCCACAGCCAGCCGCCCGTGTGAGCGGGGGCCCCTCCTCCGCTTGTCCTGCCTGCTTCCAGGGACAGGGAGCTCACTTTCTTGCCATCCGCGGACGGTGCTGTGGGACAGCCCTCACGATTGGGGCCACAGAGCAGCCTTCTCCCTGCTATCCACGACAGCCCTCAAGGGATGCCATCGCAGTCCCAGCGTGCCCAGAATCTGACTAGCCCCGAGGGTCCTCTTCCCGCCCTGCTCTTCTGGAAGCCTCTGTAACCCTGGCCTAAGAAGGCATAGTGTCTCATCAGGGGCCCCTTCAGTGCCAGTCAGCAGGTGGAGGTGGCTGCATGTCCCCCAGCATCGTGAGACCGGCCTGCTGGAGTGTGGCTGCCAGGGGGACCTGGGCTGAGGAGCTCCCTCCTCAGTATGTAGGTACAGAGCTTGCCTGAAAACTGCAGGCAGTTCCTGGGACCTTAAAGAGGAGGGAAGTGGCCTGCAGACCAGGGGGCAGGGGAGGGAGCCAGGTTTGCCCAATGACAACAGACATCCTTGACCTTGAGGTAGGGTTGGCCCTTGAGACAGGGGCAGCGCCATCCTGGCTTTGCCAAGCAGCTGGGGCCCAGAGGCCTGCATCTCAGGAAACAGGGTGTGGGGCCTGGAGTGGCTTAACCGTGGGGGGGTTGACATCTGGACTCAGAGCTGGATTGTACGTGTGCCTCTTACAATATTCTGGTTTTTTCCCTCGTTTTTTGTTTAATAAAGGCTTCCTAGTAATGACCTGGCTTTGAGGCATGTGACCCTGGACACATCACTTCATATCTCTTACCTGGTTTCCTCTTAATAGCTCCCTTACTGCACTGTGTTAATAGTACCTGCTGATACTAGTAACCACAAAGGCTGCCCACTTGGACTGAGCCCTCTTTGCCAAGCCTGAGACAAAGCACGCGAGGTACATTCTCTCTAACCTTCTCACCACCCTGCAAGGCAGGCATTGTCCTTATTTCCGGTGTGGAAATGAGGCCCGGAGAGATTAGTAAGCAGCAGGCCCAAGGACACATGACTGGTAGGAGGCAGGGCCAGCATTATTACCAGGTGTGTGGCCCAGAGTCCACAGAGATGTGTGGCCTGAACAGCCGGGGCCTCAGGCAGAGAGGTGATGTAAGGGCTTGGCCGAGTGGCCCACAGATGGGTAATTTGTACACTTCTTTACCTTTCCCTTTTTGTAAATGCCACTCTGAGCCAACTTTGTGAAGGGGGTCTGTGGGCAGTGGGCAGAGGAATGGGATTTCAGGGAGTGGGAACAGGGTCGGGCCACTGGGCCCTGGGACCTTCCTGTTCTCAGGGTCTGATTCAGAAGCTCTGGCTTTGACTGACCTCTTTGCCCTGGCCCGCACCTGGGTTTGACTATCTGGTTCCTACCTGTGTAGACGTCATGGTCTCTGTCCAGGGTGGTGAACTGCTTGCCGTTGTGCCAAGTGAAGGAGTCACCAGCATTGCCATGGTAGCGCCCCAGCCTCAGCTTGTAATACTCGCTCTCAGGCTCTAGGCGGAAGCTGGCATATTCTGCAAACACTTTGCGGCCAGACCAGTCCTCCATGGTGACCAGCAGTTTGTAGTTGCCTTGGTTCGTCAGCCAGTAGATGTTCTCCAGGCCCAGCCAGTACTCGCCATCAATGTTCCCAAACCCTTGCTGGGGAAAACGGAGGAGAGCATTAGTGAGGAATATGCAGTGTCCTCGGCCAGCAGGGCCCCACTGTTGGACGCTCGGCCCTGGACAGAGGAGATCACAAGTGGGGAGAGCATAAGGCAGGTCTGGATTCAAATCCCCACTTCTGCACTTGGCTGTGACTTGATGAGTCACTTTTCCTGTCTGAGCCTCAATGATGCATCATTCAGAACTCCAGAAAGAGTGCCTACTGTGTGCTAGGCATCATGTGAACATGGGGGACACTGTGTTACCTTTCCTACAGGGTTGCTGTAGGAACACACCTAATGCTCTAAACCGAGAGCCTAACACACAGTAGGCATGCAACAGAGTTCCTTGGACAAAGCCTTACCTTCTCTGAGCTTCACTGTCCGTCTCTGGGAACGAGCTGTGTGTGAGGGTCTCGTGTAAACTCTAAGGTACCAGACAGGTCTGAGCTGTGACAGACCCAGGCTACATCTGCCCGGGCTCCCTTCTAGGTCTAAAATCAGTGGTTTTAGTATTGATTTTACATTGAGTTTAAGGAGTCATCTGCTAGATTGTGGCCGCTCAAAGTCTTAAAAATAGATCGGCTCATTAATGATAATAATCGTTAGTAGTTAGTAAGCCTTACAGTGTATCGGCACTGTTCTCAGGACTTTACGTAGGTTACGTTATTAATCCTTGTGCCAACTCTGAGAGCTAAGTACTATTATTAGCCTCGCTAGTAAGGGGGAACCAAGGTCCATAGAGGCCCAGGGTCAGAGAGCCTGAGGGTGAGTCAAGATTTGAACCAGGCACCCAGTCTTAACGGCTATGTTCTCCTGCCCCTGAGAAAAAGAATATGGGCAGGACGAAGAAGGGGTGAAGGAGTGGGTCTTCAGAAAGCAGAGGAGAGAAAGAAAGCGAAGACACAGGCTGGGCAGGAGGCGGGTTGGTAGCAACAAGAACAGGAAGGAGCCATGCAAAGCCACGCACAGGCGTCGTGGCCCGGGTCGTTTGTAAGCTTTGGTGTCAGAGGCCTAGGCTCACTGCTCTGTGCAGCCCCAAGTAAGTTATTTCACCTTTTCATCTGTAAACCGGGTCCACACCACTATCTTCCACCTGGGACTGGCGTGAGATTAAAGCAGGTAACGGATGGAAGCACTTGGCGTGGCTCCTGGCACGTGGCAGTGGCATTTGGTGAGCTAAGCTACTTTTGCCATCCTTAGCACCACCCCTGTCATCTGGCAGATGTATGGCTGAGCCCAGAGGCCTGTCTTACCACCCAGATGAGCATTCAACCTCCTGGGAATTAGAGCCTAGTATTCTCGTGTTTCCATATAGCAGGCCCTTGGGACCTGCCCCTTCTGGGCCGCAAGACCAGGTCTTCCCCTGAGGAAGCCCCAGCTGGCAGTCGGATGCTCCCCATACCCGGGCTGGGATGAGGGGCCGCCCCACACCAGCATTTCTAAGTTCCCACCGTGTCCATGGGCCTTTTGTGGTCTGTACGTAACTCATGTCTTGTAGCAGTCGCCAGTGGCTGGCCGGGCAGGGGCTGCTGGTCCCCACCATCCCTGGTGGGCTTGCAAAAATGATCTCGTCAGTGTCTTCTACACCTCAGGTGTCTACTGCACTGGGCCACCAAGGCCTTGACAGCTCAGCCTGCACCTTCCCTCCAAGTGGCTCTCGCTGGTCGGTCAGGCCTCTTGGGGTGGCCCAGTGGCTTTGGGAGCAGCACAGACAGGGCCCGGGGCTCTCACCTTGTATGTCTCCCAGTTCCTGAAGAAGTTGACGGAGCCATCCAGGCGCCTCTGGATGACGGTCCAGCCCCCAGGGTCGTGTCTCTGGTCACACCACACCTGCATGAGGCGGTTGGTGTTCTCCGGCTTCACCAGGTAGATGGAGCTGGTATCGTGGCCGTCCTCCAAAGCCTGCAGACAGTCCCTCCACGGGCCTGGGGGTACAGATGTGTGCACGTCACAGATCTCCCCCATGCCTGGCCACGGAGTCACATTTTCACATGCCTCTCGCCCCAGGCTGCACCCCAAAGCAAGCACAGCCTCAGGCAGGGCTCCAGCTGGGAGCCACAGGCCAGCGGTAGGTGAGAGGGGACTGAGGTTAGTTTTGTAAATAACGGGATATAAAGGCAAGAGCCTGGGGCTAGGGGTCAGGGTGCCTGGGTTCTCAGCCCACTTTTAGCTCCGACTCCCTCACAGTGTGATTTGGGCAAGCTTCCTTACCTCTGTGAACCCTCAGTTTCCCTGGTTTCTAAAAGGGAGATCATATTTACCTCATTCAGGGTTGTGAGGATTGCTGAGACCCTTTGTGTGGATTTCTGGAGTGCTTTATCTTTTAGCTGGTTGTATTGTGAAAAGAGATATGTGCCTACCACAGTACAGCAGTGTGGGGCACTGTTCGGGCTCAGTCAGCCCCGCCCCAGGCAGGGAGATAGGCAACTGCTCTCCTGAGTCCCCTGGGCTGAGGTTGACCTCTGCCAGCCACCTAGTACTAAGAAAATGTCATCTTACTCTTTCTATGAATGTGTGTGTTTATTCTAAGAACTATTTACTGAGCCCCCGCCCTCGCAGGTGCTGTGCTGGGTGGTGGAAGCCTAGGGCAGGGTTCAGGGCGGCTCTGATGCCCAGCAAGGGGAGAGCTGACCTCACCAGCCTCTCTCAACTTGAACTCCTGTGCATTCCTATCCTTGAAACCTTTTGCGTGTCAGAGAGAGGCGTCGGCCGAAGGTGTACCCGGCATTCCCTCTGTAGATCTAACTTCTCAGATTCCTTCCTGGTTAGACTTGGGCTTGGTTAGTCCACACGTGATAGGTAAATGAGAAAAGTTTGGTGTTTTGGTTTTTTTTATTTTTGGTTTTGTTTTTTGCTCTAGATGGTTCAGGTGGGCTTTTCCTGAGTCCTTGTACTGTGTTCGAGCCTCTACACCCGGAGCCTGATGGAAGGGCAGGAGCGGTCTCGCTCACCTCTCCCTGCCCCCAGTGCCTGATCTAGCGCTATGGGTGCGGGTGCTTCCTGCTGACACTTACTCCTCCAGGGAGAGCTTCTCACCCATTTATTCACCTGTTCACCAGCCCTCTCTGCCCCGGGGGCGGGACCCTGAGCACTGGCCAGGCAGCTGCTTCCCTGTTTGCCTTGTGCCTCTTCCTGGGGGAGGGGAGGCCTGACCTCCGGAAAGAGCATTCAGGAAGAAGAAAAAGGTTTTGCTTGTGTTTGGGCCCCCAGCCCCTGGGGCCAGGGCAGAGAATAGGAGTGTGTCCCTGATGCAGGAGTAGAGCACACAACGGGGCACGGGGCACGGATGGGCTCCCAGCGCTTTCCCAGGTCACAAGCACAGGAGAAGTTGTGGAAATATCTGATGGGAATGCTGGTGACAGAGGTCCGGCAGAGGCCTGGAAAACACCCCCAAAAGCGAGCAGCCAGCCCCTTTCCTGCAGGGCCTCCGCGGAGCTCTGATGGGGCTCTCAGAAGGACCATCTGGCTTTATGGGAGGAGCTATGTCTGGGGGGCTTCAGAAGCCACTGGGAGAGTGGTGGGTGGGTCTCCCAGCTTCCAGCCTGAGCTGCTTTTGTGGGGGCTGCCCATGCCTTCGGCACCACCTCTGACATTTCTACAGAGGGCTCTTTTTAAAAGGCAGGCGTTTTAAAGTATGAGGTAGCTAGTAGTCACCCCTTGGACAGATGAGGAGATCGGGGCCTGGGGACATTAGGTGACACCCCTGAGGCCGGGTGGCTTATATGGCAGATCCAGTGTCTGAGCCCAGGTGGCCTGGGTGGTCCAGAGCCCACAGTCTAAAGCTCTCCTCTTTCTCTCCAATGAGAGGGAGCAGCAGGGTGGGGGGCCCAGGCTGACTTACATGTGTCCCTAGGACAGTTCTTAAGCTTTGCCAGTCAGCCAGGTTTAAAAAAATAAACATTTACACTTCTTCTTTGTCAAGGTATTAATACCTTTCCAAAGTTTTTATTGAAGATTTCTTTTTCTTCTTTGCTTACCTTTTGGTGTCCTTTGCCTATTTACAATTATTTTAGTGTCTTTTATGAGGGAGAATTTACTTTTCTTCTCCCTTTCTTGCTGTTTTAAGGCATATCTGGCAGTTTTTTCCTTTAAGGTTTTCCCGAATCATGGAGTAGGAATGAACTAGTAAAGAGGTGCTCCATATTTTCTGCTGTTACAGAAGAAAAATTCCATGTGTCTCCTGCACGCTGCACTTGGCCCGAATCTCAGGACCCATCAGCCTCCACTAGTAACCCTATTTCCAAACCGGTTTCCCTCCGAAACCCTCGCAGAGCGCTAGCAAATCGCCTGCACTGAAACACACTCCCTTTTCTCACATGAAAGGCAGCAGTGGCAAAGGTCAGAAAATTAAACAATGGATGAAAAGGAGTCAGAAAAAATACTTAGCAGTGGAAAACTGGCAGCAGTAAAATGATCAGGGAGCAGAAAATGGCAGCAGCAAGACTAACGTGAGGCTCCATTAAAATGGCTGGTTCAGATGAGAAACCTGTAACTGGTATAAACACAGTAGGCAGGAGCCCTCAGCTCAAACCTTGGGGACTTTCATTGCCTCGCACTGTGTCCTCAGAAAGTTCCTTGAGCCTCAGTTTCTTCTGTAGACAGGGGTCGTGAACCTGCCTGTTCTGGGGGACTTGCAAACACAAGAGCGCCCAGCGCGAGGCCAGCCCGGGCAGGTGCCAGTGACGGCTGTCTCTCGCTCTTTCCTCTGCTGGCTGAAAGCTGATGGTTTTGAAATTGTCTGCTCCCCACCTCCCCACAACCACCTCCCTACAACCACATCACTGTGTTTGCTTTTGAATTTCCAAGACTAAAATGTACAATGATTTACTGGTAGACGTTTTCCACAAAGCACATTTTAGAAGTCACAGCTTCAGTGGAGAGGCCCCCAGAGATACACTGAAATGAAGAATGGGAATCCTTTTTGTCAATGAAACTACATTTTCAGTGTGCCGCGGGCAGGGCGCTCCCCCTGGCACAGTGCGAGGTGCCCGGGCGGTGTTCTCGCTTGGCTCCCCTTCTGAAAGGGCAGTGTTGCCCAGAGCATCAGGCCAACACTAACTTGGCAGCACCAAGCCTCTGAGCAGAGTAGCGCCCGACCTCATCTCTATAAAGACCATATTTACACTCTAAGCAGAGCTGTAGCCAGAACGTTCCACGTGAAGGGAAGTGCAGCCGCCATGGCCGAGCTGAGCCTGCGCGGTTCCTCAGAGAAGCAGCACAGGGTGTGGAAAGCACGCAGGACCTGGAACCGGGAGGCCTCAGGAAGGAGATTGGCAGTGGGCACACAACATACACAGGTCTTGGGCCATCAAACCCGGTGAGGGTTGGAGGTGATCAGGTTTGGGTCCCCTCACTGCTTCCTTCTTCCTTTCTGGGGTTCTTGCACACCAGAAACATAGCCTCCTGGGAAACCGGGAACCACTTATTGATGGCTAATCACATGCTCAGTATGCCCAGTGAAGTGCCTTTCTGGTAAAGCGGGGCTGGAGCCTGCAGCCAGGCGGGACCCAAGTGTAACTACCTGACCCCAGTTTCCTCTCTGGGTTGGGGGCAGACCAGCTCAGCCTGACCTCTCCACTCATGACCCTGTGGAGAAATGGGTTCCCAACTGCATCAGCTGTCAGTGCAGTCACCCCTCATGCTAGGGAAATAGGGCCCCCTGAATATTTGACCACACCCACTGGCGGCACCCCAGAGGCCTGGAGCTAAGAAGTGGGGAGACAGTGATGCCTCTTCTCCCTGGCTGCTCCTGAGGCCTGCAGAGGGGAGCAGAGTCCCTCCTGGCCATTGGCTGGACCAGACCATGTGGCTGGCCAGCAGCCTGACTGACCTCTTTGACCCGTCAGCCCAAGTCTCAGGACCTGACCACCCAAGGCCGTGCAGAGGCCCTGTGGCCTGTGGGAAATGTCCTAGGAATGTTTTAGTTCATACGAAGGCACTGGGGAGAGGCTTCTGCGATAGCACCAAGACGTGCTGCTTTTTCGTGAGAACGGTATGCTGTTTTCAATTATTCTCACTGATGATCTGTCTCCAGAAAGTCTTTGTGCCACTCCCTGAAACATTTTTCTAACAGGAGAACTGACTAGTTGTTGAAATTGGACCTGGAATTTCCTATATCCAAATTCATCCATCTGAGAGCCAAGGCACGTGGACTGCTTAGGTGTGGGTCCTGCCCTAGCCAGCATCAGGGCTCTCCCGGCGCCCTGTGTGAAGGGCAGGAGAGCGCACCCCCGGGGAGGGGGGTGACAAGGAAGGGTTACGTTGCTGCTTGAGGCTTATTGATCCAGAAGGCTTGGATACATCATATTTTGGTCGTGCGCATATGTATTCCACGTCAGTCACTGCTTTTTCACTGAATCAGGAACAGCTGGTGTGTTCCCAGAGGCACCTGAAATTCCCGTAGGGCCTGAGAGCTGATGTCATGGGTGTCATCTCTGGTGCCGCCGGGGAAGGGGTCCAGACGCCTGTGCCTGCCATGGAGGCTGCTGTAGTCCGCAGATGACGGGCACGGTGCCTGGGGCCGACAAGCCTTTTGGGAGTTTATGAAAGTATTTGAGGCCTAAAAAAAACTTATTGGCTCTAAAATATGAAAACTGCAAAATCAAAGTTTATAAGTATGTAATTAAATTTCTACGAAGTGGGACATCTTGTCAAGTTCATTAATTGTTAAATTCGGTCTTCATAAAAATGTTATTACTTTTGAAAACAATTTGTAGGTTAGATTTTCCTCACTTCCCAAGAATTCCTGAACATGCCTGATGTTTGCCGAGAAATCAGAGCCAGCCATAAATTAATTGTGTTACTCTTGGCCAAATAATTTCAAGAGCAAAATTTTAAAAATCCGTTCAAAATTTTTACAGTGAAAGTTACATTAGATGTGCGAGGTGGGCGTGATCCACCGGAGCCTTCCCAAGTAAGAGCTCCCGGAGCCCTCGAAGAGCGTGAAGGGGTCCCGTTTCTGCCTCTTTGACCTCAGGATAAGCAGACTTGGCAGGATTGCTTCCCAAAGGACACTTTCAAAAGCATTGTGCCCATTCCTAGGTTTCCATCAGTACCCTTAGGCCGGAGGAGAAAGACGGGCTTTAAAGGAATTTAAAGGAGAAAAGAGGTTCGCCCAGGAGGGGCTGTGGTAGGCTCACTGTATGCAGAGCTGAGCAACACACTGTGGCTCCCTGGACTGGTGGGGGTGAAGCCCGGAGTTCCCTGGGTTCAGTGGTCAGTGGTGCCTGAGGCTGCCTGGGGGGAGGGATGTCCCTGGAGGCAGAGGCAGGCAGCGCGCCGAGCCTCCTGGGTATAGCGACGAGAATGAGCAGGGCTCTCTCAGTCCAGAGGTTGGTGGTGCCGTTCCGCAGGCACATCATTGAAGAGCTTGTCAGACCCATGACAGCAGCACACAGGTACTGGACAGGTGGTGTTCAAGTGGTCTGCCCACCTGGTAACCCTTTCCAAGAAAGGGAGTCAGCTTATGCGCTCGTGTTTACAGAACCCATGTTGGCTTTCATTGCTCACCTTTTAATTTTCCAGATGCTCACACACCCCTCTTTATAATCTTTTCTAGAATTTTCCTGGGGTTTAAGCTAATTGCTACATAATTTCTAGTGTTTCGTCCTTTCTCTTTCTGAAAAGAGGGCATTTGCCTGGCACCAAGCCTGTTCTTCGTGATTTCTGGATGATTGGTGGCAGTGATTCTGAGTGCTTATCTGCTATGCCCTCAGTCTCCTCATCTCCTCCTCCAGGAAGTCCTCCCCAGTCCCAGAAGAGCTACTTAATCCTCCTCGGGGTTCCCATGATGCCTGATATATCTATCTCTCCTGGAAGATAGTAAGAATGATGACTGCCATGTCCCTAGAGCCTTTCACCTGCTGGGGGCTTTACACGGGCTCTCATGTCCTCCTCATAGGCCCCTACAACAGTGGGGGAACTCAGTCCCAGGGAGACCACACATCTGGAAAGGGGAGGCTCTAGGGTTAGAACTCACATCTGCCTCCTGGGCCTGCTTCTCCCTGCTGCGGTGTGCCGAGTCTGTGTCCCCACCGTCCTAGGATCACTTGGGGTCCCTTCTCCTCATCAGTCTCTGGGGTCCTTCTGGGCAGGAGCCTCATCAGAGCACGTTCGAGTGTCCACCTTGCCAGTCGAGTGCTTGAGAGTGACTTGGTGCCCCAAGCACCTTCCCGCATCTCCTCTCCTTTCCTCACCATGAGTTGCCTTCTCTCTGTCATCTTCGTCTGTTCTTTCCACTTTGAGAATCAATGATAAGTCCGTCTGGAAACAGGGGCCCCACAGCAGAGGGCCATCAGGTTCCAAACCAAAACCTGGGAAAGTGTGGACGGTTTGTCGTCTCTGGGACAGTGCGTGACTCTGGACAGACCCCCTAGAATATCTTAATTTCAGCAGTTAGAGGGGTTTCTTTCTTTTTTTAAAGGATATTAGTCATTTAAACTAAAATTTTCTTTTTCTTAGCAAAATTTCTGTGTACAAACAGTAATTCTAACTTAAATTATTGTATTAAACATCTGTTAAAGGAAAATCACTTATTCATTTGGGGAAAAAAAAAAAAGGATTACATGAACCATTCCAGGTCCTGTGGCTCGTGGCACATCTTGAGGGACGAGGCCAGGATCATCAGGCTTCTGTTTTTAAGGCGCTGCTCTTCCAGGGTCATCCGAGCCGAAGTCGAGACGTTCCTTTTCAGCAGCTCACTACCCACCACACACTCAACAAACCTAACCACCTTCGTTTTAGACACCAAGTAGTACGATACTAGCTCACGTCTGCATGATCAATCACTTTTTCCCCCGGGGCGGGCATCTCAGGGCAACGATACGGCCCACCACACAGATTCACCCCGGCAGTCCATCCGCTGCTCCGGAGCTACTGCAGATGCCCACGTGCCCGGACTGTCCGGACGGCTCGCAGTCTGCCAAGTGCCAAACTGTTGGGATTTCCAGGCCACAGATGCCAGGTCACCACTTTTAATAGTAACAAGTTGATGGTTTATCCCTCAGGGCTGTAAAGAGCCTGAACATGTAGCTGAAAGTCTTCCTTGGAAGGCGCCCGAGTAACGCGGGGGGAGCTTGCCGTCGCACTCACAGGGCTCTCTGTGATCCATTCCCCGAGTATCCGAGGAGAAAAGAGAAAGCAGAGCCAGAAGGAAGATGACCCACCTCGGACTCCAGTGGCTTTTGTTTATGAAGAAGCTAGCAAAGAATGCTCTTTGAAATGTCACTGGATTACGTCGTTTGTAATGAATTTGGGAATCTTTGTTCAACAATAACATTTCGGGAGCAAGACAGCATAGTACAGTGAAAACAGCTCAAGCCCTGGAGGCAGGAGACCTGGGCTGGGTTTTCAGTCAGTTTTGGAAAACTGAAAGGAAGAGCTGGTGGTGGCTGCGGTCACCCTCATGTGCTCACAATTCCCAGGTGCCTCTCCGAGTCCCCACAGAGCTTCAGGCTTGGAAGCCCAGTCGCCGGAGCTGGCCTGCACACAGGACCAACAGCTTTTCATCTGGGTTGACAAACTCTTGACCTCCAGAAAGAATGGAAGCCACAGTGTAACCCATCTTGTTCTCTATTTTAAATCCACAATCTCTAACATACATATTTCCTACCTCACAGGGGGAAGTAAAATATAGGAGGGAAAATCCACCTAGGAAAACACTCAAGTTGTCTGTGCCCCCGTCCGCCCCCCCTCCCCCCCCACATCCCTGGCCTTAGAGCACCTGTTGGGGGGAACGGGTGGTCTCCGCATTAGCAGTGAAACCATGTGGTTGCCACCTAATGTGGCCCCGAGAATGGATCACCTCTGCCGATTTTTCTATAGTTAACGTGTTTAAAGAAATCAGGACTTCAGATTTTGCTGTATGCTGAAATGCTGAGTAGAAATAAACCCAGAGAATTTGTCCAGATTCAGTACAAATTAAAAATCAGATTTATCTGCAACTTCAGTTGGGCCCATTTACTGGAAGTCGGGTGTGTATTATGTTTTCTGTGGGAGAGTTAGTTCTTTTAGACATTCTGCAGTGTGATGCTAATGCCATTCTGCTTTACCTTTTCTTTTTTTTCTTTTGCATCTCAGGGTTATGATACAGTCTACTACATAAACTCACCACAACAGTCCATTTGTAGGACTGGGGAGCTGGCCACAGATGGGTGGGTGGGTGGGCTCCTCCTAGGCCTGAGTAAGGGGAAGGCATGATAGAGATGGTTTGCCACAACCGTGTCTTGTATTGTTAGAACCATAAGAGTTCTTATAGCAAATTCCACCAACTCTGTTCCCAGGGCTCTTTTACAAGGAGGTGCTTGGAACCTCGTACATGGAATAATTAATGATGGAGGGTCACATCCCAGGCAGCTGGCACTTGGGGCCAAGTCAAGCGTTTATAGAGTGATTTTCCCACCAGCTCCCCTCCAGCCTTTCCAAGGCGATATGCAGTATCTCAGAACGGCTAAGACAGACTCGGGTTTGAGCCTTGGCTGAGTCACTCACTACTGGTGTGGCCTTGGCCGAGCTACTTAACCTCTCTGAACCTCAGCATCCTGGA
The DNA here is from genome assembly GCF_003009895.1 of Hyaena hyaena. NCBI lineage: Eukaryota > Metazoa > Chordata > Mammalia > Carnivora > Hyaenidae > Hyaena > Hyaena hyaena. Next base: position 4,950,875 of record NW_024080670.1, on the reverse strand, counting down.
AGCTACGAGTCCAGGGACTGATCTTGACTCTGCCACCGACAGGCTCTGGGATGATAAGGCCCCCCGATTAAGCTCTAATCTTTTCTGATTCTGGGGTCTCCTCTTTATCCCTTGAGAACCAAACTGAGCTGATGATGTTCTCAGGAGAGAAAATAGCTAGAAATGCCCACACCTGCTGGTTTTTAGGGATTTGTTTCAGGCAGGGCCTTGCTCTGGCAGCTGGTGCTAATGCTGCCCGTCCTCTGACCAGTCTCAGGGGCGGGTTCCCTGGTAGGAGGGCTGGCACGTGCACAGCTGTGCCTGCACGGAGCTGAGGGACAGTGTCCCAGGCCTCCCAGACCAACCTGGGAGAAGGCCGGCACTGAGGCTGCATCCCGTCCGTTCCTGTGCCTCTTCAACACCCCTGCAGCCTTCCTTTATAGCAGACCTGATTGGTATGCGTGTGTGTGTGTGTGTGTGTTTATGTGTCCAGGGCACACACATGGAGAAGGAGGTCAGATGGTGTGTGAGTGTTAGAGAGCGGAGAGGAAAAGAGCAGCGACAGCCGGCTCGCCAGGAGAAAGGGCCACAGGCAGGGCCATTTGGCATAGACCTCGTCAAAGCATCATCCTGAGATGCCCCAGGTCTGGCCAGACCTGAGAGAGGCAGGACAGAACCCCAGTGAGACACCAGGGAAGCCAGGAGCTGCCCAGGCTGCCCTCCCTCAGGCTGTCAGTGGCCTGGGCCTGGCCTGGGACCAGCCTGTTACTGTCTGGCAGGGAACAAGCTGGTGAGCACAGCTCCAGATAAGCGCCTGTGGCTCCCTCAGTCCCCAGGAAAGGGCATGCCTTGGGCTGAGCGACCCAGACAATGAGGAGAGGAGCCGATGGCTCTGAGGTTATGGAATGACAGGTTCAGAAGCTGCCAAGTCTTGCGGGCAAAGGTGTTTCTGGCAAAGGTGTTTCTGGCTGAGTGCTGGTCCTGGGAACAAAGGAGCTCATGGGTGAGAGCACAAAAGGTTTTGTCTTCCAGGCCCAGAACCTGCCCTGGAGCTCTCAGAAGTGGCCTGATAAGAGCTCCCTGCTGATTGGCTGAGAGGCCATTGCCTTCTCCTCAGTGTCATCCAGCCCCAGGAATGGACAGGGCCCTCCCTGCCCGTTCAGCTTCCAGGAGTCTGGCTGATAATGTCTGGGGGGGGTGGGGGGTGGGGGGTCACAGGGAATCTGTTACCAACAGTCACTACCAACATTTGGGAGGGCTTTGCTTTTTTTTTTTTTAAAGTAAATTATGTCCACACGACGTCACTACCATTCTCTCCCATGCAGGTGTGCTTCCTTTAATGGGAGAGAATGTGGGTTTTTGGGTATGTGCAGGGGCCTTGGAGTACACACAGCCCATGATGGGCTGCGAACGTGAAGAAGCAGGGGGTAGAGACCATTTGAGGTGCCCAGAGTAGGGCCATCGTCCCTGACTCATCTCCATCAGGGACCCTCTAGTAACTCTGTTGCCGAATTCCTCGGTCCACCTGGTAGACTCTTCCAGATCATTCACGGAAGTCCCACTTCTCTCTACCTTTTTCCCTTCTACTCCAGGCAGACTCAGCCACCCGTGCCACCTTAGTGTCCCCATAGCCCCTCCTTCGCCACTCTGCAAGGCACTTAGCACCCCGTGGTATCACCACAGTGACCGCACAGCCCATGATTTTCACTGCATTCCTGATAATCAGGTACCTCATGTGTTGGTCCCATCAGGTCTTACAACGTTCTGGTAATTTTGGCCTCAACAGATGCTTCCTTTGTCGGATCACATGTGCCCACCTTGGGGGATGGAACTGGTAGGCACTGGATACATCCCAGTGCATTCATGCATCTTCCACCTCCCCCAGACTGAGTTCCTGGAAGTCGGCACAGTAGCTTTCACTGGCTCCCCCAGGCCGGGGGCTGTGACCGGCACAGAGTAGGGGCCCGTCCATTGTTGGCTGCCCCAAGTGACATAATATCACATGCCCGATTGCACTGAGTTTCCCCAACAGGCCTGCAGTGTCAGATCTCCTGCCCCCATTTTCCAGAGGAGAAAATTACAGCTCAGGGGAGCGAAGTAATTTTCTCACAAGCAGACCACTAATAAGAAGTGGATGCAAACCTAGGTCTTTCTTTCTACGCTCTATCCCTCAGCTCAGTTCAAGCTCAGGAATGTCCTGAAATCATGGATTCAGACACCAGAGATGCTTAGGCAAGAGGAGGTCTGTTGGGTAACTGTTGAGGTCAGCCAGGCTCATGTCAGGAGTATAACATTCAGCCGAGCCTTCATTTGGTGCCCAAAGGCACGTTTTACCCTCTGGGCATTCTATCAAGACATTAGCACACTCTGCCCGCTCTTTCGGAGCTTCTGATTTAAAACAGACACGTGTACAGAGGAACTAGTCATCTGCTGTAGAATGCCGGCGCTGAAAAGGGACTGTTTGTTTATTTCAACCTCCTTGCTTTAAGATAAAGAGACCAAAACGGAAGGAAACCCAGAGCTACCAAGTACTGAGAATTTCCGTGGGCCCAGCACCATGCCAGACACGGTTTGTTTTTTTTTCCCCCAGTATTTCATCTAATCTTTGGGTAGGCATTATTTTAATCTATCCCCAGTTGACAGATTGAAACAGAGGAAACTGAGGCTCTGAGGGGCAGGGTGACTGGCCTTATGTCCCAGAGCTAACCAGTGGGGGAGTCAGAATTTGAATCCAGGTCCATCTGTTTTCCACCCGCAAACCCAGCCGAGGGCTATCTTGCGCGGTGCCGCAGGCAGCCGCTCCCAGCCACGGGCCTGCTCAGTGTCGCCCTGGTCTTTTGCATGGGATGGGCCACCCCCTTTCTGGAATTAGCAAAGAGCTGCTCTTCCCAGTACTGGTGGTTATTTTCAGAAGTGTGAAATAAGTATAAAACAAGATACTTTCAGTAAAAATATCTGCCTGCTTGTATAATGAAGTGGTACCAAAATCACTGACTTGGAGCAGATAATGTGGTTAGTTTCGGCAAAGATGAATCCTGTTCTCATCTGACAGCCCATCTGGAAGGCTCATAGGGTCCTGGATGGATGTGAGGCTGAGCTTCAGGGGGCTGCGCTCGTGCTCCCCCCCACCCCTCACCTCCAAGCACAGAGGAGTCAGCCCTAGATTTAAAGTGACAAGGCCTGAATTTCAGTCTAGACTGAGGAGCCTTGGCCTGTGAGCAAGTTACTTATCTTTTCAATTAACCTTCTACAAGGAGCTGCAGGGGTTAGTGATACAATCAAGATCTGTGTAAGCACCCGACACCGGTACCTCTGTCAAGTTTTCAAGCTTCCGAACGTACCAGTCACCACGTTCCTTCCCTGTCACCATATTCTGAGAATGACTGTATTTAAGATGAACCACGTATTTAAGAGTATACGGAATCGTCACTGAAAATTCTAGACAGCAGCAGACTCTAGGGAATGTGTGGAAAGTACTCCTTCCCGCCCCCCAGCCCCTGCATCGTGTTTATCACACCTTTGCCATGTTAAACACGTTCTTTTCCTTTGGCTGCTGGTTTCTTTGGTAAGCATTTGCCCATTGCCGGCTCCGTGCCGGACATAGAGCAAGAGCTTGCAGGAGAGGTCCTGCTGTTACCCACACAGAGCACCGAACACAGAGCCCAGAACCCTGCGGGCCTGGGGTTCTTGCTCGTCAGAAGCCAGAGAACCTTTGTTCTCTTCTGAGACTCTCCCGGTTCGCCAGTTCTACCTTGAAGCGTCCGTCTAAGGCATGCGTCCCCCACCCCACCCCTGTCTGCCACGGCTTGGCCCGAGGGATCGCTGGGGGATTGCGCAAGTCTGTTGGCCCGGCTTCAACTTGCCGTGGCTTTCCCCCCACTTGTGGTCTCAGCCAAGGGAAGCCTGGCGCCTGGCTCTGAGGCCCAGATGGTGCGGGCTCCCACCTGGAAGGACTTACCCGACGGCTTATCTGTGGAGGAAGGGAGGCTGGTGAGCGTGGGCATGGTGGGCAGCGGGGGAGGCAGCACCTTCAGGTTCTGATCACTCTGGATCTCGTTGGTAGAGATCTGGTTGATGATGCGATTGTAGGGGGACGGCTGGTAGACCCGGGGCGGGGTGACGGGGGGTGGCTGGGGCATGGGCCTGGCCATGGGCACCCGCTGGCAGTGCTCCTCGAGCTGCGCGATGATCTCGGACTGGTTGTGGGCCAGCGTGGCCAGGTGCTGGTACTTGTGCTCCAGGTCCCTGTACTTGCTGGCCAGCTGTAGCATGTCGGCCGTCTGGTTGAGGATCCTGTTCTCCAGCTGGGAGAGCTCCAGCGCGTTGTCCCGCTTACGGATGATCTCGTGCAGGAGCTGCATGTAGAGCTGCGTGACCCGCGAGTTCATGTTGCGGCTCTCCTTGCGCAGCAGCTTCACCTCGCTCACGATGCCGCCGTCCACCTCCACCAGCTGCTGCAGCGTCTCGATCTGCCGCTTCTGCTTGAGCAGCTCGCTGTTGAGCAGCTCCAGCTCCTGCTTGTGCACCCGGTTCTCCAGGAGCACCTCGGGCTCCTTGGAGTTGACGCAGATGGCGCCCGTGACCCGCTGCTGCGGCACGATGAACGTATAGGTGCACTTGTCCGAGGACTCGCTGGCCCGCTTGTACCTGTTCAGGTAAATGAACTCGCCCGGCGAGCCCTCCTCAGCGCCCTCCAGGCCTTCCTTCTGGCTTGCCGCTGCTCCCACGGCAGCTAGCAGTCCCAGCCACCAGTAGGTTACGCACCGCGGCCTCATGGTCCCTGCAAAATGGTGGTTCCTCTTCGCGAACGGAGACTCTGAAAACCTGAAAGTAAACAGAAGGGAGATTCAGTAACGGTGCTGTCACTGCCAGCGGCCTGTGCCATAAATGAGCTCAGCCTCCTCGCCAGGCAGATCCTTCCAAAAAATGTAGCTTCAGGAGGCATCCCTTCCGGAAGCGGCAGCAGGAGACAGGCAGGTCTCGGCAGAGGTGGAGGGGAAACGGGAGGGGACCGGGGCATCTGGAGGCAGCAGGCCACGGCCCTGCCACTCCCTGGGCCAGCCCCAAATCCCAGCCCCCTGGCCCAGCCCCCTGGCCAGGCTCCTGGCCCAAGCCTGAACACCACCCGGGGGCAGCTCCCAGCTTCCCCAGGGAGGAAGGTTTGTCCGGTCTCCCTTCTCTGCCTCACGCTCTCCAGGCCATTACATCTCCCCGTTGTCCATGTTCCTAACGCCTGGGCTTGCCCTGGGGGGTACCCGTCACCATAGTGGTGCGTAGGGGTTCCATGTGCTCTACTTTGCTAAACTCCACGCTCCATGAGGGCAGGTGCCGAGTCTCACTCCATCCTGTGTCCTCTGGGCGCTGCACCAAGCAGGCTTTCAGCAAATATTTGTTACATGAGCAAATCACTGGATGTGACATGGGATGTGTTCAGTTAGTAGTGGACGGTGTCAATGGAAGGACGTGTCCAGCCACATGGCTTTGGTCTGTGTGTTAGCCAAGCTACAGAGTCCAAACCGGAACAAACAACTGAGCTCTTCTAAATCCAAATATTTGTGATAGCCAGTACCGGCAGGGTCCCGGCCGCTGCAACGTGATGAAAGGAGGCGGAAGTAGAAAACAGACATGTGTCTCCAGATTTGTTTCAGTTCTGCTCTTGGACCATCCATCCCTTCACCAGATAGCCATCAGACCTCTCTGGCTTGCCAGGCAGCATGCTGGCTGTTAGACGGACAGCCACAAACAGGCCAGGCGCAGCCCTGGCCCCCTGGGCACAGGCCCTGGGGAGCCACGGAGAAGCAGGAGCATCCACTGTGACAGGGGAGGGCAGGGAATTGACCCAATCGGAGGATTCAAGAAAGCTTCCCTGAGAAAGTGACCTTTCTGCTGACCCTCGGGGGACGAGCAGGAGTTGGCCAGGCCAAGAGGGAGGGGACGGACGTGCACAGATCCCTCCCCTCGCCCACTCAAGGACAGGGCTCCAGCAGCTCTTCCCCATCTCTCCTGCGTGATCACATTTTTCCTGTAATCATGCTGTTATTTGTCTCAACTTAAAGAAAATCAGTCCTTTCTTGACCTCACATCCCCTCTCCAGCTCCGGTTCCATTTCTCTGCTCCCCTTGTGAAAAAGCAAAACCCTCTGGGGAGTTGTCTGTACCCAGTTTCCAGAAAGTCCCTGTCTTCCTGTTCTCTCTCTAGCCCACTCCCTTCAGGCCTGGCCCCTCGCCTCCCCTGCAAGTGCTCTGGACAGGATCAGCAGTGGCCTCACTTGCCAGAGCCAGTGGCCAGGTCTTGGTGCTCATCAGGACTTGCCTCCCCACACCGGGTGACATGGTCCATCACTCCCTCCTTGGACTTCCTTTCCCAGCCGTCACCCTTTCCTCCCCTCTCACTGGCTGCCCCTTCTGTCTCTTTTGCTGGTTCATCCTCTTCTTCCTGTCCTGGGGGACTCAGAGCTCAACCCTTAGACCTCTTGTTTACCTCGGTGATCTCATCCAGTCTTGTGGCTTTCAGGCGCTGCTAACTCCCACATTTGTTTCTCCAGCCCGGACCTCCCTCTGTGACTCCAGACACATACATCCAACTGCTGCTTTGACATTTCCACTTGACTGTCTACTAGGCCTCTCAAACTTAACTTGGCCAGGAGTGAACTGGCGCCCCCATCCCTCCATCTGGCGTGTTCACCCGCCATGTTCTCCGGTGTTAGTAAATGGCAGCTCCATTCTCCTAGTTGCTCAGCCCAGCAACCTTGAAGTCATCCTTGACTCCTTTCCTTCTTTCGTACCCCACACCTAATCACCACCAGGTTGTAGTAGCAATATCTAGGACGTATTCTCGGTATCCTGCTGCTGCCCGTCCCCCTCCCCTACACCCTGGTACGGTCCACGTTCACCTTTCACCTGGATTGACTTGGTCTGCTGCTGGACTTGCCCCTGCAATTTGTCTCCAACGCAGGAGTCAGAGCGATCCTTAAAAAAAAAAAAAAAAAAAAGTCTGATCTTGGGGCACCTGGCTGGCTCAGTTGAGTAGGCATCTGACTCTTGATTTCAGTTCAGGCCATGATCTCATGGCTCTTGGGATTAAGCCCTGTGTCGGACTCCATGCTGACAGCACAGAGCCTGCTTGGGATTCTCTCTCTCCTCTCTCTGCCCCTCCCCTGCTCATGCTTGTGCTCTCGTTCTCTCAAAATAAACACATAAACTTAAAAAAACGTCCGATCTTCTACTCAGAATCTTCTGGGAGACCCTTATCTTGGAAAAAAGCTTAGAAAGTCTCTCAGGCGCCCCAGCCCGGCCCCTCTCCCTCCCTGACCTCATCTCTGACTCCCCTCATCCTTGCTCATGCCGCTGTAGCTACCTCAGCCTCCTGGCAGTCCTTACGGTCGCCAAGCACACTTGTGACTCAGGATCTTGGTACGTTCCCTGCCTAGAACATTCTTACCCCCCTTTCCTAATTGCTCACTCCCTCACCTCTTTCAGGTCTTTGCTGAGATATCACCTTCCCAGTGAGGCCTTCCCTGCTTATTTAAAATTGTGACCTCACCGCCTTCCCCTCTAGAGTTCTCATCACCAGTAGATGTAGAATGTTTCCCTGCTGCACCCGTGAATGGAGCCATCGCGAGGGTGGGGGACGGTGCGGGGGGTTGTCTGCTCCATTCATAGTGCCAAGCACCTGACCTGGAACATGTAGGCATTCAATAGACGTTTGTGGACTGAATGACAAGGCACACCTGCCAACAGTTGCTACATAGTGGGGAGGACTATGGAGAGGCAGAGTCAGGGGGGCCATGCAGGTGGCTGCCCGAGGGGGTACCAGCTGCACAGGGGGAGGCTATCCGTGATATTCATCATAAACACCCATAGACTCTGTTTACTGAGTGCTCACTGTGTATCTGCTGCCGCTCAAAACATTTGTAAGCATTTGCTACTTTCATGAATTCCTGCAAGGTAGATACTATTAAGGTTCTGTTGTTATTTCCATTTTATAGATGAGGAAACTGAGACTCAGAGGGGCTAAGTGACTTCTCTAAGAGCACACAGCTGGAAGGTGGCAGAACCGGGGATAATTGGAGGGGCTTCCCTGATCTGATCTCATGTATTCAAGCCTTGCAAACTCTCACTGACTGCACATAAATGTGCTTCATCCAGTCTTAAAAAAAAAAAAGTATTCTCATCACCACTTTCTGATTTCCCGTTAATTTATGCTAAACCCAGCATGACCCAGAACCTGAAGGTTTTGTCTTCCCCTGGCCACTCTGGGGCTGCTCTGGTGAGCAGCTGGGGCTCAGGGGCCACCTTGTGCCAGCTGGCATGCCAGTTACAGAACACACCCCGAGCTCCCCAGAGCCACTCGGAACTCTTTCCTGCTTGAATGAGAGAGTCTAACTGTGGCTCCATAGCCAGTTTCTGGCCTCTGGACAAGGCGGAGAAAGGTGCTCGGCAGCCTCCGGGGTGGGCTGGGCTACAAGGTAGGGCTGCAGTGACGTTAGTGGAAACCAGGCTAAGTTTGTGAGTGTTTGCCTGGTTTCCAAAGCACTCGGGCTGCCCCTGCGCCAGCTCACGGCCACTCCCGGCCCAGAACAATGGGGAGGAGCCGCGCCACAGGCCAGGGCGGGCAGGCCGGGGCCGCCCTCCCGCGGCCGCTCACCTGGGGCCGCTGCTGGTGCCGGTGCTGATGCTGGTGAGGGCCTCTGCCTCGGCCAGGAAACCTCCAGGGGCCCGGGGAGGGGTTGGCTTCCCGACCTTCCCCAGGCCCCAAGACCTGACAGGGTGACCCTGTTTATCACCAGGGACGGTCCCCTCCCACATGTGGGCTCTCAGAGCTTCTCCAGCAAAGCCTGTGCCCGTGGGCTTGAGATCCTAAAGGCTGAGGCTCTTCTACGAAATGGGGGTGATCCACCCCTCCTTGCACACTACATAAGGGACATGGAAATGCCGCTGCCTCAACTAGAGACGGGAGTGTGGCGGATGGCAGGACCCGGCTCCGCTAGGAGTGCTGACAGTCTCCCACTGAGGAGGTACCACAGTTGATTCCTGCACTTCTCAGAGGAGGCACTCGTACCTTTCACAGGAGCTGGGCCCTGAGCAGGAGGTCTCTCTGGCTTCCCCTCCCACCGCCCTGAAGCCGCCCTCTGGTCCGACGGGGACCCGGCTGTCTTGCTGTCTGTCCCAGGCTCTCCGTGGCGCTGGGCAGGGGTGGGGGAGCGAGAGACAGGCAAACACCGTGCAGGACTGTGCTGCCTTTGCGCAGCCCGGCTCGCACTTGTTCAGTTGAAAAGAGCACATTTGATCATTAACACTCACACAGCTTTTCAGGTTCCCGAGGCCCTTTCCATACACATTGTCCTATTCAGTCATCCCAACGTTCAGAGCTAGTGAGTTGGACCATGCCGTTTTGAGGGTGAGGAAATTACAGCTCAGGAAGCTGTCTGGTATCTTTCTCAAGATGGCATTGCCAGGGGTGCTGCCGGGTGTGAAGTTCATGGTTCTGGGGGGTCCCTGTCACTTTTCCATGGGGTCTGGGTTTAGCATGAGTGACCTGGGCCCCGGGGGTTACAGAAGGAGGGGAAGGAGCAGGGTGCTGGGCTGGGTCCCTGACATATGCTGCTGCGGGCAATCTAGGGAGGTGGTTGTCCCCCCACTTCCGTTTTGTAAACGGGGACATTGAATCCCAGACAGGCTAAGTGACTTTCCCAGGAGCACACGGCAGATAAGAGCCGGAGCTGACCCAGCCGAGAGCTCGGGTCAGCCTGACACCGAGGGCTGTGGTCTTTGCACTGCCCTTGGCTTTGGAGTCATTTGTTTTCCTTAAAGCTTCTAACTCCCCTCTTCGGTTTTTCTGCTACTTTGGCAGTTCTTAATGGGCAGTAATGAGTGTGTTTACTTTTGCTTTCCTGATATTTATTCAACTAATTGTGCCCCAAGAGAAATAACCCTCCCCGGCATTCCAGCCATCTTCGGCCCGGAGAAGGACTCCGTTCTGATCAAAGTGGTGCTCCTCAGTTTCTTCCTATGGCCAACAAAGAAAAGCAACTCCCAACTATTTTCCTTGGCTTCGAAATGAAAATAAAAACGATTCTTGAAATTGCTTTTCCACATTGTATTGTGAGGAGTTTCCATTATGTACGGGTTTCCCTCCCCGCAAGTGGAGCTGGTGTGACCGAGCCACGTGAGGACCCTGCACACTGGGAGGCGGCCTCCCCGAGGCTTGGGTCCCACCCAGCCTCCGGTGGGCAGCCCCGAGCGTCCCCGCCTGGCCTGGTGCGGTGGGGCCACACACTGTGTGTCCACATCCCACTCGGCCCCGCGGCACTGCAGCCCAGGCATGGGGCCACTTTGTGGGTAGAATCATTTTTAAAAGATGGAGCTCTGTGTCCTTCCCTGCAGCAGAAGCTGGTGGCCCGAGGGGTTAGGAATGAGAAAAGTTCAAACGCTAAGGATAATAACTACAGTCCGTTGTCACTATGACTCAAACGTTTTATATACATAATCTTACTTAATCCTCCCAACAATCTCGGGAGGGAAGCCCTGTTATTTCAGGGCTGCCATGCATGGTGGCCCAAGTTGTGCACCGTGCAACTCTTGGGAGCACAGCTCACTGTTCACAGTCTTCATCGTTTTGGATATTTATATTACAGCCATTTTCTAATTCCCACAAAGATGCCTTTAAGACTAACAGCAGAGCTGGCAATTATCCCCATTTGCAGGTGAGGAAAACTATTGAGATTCTAAGGTCAGGAGTCATTTCGCCTATAGGCACAGAATTACTAAGTAACAGAGCCAGTAACAGCACCCCAAACTACTCCCTGCTGAATATATGGAAAGAAAAGTGCTAGAGTGACAGGACACTGAAAAGAAATTGCTTTCTGAGCCCCGCAGGCAAGGGTAGAGCAGGAGAGCTCTTGGGATCCCCAGGACTGCCAACAGCAGGGAAACCTCCAGATTCAAGCCAACTCTTGGGGTGGTGCCTCATCACCAGCCCAGGCTGTAGTGCTGTGTGAGAGGCTCTCAGAACCATCCCCCGCCCCCTGCTGTCACCAGCCCTGCGCCATCATTCTGTGATCACTGAAGGCCAAATAGGAGTCCAGGCCAGGGGCTCTGCAGGGGGCCCGAGAAGCGGGCTCTGCTGAGGCGGTACAGGAGCGTGGAGTTGCCGCCTGGCCCCAGCTGTGCCCGGCTGGCCCCTGACACCGGCTTTGGGGAAGCTGGGAACCTGAGCTGTGCCCGAGTGAGTCTGTGAACCTGAGCAAGAATTGTGGTTGTTATAGCAACATCAGGACAGAAAGGAAAAACCCAAAACTTCAGGGTTGACAGTTTTTCCTACTAAAGCTGGTTGAGATATGTGATGTGCCGGTGGGGTGGTACCCAAACCAACTGGTAATCCAGGATGTGGGAGGGATCCAGATAAAGGAAAATTCCAGAAGAAAGGGCACCAGAGGGTCCCGCTGACCACATGACCAAAGACGCGGATAATAACACCCCTCGTTTGTTTGCGATAACCTCTCGGGTGCTCAGTGTGGCCTTTCTCATCAGCGCTTACAGCCCTACGTGCCAGGTCGGCCCCACTTGAGGCCTGCTCTCTTATGGAATTATTAATAGCACCACCTTTTACTTTCCAACTGGGTACCTATTGGGTGTTCTAATTGGGTACCAATCTTTATGGTCCCCTTACACCTAGAAGAGAAGTATCAGCATCTGCATTTTGCAGTAGAGTAAACCCAGGTCCAGAAAGGTCAGGTGACCTGCCTAGGGTCCCTTGGAATAAACAGCAGGACTGGGATTCATGCCCCCGCTCCCATCAAGACTGTTTCTCTGGCCAGTAGGAACCAAAGGTGTCTGTCTGTCTGCTTCATGGTCGGGACGCAGATTGCTTCTCAGTCACCGTGGACTGAATCAGTAGAAAATGGCTTTCAGGTCAGTACAAAGGGGAGTTTTGTTGGATGCTAGAAACAGCTTCCTGGCTATCCAAGTGGCGAGGTCCCCAAACGGGCACCTAGGATGAGCAGTGGCATCCTCACCTTAGGAAACCTGAAGGGACTGTGCGTCACTTGTCCCAGGTGATTCACCGCCAGCCCTGGGGGCCAGGGAGGGAGTGGCCACATCTCCAACCGCCATCCCCTCCCAGCCCAGGATCCTGTGATTCATTCCCCACCAGGAGCCCTTGTGGGCACCCAAGGAGTCGAGAGCCAGTTCCCAGACCTTGCCAGCTCAGCTCTCGTAAGACCTTCAGACGAGCCTTTTGTCCGCGCATCCATCCTCCCATCCCCGACCCTTCCCCACCAGCCAGTCGTCATGCGCTGCTACAGCCTGGGTCCAGCCCCGTCTTGGGTGGCGGGAACACAGGCATGAGCCAGAGAAGCAGATAGTGTCGGATCAGACAGATTTGCCCGGAAGAGAGCAGTTGTGTGTGTGTTGGGGGGGGCCAGGAGGGGGGGATGTGTTTCTCATGCTCCTGTCACTGGTGAGCTGCTGGCTCGAGGGAAGGGCTGAGTTCATGGAGAGGCGGGTTGTGGTCATGCCGTGAGATCATAGGGCAAGAGGGGATGTGGTTTAGGCCGCGGGGAGCTGGCCGCCTTTGCCGGGGGACAAGGATGCTGCTGTTGCTCTGTCACGGCGCGTTATTTGGGATCCCTTTTCAAATTCCCCCAAAGCCCGCGCTCCGAGCCCTTTGTGCCAGGAGCCCCAGCCAGCAGAGAAGAGGCGGGGAAGGCCTGCAGCAGCCATCTCAGAGCCCGGCTTCCGAGTTGGCTGCTGCGTTTCCGGCGTGTGCTCTGGAGCCCTGGAACCGGGGGAATGTCACATGAGGGGAAGAAGCCAGGGACCGGGGCACACAGTGCTGCCTGGGCCTGGCTTCCTGGGGACTCTGGACCTCGCCTGGAGCTACTCTGCTAGGCCAGGCTGAGTGGTTGGCACCCGAGGCCGCCTCGGCCTGTTGGCACGGGCTCATCCCTGGAGACCTGGGACAAGCCCGCTGTGTGCCTATCTCACAGATCGCAGGGACTCCGGAAGGTAGGCCCCGTGTCTGTTCTCATGTCACAGATGAGGAGACAGAGGTTAAGGATGAAGTCACTTGCCGATGGCCACAGAGCTACCAAGCGGCGAGGCCGGGCTCAGAGCCAGGCTTGTCCACCCCGGAGCCTGGTTGCTTACCCAGCCAGTCCTAACTGGCCGCCCTGCCCTTGGCCCCTCTCTTCCCTGCCCTCTCCGCTGCAGGCAGCCCCAGGCCTGTCTTGCTAAAGCTCGCATCTGGTCGTATCAGTGTCCTGCTTAAAAACAGAGCGTCTCTGGTCACGCTCCCTGCCTCTGCACATGCTATTCTTTTCTGCCGCAGCACCTTCCCCTGTGTCTTGCCCGATGCATTCCTGTCTCCCTCTGTCAGGTGACCTCACGAGCCTACCTCCCTGTGAAGCCACTGTCCACAGTGAGGGCCCCTCCACCCCAGCCCCTGAGGGTGGCTGTGGCTGCTTCCTGTATCCATTCCAGCACCTAAGACACAGCTCATCTGGCTGTGCACTGAATACCCAATAGCCAGCATGGCATTTGGGTCCCTAAATAGGACTTCAGAGATTCCATTCATTCGTTGAGCATTTCCCCCATTCCAGTCACTGTAATGGGGCTGGAGGTAGAACAGGAGTGAGGTGGGTCCCTGTTCTCCAAGGGCCCACAGTAGTAGGTGGGACAGAAAGCAGGTGCAGTGGTTATCAGTACCCTGATGGGGCGGCTCAGGGGGCCGTAGGGGAGCACCAGTCCAGCTGGGGAGCTGAGGCTGGGGGGACACAAGGTGGGGGTAGAGGCACCCCAAAGGAGCCTTGGCTGCACAACACAGAGGGGAATTGTGTGGCACCGTGGGGCTGAGAGCCTTGTTGTCTGGGTCTGAGGCTGGCTGGCTTGCTTCATTTGTTCATTCGTTCGTTCATTCATTCATTCATTCATTCATTCCACACATCTCTTCTCTGCCTGGCCCTGAGTACTGGAGGGCGAGCAACGACCAAGAGATACAGCCCTTCCCTCGTGGAAGTTGGACCGGGGCTGCCTCGGGCAGGACTTTGCCGGTCCCTGGAGCTGAGTGGGTCCTTAGGCACCTCTTGGCGATAACAACAGACTTCCTTCTGGGCTTTTCTTAGGTGGTGTGGGGCCTGCCTTTCTGGAGGACTAGGCAGCAGGGAGAGGCTGAGGATCTGGGGCCCCTGGGCCCAGGACAGGCTGGTCGGTTTCACCCGAGAGTAAACCTAACACAATAGCTCGATTGTGAGCAGCCTGGCTGCCCCCACCCGACATGTGAACATTTCTGTGATCAGACTGTGTCTTGCCATTGATGTACACATGTAGCGGGACATTGTCATGTTTTAACTGCCACTGCCCCCCACCCCCGGCTGTTATTAAATCAGTCATATGGTTTACAGTCAATATGACAGAATATGGCTTTGTCATTGAAACTACCCTCGGCATGAGGTTCTGATGTGACCTATCTGTCACCACCAACTCCAAGTCACCAGTGGCTGAATAACCCTTCTATTTGGGGTGTTTTCTATAAATTCACAGAAAAGAATGCTGTTCATTGACTTGCTTCATTCTTGAGAGTTCCCTAGTGTGTGTCTGTCCAGGATGGCAGCGGCCTGGAGTAGAGGGAGTCTAGATCTAGGTTTGAATCCTTGCCTTTTGGCTCACTTGGGGGAGGGGGGTGCGGGGGGGGGGAGGGAGTGCTTGTTGGCAGAGGTGCTGCGGCCTCTGTGCCTGTTTCCTCTTCTGTAAAACGGGGATGATACCACCCACCGCAGCACCACCCAGCCCCCTCTTTGCAGGTCTGTCCCTGTTGTACATTTGTATGGTTGTTAGATCCACCTTCTGGCTCCTTTTCCTGGGCCACAGGCCCTGAACACAGCCCCTCCTCATCGGCTGTTTGTCGAGACCATTTCCGATGAAGTGGACTGTGATTCAGAGAGGCCGGAAGCTGGATGGACCTGCCCAGGGCCGGCTGCTGCTGTTTGTTCTAACGTAGCTGCCGGTTGCTATCTCCCTGCCATCTTGTCAAGATTGCTCAAGCGTGGCCCGGTGCGGACGTGAGGACCTGCGCTCTGATTCCACAGCCATGGAGGCTCCACGTAGGGACGCAGGAAACACACAAATGGTCCCTCGGGTGCACGGGATGTTTGCCCGACGCTCTGCCCCTCCGAGCCGGTGCCAGGGTCCCCTGGAGCTGTGTAGCTGTGTGGAGGCTCATCTGTGGGACGGATGGCCATACGCCTGCTCTGTCTCAGAGGCAGGCTCCTTTGACAAGCAAGTGATGCATCAAAATCGGGGAGGCACGTGGTTTTCAGATGGCGCAGTGTAAACATTCTGGGGACGGCAACCAGAACAGACTTGGCTGCCAGGGGACTCGGTGATGGGGTCGGGAAAAGAGCAGTCTGGACACCTTGAACAGGGCAGGGGAGTGAGTTGGGGAAAGACATAGACTTTGGAGCTACACCCGCATAATTACTGATGGTGTGACCTTGGACAAGTTACTTAACATCTCTGAGCCTTAGTTATCTCGGCTGAAAAATGGGACCCTAAAACTGGGGTTTATTGAGGGTTGTATCGAGGATGAAATGAGATAACGATTGCCTTACTTAGCTTGGCAGGTACTCGGTAAATCACTGTGGGATGGAGGGGTGGATGGAGAGATGGCTTCGTTGCTCTGGCCATGAGCTGACAGTGGTACCATGCAGTCCCACATTTTGTCTGTTCCACCATGACTGCCTTTACTGAGGAATAATTAATCCAATTTCTGCTAGTCTGGCCTTTGAGGTCAATCAGCGCCTCTGCCCAGCCTGGGCTACCCAGGGAACACAGGGAGCCGCCACGGCCCCGGGCCAGAGCCGGGCAACGGGCAGCTCCTGCAGCCCCAGAGGCCTGTGTTAGAGACGCACATGTTTAGCATCGGCTTTTCAAACTGCTTCCAAGAGTTCGGGGAATCCACTGAGACCTCTGGGAGCCACAGGAGAGAAGCGTCAGCTGGTCTGAGACCCACCGGCCTTGGCTGCCATAGGGTCAGGCTTGGCGATGGAGATGGAGTGGGGGGAGGGGTCCTTACTGCTCCCTCCGCACCCCCAGGACGGGCCCGGCATTGGTCTTCTTGCTCTGTAGACCCCCTTCAACATGGAGGTAGCTCATTTCCTCACCTGCTGCGGTTCTGGCAGGAGACCAGCAGGCAGATGAGTAGTGCCCGTGTGCAGGGAGGGTGCTCTTGCTCTGAGGTTTGGGTCAGATGTACCCAAGGTGCTCTCGTCGGTGTGTCTGTACCCCCCTTTGTGTGGACACAATGACCCAAATGGACATGCTACCGTTCAGTCCAGAAATAAGGGCCCCCTCAGCCTCCTGGGAGGACCCCCAGTGTGGGTGGTGGTCGTGGACACCACATGGGCTCTGCCTCATGGGATTTCCAACAGCCCTGGCAGGATGTCCAGGGTAGAGAGAATCCGGGTCTCTGCTCTTCTGTCTCTGCCACTCTGACTGTCATGGGTTCACAACACTCAGTGATTAACATTTTCTGAGGGTTTGCCACACAGCAGGCACCACGTAAAGGCCTTCCCAGACATGGTCCCATGTGCTCCTCCTAGAAAGCAGTGGAACGTGGTTCAGAGTGCTGGGTTCAAGTCCTGGTGATTGCACTTACTAACCATGTGGCCTTGGTCACATTACATAACCTTTGTGCCTGTTTCCTCACCTATAAAGTGGTGATGAACAGCAGTACCTGTGTCACAGGTTGTGAGGATCCCTCGAGCTGGTTAGCTTCTGGCTCAGGCTAAGTGCAACGTAAGTGTCAGCAGTTATTAAGTGAAGGGTAATATTATTATCCCAGTTTGCAGAAAAGGAAGCAGGTTTAGAGAGGCCAAGTATTCTTAGCCAGAGTCCCGTGGCTCCTGCATAGAAGAGGTAGGATTTTAACCTAGGCCATGACTAGGGCACTACTCTTCCTCAATTTGTAAAAATGCATGTGGGCACGTGGGGAGCATTTGGCCAGCTTCGGAAGTGGTATTCTCAGCTTTCCTCAGAGCCCTGCTGAAAGGAGAGCCTTCTCTAAGTAACCGAACTGGCCCCTGGGAGCTCTCATAATCCCACAGCCGAGGCAATAGCTGACCCATGACACACATATCACAGAAGGAGAAGGGAGGGATCAGTGAAGAATTTCTGTTTGGAAATGTTATCTAATGCTGAGTGCTTTCAAGGGACTCGGAATGTGGAGCCCACGCTGTACCCCCTGCCAGGGTACCAGGGAAGCCTGATCCTCCCCTATTTCCCGGCTACGTACAGTCTGCTGGAGAGCTGGGCTCCCATCTGGTGCTCGGCGGGGTCGGGCGCCCGTGGACGTGCGGGGAAAGCCCCAGCAATGGAAAGCTCTAGCTAACGTGTCCCCTCTAGCTCGGGGACACGAGCACCCCTTTGGTGCTGTCCTGCCCCAGCCAGGGGTGGGGGTGGGGGGTTGAGCAGAGGCTGCTGGGCTGCAGGGAACTTTCTGAACAAGGGTTCCCAGCTCTGGCCGGACAGCATTTACTTTTGCTTTTGCCTCAGCATAGTCTCTGGCCAGGGTGCATGGGAACCCAAAACTTAAGAACAGCTTCCCACGTCCTTGGGCTGCCCCTCTCCCCCAAAGCACACACCTACACACAGGCACACGCTCGCGCACGCACCCCGGCTGTCGGGCTTTGCCCGGGAGCCGCCTGCCTTCACCCCAAAGGCTCTTTGTCTGAAGCAGAGTGGGGCTTGCTGATGAAGCCCCGGAGCCCCAGCCCACGGTCTCACGCCCCCAGAGCAGCTGCCCTCTGCCCAGGTGTCTGCACGTCCCACCCCAGGAGATGCCGTGTTTGGCTCCAAGTGAAAGCAGGAGTGCCCCGCTCTGGGGTCCAGCTGCACACACCCCCAGCTGGAGGGGTCAGGGTTCATGAACCCCAGACACGGGGTCAGCTGCTGCCTCTTGCCCCCTGTCCCTTGGCACCACAGTGCTGGCCCCTTACCTCTTCACGTCTGCTTGGCGTCCCGGGGCAGCTCCTCACATGCTTTACCCCAGCCGTCAGCAGGGCAGCCTGTCCATGGCCTCCAGGAGGGGTCCCCGAGTCGCAGGCCGGACTGGCCGCCGAGCAGCCCTGCCTCACTGGCCTCTGCCTGCTCTGCTCTGCTCCACAGCCGGGCTTGGGCCGGGGGATGGGGCGGGGGCTGGCCGGGGGTCCTGCTGGGGCTGCCTACAACCTGCCTCCTTTCCCGGCAGGGGCCAGCGGCTGCCTCAGTGCCATGCTCTGCAGGTCCGGGACTCAGGCAGGACGGCTCAGGGCTTGGGGTCCGTCCTCAGGCCGTCTGCAGCAGCCTCATTTGAACTCCCCACTCCTTTGTGGAGCCTTTACATGCTGCCGGAGGAAACTGTGAGCACAGCCTGACCCTGGTTGGCTGCAGGCACTTCTCTCCACCCACCAGTGCAAGAGGATCCCCCAGGCCCCAGAAAGGCTCCGGGCCTCCCCTCAGCCCCAGACAGAGGCGGGCCGCCCGGTGATGTCACACTAGCTCCGGCCCCAGCTGGCCCGGCCCCTCCCGCCCCAGCCCGCTTTGGCGGCCTCGGCGGCCCCCTCCTTCCCTGGCAGAGCAGCCTGGCCCGCCCGCCCCTAGCGCGCTCTGCCGAGGAGAGAGCTTCCCCTCTGACTCAGGTAATGGGCTTAGAGCTGCACCAGCTGCGCAGGCAGCAGGGAACAGGTCCTCCCCCTGGATGGCTCTCTCACCCCTGCCCTGCCCTCCCGGAACCCCAGTTGGGCAGGCAGGGCAGCCCCGCACAGATGGCCTCTCCCCACGGGTGCCCTTTGCAGAGGCCTGGCTCTCACCTCTAAACCCTGGGGAGGGAGCTCAAGGCCGTCTGCACAGAAGCCAGCAGGAGGGAGTGACAGCTAGCGGGAGGCGGTGGCCCAGGACCCTGGAAATAGCACCCGCCGGGGGCATGCACGGAAGTGCCCGTCACTTCCCACCTAGAGGACTTGATGAAGTCACGTCACCCATCTGGCATCCCTTTCATGCATCGGTGTAGGAGCTAAGACCAGTAACCTACCTCCACGGACTCCGTGGGGTCATGCGGGGAAAGAGCTTGGTGCAGGGCGCCTCGGTGGGCTGGACTCAGCGCTCGGGACTCAGGCGGGCCAGGGGTCGCACTCCCTGTGGCGACCTCGCATGGGGCTCTTCGAGAAGCACGTAATGGGGGTCCTCAGTCACAGAGTCTGTGAATGTTCGTAGAGTCAGAGCAGAAAGGAAAAGACAGCACTGGACCCCCATGAAGCGAGCGATTCTACAGACTTGTCCGCACCGGCAGGCAGAGAAGGGAGGCGGGCGAGTACCAGGAAGGGAGCAGCCGGGAGCAGCTGTGGGGGACACTGGTGATGACTCTTCTTTCCTCTTTATAAAAGTTGAGTGATGGGGGTGCGCCTGGATGGCTCAGTCAGTTAAGTGTCCGACTTTGGCTCAGATCGTCATCTCACTGCTCGTGGTTTGAGCCCCTCATTGGGCTCTGTGCTGACAGCTCAGAGCCTGGAGCCGGCTTCAGATCCCTTCCTCTCTGCCCCCACCCCCACCCCCCATCCCGCTCATGCTCTCTCTCTCTTTCAAAAATGAATAAACATTAAAGAAAAAAAAAGTTTAATGTTGAGGGATGATGGTGGTGGTGATGACGTTTGGGTACAAATCGGGAGAGAAACTTGGCCGGGATCCCCCTGCCGTCAGGCGTAGCTGGCCCCCAAGGGAGCAGTGGCGCTGTGGCTCCCCGCGCCTCGGGATTGCCGCTCCCGTCTTTGCAGGGAGCAAACTTCGTTTCCTGCTGCAGCTTCTTCCAGCCCCCACTCAGACTCCCTCCCTTTTCCGTCTGTCAGTCCCGTTTCTTTTTAGAAGGTAAGTTCTCACCAGAAGACCGCAATATCTTACAGGCTACAACCTTAGCCAGATGGTAGGAATGGACAGAAATGCTGCCCACAATCACCGTGGGGGGTTTCAAGATCAGCAGAAGTACATAGGATGGAGCTAAATCCTTCTCTTGGAGCAGCACCCTGTCAGCCTGGAGGCTGGCCTGCTCCCTTCTCTTCCCCTCCCTCCTCGCTCTCGCTGTCTCTCTTCTCCAGGATGTGTTTATTGGGAGGCAGCTCTGAGCCATCCTCATGGAGCCTGCAGTCAGGAGGGGAGACAGATAGACAGACGCATGAGAAGTGCTGGGTGCTAAGCGGGGATCTAGGTAGAAGGCCAGATGAAGTCTGGCAGGGCAGTCAGGGCAGGCTCCCCGGGGAGGTGGTGTTTCAGCTGGAACCTGAGGGGTAGGTAAGAATTAGCAGGTGCGAGTTGAAGAGATGATGGTTCTGAGCAGAGATGATAGAGTGTAAGGACTGGGTGGTAGATTGGCCCCAGCAATCAGCATTATCTCCTGGTCCAAATCGAGACCTTGACACTCCCTGCCATTGAGAGGTACGGCCACTGTCCCCTCCCTTTGTATCCTGGTGGGTTCGTGACTTACGAATGACCAATAGAATGCAGTGGAAATGACACCGCCTGCTCTCCAGGGCTGGGCGAGAACAGGCAGTCTGCCTTGTTCGCTGGGATGCTGTCTCCTGGAGCCCTGAGGCAAGCCAGACCTGAGAAATCCCGCTACCTGCAAGCCACCATGCGGGGGCCACAGGTACGACAGGTCCCAGCTGACAGCCAGCATCCACCCCCAGATGTGTGAGGAAAGCTGCCTCTCGATGATTACAGCCACGAGTTGCCCCCCCAGCTAGAGCCTTCCTGCTGAGGCCCTAGACATCAGGAGCCGAGCTGAGCCACCGTCCCGTCCCGGAGCTGAATCCCTGACCCACAGAATCCATGAGGGCTAGAAAACGGCTGTGCTAGGCTGCTGCGTTTTGATGGTAATTTGTTACACAGCAGTCGTAACTAGAGTTATAGGCAGCTCTTCCCAGGGGCCGAGAGAAGTACATTTGGCTGAGGAGAAAAGGGGAGTGTGGCAGAAGATGGGGCCTTGTTAGAGGTGGGACTTTATCCAAGGGTGGTGGGGACCCACTGGAAGGTTGGGGGCAACTTGCTTTTATTTCTGAAAGGCCCCGTCAGTCACTGAGTAGGCGAGGTTGGTGGGAGGCACAGACAAGGTGTCAGGAGCCCGTGGGCAGTGGCTGCTGCCATCCCGGTGAGAGGCAGTCGGAGACAATGGGACTTGCTGGGCCAGGAGGGTTCCCAGGACCCACCCTCCCCTGGGAACTGGTGTGGCCCAAGTTCCTGATGACTAGAGAAAATTTGCTTTCACAATTTGAAGTCCCCAGGACCCCATCACATCGGGGAGGCACACCAGGGTGGCCGGGCCCTGTCCCCTGCTTGCACCTCCCTGGCCCCTATGGTGGCCTTGGGCAGCCGAGGATGCTGCTAGAAGCTCGGGTTGTGGAGTCAGATTCTGGTTCTAGCACTCAGGAGTCCCATGCCTCAGTGTCCTCCTCTGTAAAATGGAGATGTTACAAGGACTGGCCTCCTAGGGCTGTTGAGGGAATTCAGTAAGACGTGACACGTGGAGTGTAGCGCACACTGACTAGTACGCAGTGCATACTCGGGGGTGGCCGTGGCCATTTCCATCCACCCCTTCTCTGGGCTGTGAGTCCCCTGAGCACCAGGGCAGGTGTGGGCGTGGGCCCTACCAAGCTCTCCTTCCGTACAGCTCCGGACAGCAGCAGAGGGAATAAATGAGTGACTGGCTGGGTAGGATGAGGGGCTATGGCTCAGAGTCTCACAGGCCTGGGCTCGGACCCCAGCTCTGTCAGCAACCTGGGCAACGTTCTTATTCTCTTGAAAACTTTGCTGCCTCATTAAGACGACGATAACAACATTAACAACAGGGGTGCCCGGGTGGCTCAGTCATTGAGCATCTGACTTTCGATTTCTCATGATCTCAGGGTCAGGTCGTGATCTCCAGGTCATTGCGATGGAGCCCCGAGTGGGGCTCCGTGCTGAGCGTGGAGCCTGCTTGAGATTCTCTCTCTCTGTGTCTCTGTGTCTGTCTTTCTTTCTCCCTCTGCCCCTCCCCCGGACATGTGCTCACTCTCTTGTGCGCGCGCTCTCTCTCTCTCTCTCTCTCTCTAAAAATATAAGTAAATCAAAAACGCTTACACATTCGATAAGTCCTTTTGGCTTGGCAGGACTTGAACTCCAAACTCCATCTTTGAGGCAGCTGCCGAGCTCCCTGCTTCCCAGCTACTGCTTTCTTCTGGGCTCCTCGGAGTCTCTCTCCGTGTGTATACAATTTAGGGATTAACTAAAGATTTCAGGGCAATTTGTACAGTAATTTCGGAGCTCCGCCTTCCTTAGCTATCTCCCTTCTGGCACTTTCCCCTTCAGTTTCCATCCTCAATGTCCAACTTCTTTCTCTTCTTCCCGGCCAGTAATACTACCGCTTTCTGTATCCTTTCCATCCTCTCCTCCCTGTATCACCACGAACCGGAAGTGTGCTGGTGTCTTCTCGCCTTCCAAAGACCGCGTGTCCTCTGGTTTCTGTTGCTTTGGGTTGTTGTCAAGTGCTTTCAAGCAGTTGTCTTTGTATACTGTTCGGATTTTGTCGTTGTTATCGACCAGGGAGCTAGTTCAATGCAGTCGACTCTTCCATTTTGGTAACTGGAACTCCCCACACCCCAGCCAGATCTGTCTTCTCCCCCAAACCTCCTGTGCTCCTGCTGCTGTCCGTGCCCTCGGTAAACCTGTCCAGCCAGTTGGTGCTTCTTCATGCAGTTCTCTGTCCTCCCTACTCTTGCTCATAGTCTGTTGGGAAATATCAGCCCCGATCATTCATAGATTGACTCAGCTCAGTGTGCCCAGCTGGCCACTAGAAGAAATGTGTTATTCCCACCAGCCTTGTTAGAGCACCTTCGACAGCTGCTTGTGATATGCGAGGCACCAAGCTCCACGTCTTCCAGACGTCATTTTTTCTCCTCTCATAACACGTGGGAGGGAGGTGTTACCATCCTGGTCTACTAACAGAAGACCGAGGCTTCGCAAAGTAAAGGTCCTCACGCCAGGCCACCCAGCTGGAAGGTACTGCGGCTGGGATCGAGCCCACATCAAAGCTAGCAGGCTCACAGTTGTCCCGAAAACAAGTAGCATCTCTTTAACTCAAACAGATTTTTTCTTGTTTTAAGTTCTCTGAAATCGGGAGGCCCCTTAAAGTGAACAGCATGTCAAGGGCTAATTGGTAGCACTTTTTCCTTTTCTCACTAGAACAGGACATTGTTAACAGTGGATGACTTCTCAGATTGGAGGTCAAGAAGGTATGGCCTTGTTAGCAATGGGACTCCAGTGAGGCTGGCCCGTGACTGAGGGACAAAGAAGCAGGTCTCCTCCTCTCCTGGTTATCCAGTCTTGGAAAGGCCCAGGGGAGTGTTGTCAGGAAGCCCGTGGAACTGCCAGAGGCCTCTCTCCCTCCAGATTTAATTCAACAGCTGCCTCTAAGCGGAGATGGAGCCAGTGGGCCCCCTCTTCTCCTGGAGATGCCGTGGCCGGGTCCTGTGACTTGCCGTCCCCATGTCTGGCAGGAGAGCCACGTGCTCCCCGGCCCTAGTGAGGAGTCTGGACACTTGTGTTTACAGGGAGATGCTAAGGCGGTGCTACTGTTCACGCTGCACTGCCTAGTGTCACAGAGGATGCCTGCACGTGGAAAGCCCTTTGAGGACACTGTGTCTGCTAAGTGCTTGCCAAATGAGTTTATCCAAAATGTCGGCACGGGATGTGTGCTCGGTTACGAAGTAGCTTTGAGAGCCTATCGTTGGCTCGTGTATGACCCATGTCACTCTCACTTCCCACCCCACTTGCCAGAAAGCAGACTCAGGGTGGCTCTTCTCAAGCGCACACATCACCTAACGGTCGGACGCATTTGCTGTTCAGTCAACAGATATTTATTAAGCTCCATCTGAGCACCAGAGTTTGGGCTCCAGGTCAATTTGCCCAGAGCCAATTTGCTGAGATGTTTGGTTGACTGGTTTTCATTTTGTCTTTATAACAGTCTTTTAAGGAATGTTTGATTGGCCTCATCTGCCCTCCTCTTTCTGCAGCTGATGCGGGGGCCTGTCCCCAAGAGGGAAGCCTGAGAAGCAGAGGGAGAAGAGATTTCATTCTAGCTCGCTGGTTGTCTCTGTATCGTCATAACAAACACTTGACGGAAATTTTCCAAAGCTGTTTAAAATCATCTTATCCTCCATAAAAATTTTAAAAACTGAGGCTTTTTGGAGCACCGTCTGTGTTGGACAGGATCTGTGTCCCGAACGGGAGATGAGGGAGGGGCTGCGGGTGGTTTTCTGGTCAGCGGGGGATAGACCACAGCCTCCGTGCAGACACCCTGCTGCGGTGCTCGTCCCCAGGAGCGGCTCAGCTACTGCTGATCTTGCTCATCTTTCCAGGGCCCCAAAGAGGCGGTGGAGCAGATGACTGAGGGCTCCTGGCAAGAGACCGATGAGGTGCGCTTCCCAGGCTGAGGCCAGGGAGGGGGCACCAGGCAGGTGACCGGTGTCAGCAGAAGGCCCATGGGCAAAGCCTGGGACTGTCCCGCCCTGGGCTCTGTCTAGAGCCTCTCACTATAGGACGAGCACATGGAAGCTCGTGATAAATGTCTGTTGAGCGGCTGTGTGGGAATGCGAGCCTTCGAAACACACTCTCTCTGTGTCACATCCAGGGTTTCTGACTCAGCGTCTCGGGGCCGAGGGCAGCGAGAGTGCTATTTGGGAGTCTGGCTAGAAGGAGATGGGAGAAGGGACCCAGGGTAAGAAAGGCAGCCTCCCTGCCACTGCGAGGCTGCGCCCAGACCTCCGAGGGGCTACGCCAGACCTGCGCCAAGCTGGCTCTGGGGGATCCCCTAAATTCCTACTCCACTGATCTGGCTCCCAGCTGCCCCCGTCTCAGCCCCGCCTGTTCCCCTTCCCACTGCTCCGTCAGCCAGGCAGGTGCGGGAAGGAGGGCAGTACCCACGCTCGGCATTCCTGCCACTTGTGGCTGAGACCGCAGAGGGACATCTGCTCAGGTTGCTGGCACGTGCAGGTGGATGATGGTCATGTTTCTGACATTAGCCCCTCTCCTCCGCACAGCAGGGCCACGTCCCAAAACGCTTTGGTATTTGTGATCTCCCTTGAGCCGCGCAGCGGGCCTGGATGCCAGGAGGGCAGCGATTATTTCCTCTTACAGACAAGGAAGAAGGGAGTGTGACAGTGTTACAGCCTCCAGGACAGTCCTCTTTTATTGTTTCCTGGGTATTGGGCGGTGTGCCTGTCACTTGCCTTCTCCCCAGCCGAGTCTCCCCGGCACCGGCGATGGGCAGGGCTCCCAGCCGGAGAGGGGATGGATGGCTTCCTAAGGCTCGTGCACTTCATCCTCCTGAGCTCCTTCCTCCTCTAAAAATATGAAAACTCATCTTCTATGACCGCATTGGTGTAAAGACAAATATGGTTTTTAAAAATTTTTTTTAAATGTTTTCATTTATTTCTGAGAGAGAGAGAGAAAGCGAGCGACAACATGAACAGGGGAGGGTCAGAGAGAGAGAGAGAGAGAGAGAGAGAGAGAGAGAGAGAGATACAGAATCTGAAGTAGGCTCCAGGCTCTGAGCTGTCAGCACAGAGCCTGACATGGGGCTCAAACCCACGAACCGTGAGATCATGACCTGAACCGAACTCAGATGCCCAGGCACCCCATGACAAATATGTTAACATGAAATATTAAAGCACGTGCTGGCCTAAAATTTCACTCTTTATTCTCATTCTAAAAGAAGTTAGAACATTTCTGGGAGCCCCCAAAAGTATCGTGAGCCTTACGCACTGTGTGTGCTGTGCTTCATGGATAGCTCAGCCCCGACTCTAAGTCCCCGCTCCCTTACCCACAAACCAAGAATCCAAAAGCTCTAGAAAAACAGCAAGCTTTTTTCGAAAGTTTGGCTCAAATTCATTTGGAGGCAAAATCTGACTTGAATCCGCGTGAGGTTCTGTGTAGTCCTCGAACCACTTGATATCCCCTCCCATGTGTTTAGGGAGCCTCCCCGACTCGGCAGCGGGGTCAAAGGACAGGTGGCCTGGCCTCTGCACCACATCACATGCTGACACTGTCTGACCCTCCCCCGCCCCCCAGCGGACGCCTTTGCCTACTCCCTGCTCTCCTCTCCTGCATCATAAGTTCCTCGAGGACAAGACCGTGTTATGTTCATTTCATAAATGCAGATATTGATCATTCCTTCATAAACCCATCATTTCTCTTTTCTTAAAGGGCCTATAGGCATTAGCCATTTACTAGTTTATAGCTGGGGTCCAAACCCACTGTGAGTGTGTGATTAGGACGATGCAGTCCCTGGCGGGTCCCGAGCTGCTCCCCAGAAGCAGATATGAGGGAGATGTGCACATGGGTCCCCGGAGGAAGAGGTGGGAGACAAGTTCAGGGGAAAGAATAATAAGAGACAACGCTGGTCGACCACTCCTGGGACGCAGGCTCTGTGCTAACCGTTCATGCACCTGATTTATCCCCACAACAGCTCCATGTGGTAAGAAGCTTCCTTGTCCTCCTTTGAGGGCTGAGAAAATTAGGTTAGAGAGCCTCAGTAGCCTGCCGGAGGGTGTTTAGCGACGGGAAGATGGGGCAAAGGCACAGCCCTGGGCACATGGACCTCAGGTTCTGGTCACACCAGGTGTCACCCGGCTGGTGCTTGAATGCAGCCCAGCTCCCAGAGAGCAGCTCTGAGCCCCAGGCCAGCGAGGGCTCTCCCCAAAGGTGGGGGGAGCTGTTTTCACGACACCTGGGGGACACCTGAGGCTCACGCAGCACTGAGACAGGAGATGTGGGGCTAGGTGACCAGCTGCTGCAGAGCACAGCGGAGGCTTGCCCACCGTTCCCGTGCAGCACACCCATCCTGTTACCCCACCGATGTTGATGGAGTATCTGCATGGTGCCAGAAATGAGATCATTTGAAAGACTGATGGGACCAGTTAATGGAATAGGGAAAGATGGGGTGGGTGGGAGCAGATTACTATCTGCTCCACAGGGTGTCAAGGCAAGTTTCTGAGAGGGAGGGTCATGTGAGCCAAGGCCCCGGTGACTGGCAGGAAGGAGCCCTGCATAGGGAACAGCACATGCAAAGTCCATGGGATGAGAATGAGCTCGACCTGTTTGAGGAATGGAAAGGCCAGTGTGACCAAGCAGCAGGAACAAGCGGGAGTGTGCGGGTTGGGGGGCAGGCGAAGTGAGAGGGGCAGGCTGGGGCAGGTCCTGTACGGCCCCCTAGGCCAGGCGAGGCCTTGGGGTCCAGTCCAGAGCGCAGCGCAGGCCCTGCAGGGTTGCACACAGGAAAACATTATGCTTTGTTTTCTGTTTTCTCAGTGTCCCTCTTGGTGCTGGGTGGAGAGCGGTCCATGGGGGAAAGAATGGAACTGAGAAAACCATTAGGAAACTGGAGGGGCTGTCCAGGTGCGAGGCCAGGCAATGGGCGCCGGGGCAGTGTCGAGGACACAGTGACCAGTGGCCAGAGTCAGAATAGATTTTGGAGGAAGACTTGACAGGAGCCCAGCGTGACTCGCATGTGGTGAGGATCAAACTGCACTGTTTAACACCTTGAAGATTTGCCACTTGGGCACCCTGGAAACAGAGCCCCAGGAGCAGAGTAGGGACCCACAGCTGGGACTTTCGTGTCATGTTGGCCAGTGCACACCCTACACAGCTGTACGTGACAGCCCTGACCACAGCCAGCACTGACAGTTAGGCGCTGTCCTCCAGGAGTGTGGGGAAAATGGGTGACAGCAGGGAGGTAGAGCAAGGAGATGCCACCCCAGGCACCCCCCGAAATACTTGGGGCAGTTGGGAATGAGGTTGAGGGACTGCAGTTGTGCTGGGAGAATCTATAGAAAAGGCTTGGATGGCAGTTAGTGTTCTCACATGCTGGCGCAGACTGGAAGAGTCCTGTGACGAAGCCCACTTCTTGAGCTAGTTTGTTCTCATCCTTGAGGCAGCTCCTGACATGGAGGCCAATATCTGGAGACACACAGTGAGCTCAGGGTCTCCCTGGGCTTGCCAGGAATTGCCTTCAGCACAGATGCGTGGGTCTGCCGCCCCAAACCTAGAAGGGGGGCTTTGCAGCAGGCGCTGTCAGGGGGGCGCAAGAGCTTCCTAACGGTGGCCCTGGAAAATCAGAAGGGATTGTTCCTGCACCTTCCCTGGTTAAAGACTCCCAGGCCTGCCCTAGGTTCTCCAGCTAGTAGGTCGGGGGTGGGTCATCTCAGGGACTCCCACCCAGGGCCCTGCAGGGGGTAGGGCAGCGGGTGCACAAGGCTTCCTTCAGTCCCACCAGCCTCCCTCCCATCCTCCCCGGGCCCGGCCAGATAGATCCCAGCTCTGAGGCGGAAACCCTGGAGGGCAGGGGGCAGGGTTCCCTGATCACTGGCCACCGTCTCCTTGACATCACCCTGGTATTTCCAGTTGCTGCCCCACCCTGCCTTGTGCCCAGCGGCTGACCTGGACTGGGTCCCTTGCCTCCTGGCTTTGGATGGGGTTTGGCCAATGGCAGGTGCCGGCAGGAGAGGAAGGGGTGGGGGGAAGCAAGGACAGGTGTGTCTTGGTGCCACGGGAGTCAGCCGGCCCGGGTTTGGGTTCTACCTTTCCCTCTTATTAAGCACGTGACTTCCGAGATGTACCGGTCCTCTGCCTCTGCTTCCTCATCTGAAAGTTAGGATAGCGGGCACCTGGGTGGCTCAGTTGGTTAAACGTCTGACTTCGGCTCAGGTCATAATCGGGCAGTTTGCAAGTTTGAGCCCCGTGTCGGGCTCTCTGCTGTCAGCGCAGAGTCCACTTGCAGTCCTCTGTCCCCCTTTCTCTCTGTCCCTCCCCAGCTTGTATGTGTGCAGGTGCTCCCTCTCAAAAATAAACATATAAAATTAAAAATAAAATAAATAAAACAAAACAAAATAATAAAATCTGGGATAGCAATACCACCTGCCCAGGATAGCTGGGAGAAGTAAGTGAATTAACGTGCAGATCTCCTAGCACGGTGCCTGGTACATAGTAGGTGCTCCATACATGCTGGCCCTCTTCCTTTAGTAAGCTGGAGCCCCATTATCTTGGACTTCCAACACATTTGGGTCTTCTGAAGGTCACTAATTTATTTTATTGTCTCTCCAGACAGTGTCCCCTAGCTCCCCTGTTCGGTTTGCCTGTCACTGTCCTCAGAGCCACCCCCGCAGAGCCTCACCACGGTCCTGTGGCCAAAGAAGCGCCCCAGCCTTTGTGTGCAGCCAGAATCTGCAGCTGGCTTAACCCAGGAAAGCCATTTCTTCAGCACGGCGCAAGCAAGCTTGTGGAAGGCGCACATGTACGCAAGAATTCAGAATGTTTATTGAGCACTTACTTATCTTCCCCAAAACCCTGGGAGTCAGGTTCTTTTATTTTTTTGCCATTTTCAGGTGCAGAAACTGAGGCTTAGGAAGTTCCCTGACTTGCCCACAGTCCTACCCTGAGCAAGGCCAGGCCTCTCAGCCCCCGGGTTATCTGTCTCTGTCACAGACCCCAGGGACCAGGTCATTTCAGATAATCGAGTCGATCGGGAAGCCATGAGGCTGTTTCCTTAATCATCTGATGTTTAAAATTTTTTTAAAAATCCATTCTCATTAAGTTTTTCATACTGACTCACGCGCATACACACACATGTGCACGCGCGCACACACGGGCACACACGTGCACTAACCTCCATGAATCCTGGTGAATCACGATACTGGCCTCTCCTCGGTGACTCAGTCATCTCCGGGAGACTAGCTTTACTGCAGGCACAGGGCGGAGGGCACTGTGTGCCCTGTCAGCCCTGGGGGCCACAGGCAGCTGTGTTTGTTGTTGCTTTCCTAGCTCTCCCGCCCATGGCAGCCATCTCCCTCCCTTCCTGGCCTCCCCATTCCTCTCCTGGTTTGTTGCTTCTTGCCAGCGAAGCCCTAGAAACCCAGCCCAAGCTCTTCTAAATGAGAGGAGCTGGGCACCGCACTCGTCTCAAGGGCTCTCCTGTGGGTCATGTCCATGATACCCGGTGCCCAAACTTGATCGCATCAGTTTTGGGCGCATGAGAGCTATGGCCTTACAAAATACCTACCATCTGTTACACGCTCAGTGTGTGCTTGGCGTGGGGGTGTTGGGGGTGGGGAGAGGTCTTTTACATGGATTATTTCATCAAATCCTCAGAAACGGAACCTTCCTGGAGGTTTGATTCTGTCTTCCATTTTAAGCAATGAGGCAGCTCAGGCTCAGAGAGGCTAGGGAGTCCACTCACAGCTACACAGCCAGTAAGTGTCAAAGCCAGGATTTGGATCTGGGCCAGTCTGAATCCAGAGTCCACAGCTGTCACAGGCCTTGAGTTCTCTGACTTCCCAGCGATATGAGGGTGGGCAGCTTAGGAGACCCTCACTGACCCTCACTCCTTCACGTCAATGCTGTTTATTCCCAGAATGATGATGCCATTTGAGACTAATGTCGTGTGCTTGTCTCATCATGGGCACTCCAAGTTACATTCGCCGTACTTGTGACTGTAGCACATCTCAGGTCAGTGGTCCACAGGCTTCAGGGGCCTCAGCATCACCTGAGGGCTTGTTAAAGCACCGTTTGCCAAGTCCCACCTCACACTTTCTGATTCTGTAGGTCTGGGGTGGGGCCTGAGAACCTGTGTTTCTAACAAGGAACCATGAGAACCACGTTGTAGGAATCATTGCTCGAGATAGAGGAGTTTTCCAAGAAGGTGTGGGGGGGAGGGAACAGGGACCATCGCCTACTTTTGATGGCTGTTTGTGTGAGCAGATCTGGACATGTATGGGGCCGGGAAAGTGTGGTTTGGCTTTTCGCACCCATTCCCTGGGAGCTGGCTCTGTCTTGCTGGTCTTACCCTTTCCCTCCCCTACACCGGACACCTGCGGGTCAAGACCTGGGAATATGGAGTGTTTAAGCAGCATGACGATGTCTGGACTGGGAAATGAGGTTCATTTGACCAATTTCATGAACATAATTTCCACTTGCTTTCCTGGTATAGGATAAGAGGTAACAGGCACATGAAAAAGATAATAAATCATCTTGCAGAAATTACTTCTATAAATTCTCCATCTCTTACCCCCACCCCTGAAAGCATCGACAAGGCCACGCATATTGCCTTCACAATTGTGATACTAGGTTTATTTGTATGATGCCGTGACTGGCGTGCCCCCTCCTCAGCAGCCTGTAGGGGCAGGGCGGGCCACCGCGTCACTCCTGGTTCCTGAGCGCCCTGCACGGGGCCTGGTACACAGCAACAGGTGCTCCGCTGAGGTCGTTGTTGGAGAGCCTGGCGGCATAGTGGCAGGTGCTGGAGCCAGAGGGACCTGGTTTGAGCCCGAGGCCTGCCCTTCCTAATTGAATGGCTTTGGGCAAGTAACTTACACGGGCCTTTGTTTCCCCTTTCTGAATAGGAGATGGTAAAAATAATACCCTGTGTTTCATGGGGCTGCTGTGAGAATTAAATGACATGAAGTATCCACAGTGCCTGCCACACAGTCCTTTATTTTCCCTTGGTCGTCATCCTGCTAGGCAGGCCGGTGCACTGGTGTGAGTGTGGGCTCTGGAACCACAGGTTCAAATCCCGGCTCCGCCGCTCACTAGCTGTGTGGCCTCGAGCAGCAATTTGTGTCCTCTCTCTGCTTCAGTGTCCTCATCCGTAAAGCAGGGGATGAAACGGCACCCGTGGCACCGTTTTTGACCAGTGAGGACTCGTGCACAAAAGGCTGAGCCGTGGGGCTGGTCCACAGTCTCTGCTGACTCTATCCTCTTCCACATCTGCAGAGGGGGCGGGAGCGCACGGGGCAGGCAGCTCCGCCACAGGAGGGGGACACAGGTGGAGGGGCACAGTAGCCCCGGGGGGCTGCCCTTCTCGTGATGCCCACCCCCAGCCCCCGGGGAGAGAGGAGAGCGGCAGGGCAGGGACCCGCTCCCTGAGAAAAGCCATCGCTGGCCTCTGCGCCGGGGAGCCCCTGTCTCTGGCAGCGGCTCAGTCTTCATCTGCTTTTGATTACTCTCACGAGCCCGGGAGCGTGCCGCGGTGGCGTCCCCCTCCGCAGAGCCGCCTCGGCCTGCAGACGTCAGCCCCTCTCCGCTACCTGCCAGGCTGGGGCTGCGTGGGGTGGGGTGCCCCCGCCCGCCTGCCCGCAGGCCTGCCATCGCCTTTCTTCCTCTGCCAGGCTCACTCCGGGCAGCCCTGGGCCTGGCCCTCCTCCCGGGCATTGTCAGAGGAGCTTCCAACACCTCGAAATCCCCCCGGGGGAGGGAGGACCCTCCCCGTCCCCTTTAACGTGGAGCGCAGACGGCCCCGGTTTCTATGTGTGCAGAGCGCTTGGTAAACAGAATGCTTGAGCCCTGACTTGCTGGAAGGGGCAAATCCCAGCTGACGCCCCAGACGCTCAGCCTATTTTGGGCCTGGGCTCTCCCCCGCCGAGGTCTGTGGTCAGAGTGTTCATCATGCACCCCCTCCCCGTGCCCACCGTGGGGGTTGAAGGGCCGGAGGAGCCAGTTTCACGTTCCTTTCCTCCTGGGGCACTGGTCCCGCAGGCTGTCCCGGCCCTGCGCCTGGGCTGCGCCCACGGATGCCTGGTCTGCGCTTAGTAAATGCTCTTGTCCCCACTCCCCCCGTGAATGCTGTGATTCAGCACACACAGAGAGGAGCTTCACTTAAGAAAGAAAGTATTCAAGGCCGCCATCCAGCTCGGGCAGGCGCCGGGAGACAGCTGTTAGTTCCTGCCCGGCTGGACTCGCAGGACCGCGTACCCTCCACACAGAGGGGTCTCTCCTTCGTCTTTTTCTTTTTCTTTTTCTTGAGACCCACAGTCTCCTTTGGTTACTGGACCAGATGCAGTTTAAATCTGTGTTCAGAACACCCCACTAATAAGTAGCAGATTAATCGTCCTGGAATTGGGAGAACACCACCCATTCCACCAAATGTGTCGGAGGCCTCTGCGTTCCAACTCTGCGGGAGCGGGAGCAGCCTCAGGGACCCCGGCTCAGTGACCTGCGGGCCTTTCTCCACCTGAGACCCCTTCTGTGTTGCTTGCTGACTCTGGGTCCTGAAAACGCCCATCAATAATAACAGCCACCATGTCCACCGTGAAGTTTACGGTCTCTGTGTGCCGGGTGCAATGTGAAGCTCTTTATTATCTGAAGGAGCCCACAGCTCCCTGAGGGGCCAAGAGTAGACTCTTCTAATCTCCACTGTGTAGATGAGGAAGTGAGTCCTAAGACGAGTCGAAAGTCTTTCCCAGGGTCACTCAGAGCGAAGTCTTGCCCCGAGAACTGACTCGGATCTTGGTTTCTCTGCTGTCGTAATATAAACTGTCTCTGTGAAACATGCTGCTTGTATTACGTGAAAATAAATGCCGTACCCCTTTATGATTAATAGCCGTATAGCCGCCTGGACCTTCCGAACTGCTGAGAATAGCTTGCTGATGATTGCTGGGACAAAACCCGGGTGATGGTTTTCTGCCCCCCTCCCCGGGTCCAGGGCCCAGGCCCCTTCCCCACACCCACTCCCGTGAACCCCAGACGGATTCTCTGACCAAGAGAGACATCCTGGACTCACAACAGATGTCATTTTGAGATAAGGCAGGTGGTTTTCCTTCCCAAAGTCAAGTAAGGAGGGGGCTCTTTCTCTCAGGCAGGGAGCCCTTTGCAAAGATTGGGCTCCCTCTGCCTCTGGGGGAGGGAGGCTGGGCAAGTGATGAGCTATGGAACCTTCAGGCCCACCCGGAGTGTGGGAGAGCCCCTTGAGCTGAGAGCAGAGGGGCCACCCTTCCCAGTCCCCAATCCTTGTCTGGGGAAGAAGAAGAGGAAGAGTGGCGATTGACATGCAGCCCCCAAAGTTTGGGTCACATTGAATGTGGAACTCATGCCTGTTTCCTTGCAGAGATTCGTAAAGGGGGCAATCTGTGGAGTCGCCCGGCCTTGAAAGGACTTGGGTGCAGAGAAGAGTTGGATCTCGCCCTTTGTTCTAGTTCTCTTTGGCCCTTGCGGGGTGCCAGAAACCACACCAGATGTTACTAAGTCCCCCTGTGAAGGAGACAGAGGCCGGGAGGAGACAGGGCAGGAGTCACACTACCGAGGCGGGCTTCGACCATGCGGGGAAGCACCCTTCCTAGAGAAGGGGTCAGGGGACATGTACCCCTGGTGGGAGGGACAGGAGGCCTGGCTGCTCTTCAGTGATGGACGGGCCAAGACAAGCTGGGTGCGTCCCTAGGGGACCCAGAGCTCCACCTTCATGGAGACCACCAGCTGGCCAGGTTCACCAGCCTTGACAGGTGACCTCAGCATGAGCAGATCACACTTCCCCGGAGAGGGTGGGCCGTGATGACTGCTAGAGTCTAGAAGGCTTGGGGGAGGAAGTTCAAACAGATAAAGAAAGGGGCTTGGAAATAGCAGAAATTTCCATCCCCCCCAGCTCCCCAGGGACAGGTAGGGGAGAAAAAAGAACAGAGATGAGCTTTGAATTCTATTTGGATGGAGTCTTCAGAACCAAGTCTGAAATGGTCTAATGCAACCATGCCAAAAATGGAGTGACTGCAAAGTCACAGCATCTGGCCCAGATATCACTGGGGGACCCGCTGCCCACAATGGAAGGAGAAGTCCGTGCAGTACATCAGAGAGTGAATGTCAGAGAGAACAAGGCATTTCACATTTGTGTCCCCAGTGGACTCCGATTCCTCAGTCTGCTGGTAGGGACCGTAATCATCCAGAGGCCCCAGCTTGAGGGTCACTGGTCTGGCCACCTGCGCTTCTCATAGATGTCCAGAAGGCCCCACTCACCAGGTGGGCATGGTGGGGACAGAGGTACAGCCTTAGCTGCCCTGGCTGCGGCCCAGAGTGGGGCATCCAAACAAGTGAGGCCTGATGGCCCGGTAGCCAGCGGAGCCCTGGTGGTGGGTGGTGGTGATTGGTCACGTGGGAGGAAGAAGAAAGCAGGATGAGGGAAGTCTCTGGAGCATCACTGAGCACCACCCCCTTCGCAGGCCACCTCGCCCCCGGGCGGCAGCAGGGTTAGAGCCTGACCCAGGCGACCGCGCCCCAGCTCGCTGCACACACAGTGTGCTCCTCTCTGAGCCTCACTGCCCTCCCCATGGAACAGTGACCCAGTGGTGCTCCCCCAGCAGGGCGGGCATCCGGACGCCGTGGGGAGGAAGCAGGTGGAATGCGGAGCTCAGTGGTGGGTGGTCCCCAGAAGCGCGCACACCTGTGAGCTGTCGCCATTATCAGCTTCACCTCTGCGGGAAGGTGTGGGCATCCCCGGTGTTAGAGGTGAAGTGCCTTCATCCGTGTGGTCAAGGGTCAGGGCCAGGTTGCCTCACTCACAGCCGTGCTCTTCTCCATCGCTTCCAGATAGAGTCAGTGCATGTGAACACCGCCACTGGCCTTTTACCACCACAGAGCTTCTGTCCCTGTTGCCAGCCTCCTGGCAGGGGAGAAGCAAGATCTTTCAGAAACTGAAGCCCATGGACTCCACAGTGTGGAGGAGACAGATGGTCACAGGAGTGACCTGTGGCCTGGAGGTTTCTGTCTCAGCCTTGGGAGGCGGTTTGTCTCAGATCTGGCTGCTGTAATAAAATGCCATAAAGTGAGTGGCTTGTAAACAACAAACATCAAGTTTTGGAGGCAGGGCAATCCGAGATCACGGCACTGGCAGATTCACCATGTGGTGAGGGCCCACTTCCTGGTTCACAGATGACCGTCTTCTCACTGTGTCCAAACCCGGGGAAGGGAGTGAGGGACCTCTCAGGGCGCCGGTCCTATCCATGAGGGCTCCACCCTCGTGACCCGATCACTC
This sequence comes from Hyaena hyaena, assembly GCF_003009895.1. Taxonomy (NCBI): domain Eukaryota; kingdom Metazoa; phylum Chordata; class Mammalia; order Carnivora; family Hyaenidae; genus Hyaena; species Hyaena hyaena. The sequence goes on along the minus strand of NW_024080670.1, from coordinate 4,915,055 downwards.
CCAACGGCCCCACCTCCTAGTACCATGGCCCTGGGGGTTCGATTTCAACAAACAAATTTTAGGTGGGGTTGGGGGGGGAACATGAATCTCAGTTCACAGCAGGGTTGTATTTTTAACTGTCCTATGATTAGTTGAATTTGACAAAAAGCTTAAATCACAACCTGGATAACAGATAACTTCCGGCTTGGTATGTGCTCTCCGTCCACCCAGCCCTCACTCCCACCCACCACCCGGCCACTGCTCCAATCCCGGTACCTCATCTCCAGTCACACCAGGCCAGTTAGAGTGTTTGCCTGTTTTGTTTTGCTTTGTTTCTCTGAAGCCAGGGAGAGAGAGAATGTCTCTTCCTTGGTCACAGAGCTGTCATATCCTGACATGGCAGCTGCCAGTGGCCTCTGCCACATGGAGAGTCTGAGTGCATGTGGCATGGAGCCCCGCCCAGAGAGGGGCAACAGTAAAGGGTGGAGAGAGCGAGCTGTGCAGGCACAAGTCACTCCAGCTCCAGTCCCCACCCCAACCCCTGTGGCCCTGGGGCTGGCCCTGGGCTGCCTGCCTCTTCTGCTGCTGCCTTTGGTCTTGTGAGCCGTTCTAGGATTCTTGCAGTCTTTCCCGGATCTCATGCTGGTCTCTGTCACTTGAAGCCAAAAGGATTCTGATTTGAAAATCTTTTTTTCCCCTTTGTTTTGATTTACAAAATGTTTACGGAGAGCTTGTGCTGTAGCAGATAACTGTTAGCACCAGACGACGGCTGTCAACAGTGCAGACATGGTCCTTGACCCTGGGGGCTCAGGACCTCATTGGGGCAGGTGTTGAATGACCAACAAGTAGAGGTTAAGGGGTCCGGCAGACATGGCCTTGAGCCCCACCCCGTTGTGTGCCATCCAGATAACCTTGCATAAGCTTGTTTGATTTCTCTGGGCCCAGATCCCTCACCTGGAAGTGCGAGAGATGGCGTGGAGCATGGAAGCCACTGCTATCCTTAGGACTAGACTCCCTTTCTACAAAGGGACTGCGGGCCGCGCAGGAGGAGCCCAGGGCAGGCAGGGAGGGCTCCGCGGGGGTGAGAGCCCCGCTCCCCGGGGTGAGCAGGCCTTGCCCAGCCAGCGGAGATCGCTGGAGCCGATAGACTTCTACTGTACTATACAGTGTAACATACAAATCTCTAGAATCCACACATTCTTGGACATTAAAGCTGTCAAGTTCCACCCCGTCCCTCCCACTGCCTTCACCAATGGGGAAACAGAGCCTCCGAGAAGAGCAGCGACTTGCCCAGGGCTATATTGCTAGTCAGGGCCAAGGCTGAAAGGAGAGCCCAGAGCCCTGAATCCTCCTCCACGCGGAAGTGCTCACTTGAGTGCCACCGGCCAGCGAAGATGAGGAGTGCACCCCCCAGGGAGCCAGGGGCCCCGAAGGGAGAGGATGAACAGGCGTCAGTGATCACGAAGCCAGTGCGAGGGGGCAGAAACCAGAACTGTCCTGGGTGCAGGGAGTGGGTGTCTGACAGACTCACAGATTGCTGCAGGTACCCTATTGTCAGAGAAGCTCCCAGAAAGAAAGAGCCGTCGTGCCAGCTGTCAGTCTGCAGAGCTGTGTGTCCCACAGAGGTCCACCACTGAAGGACAGAGTCTGGGTTCGCATCACCAGATGGCCCCTCCCTAACCATATGACTCAGGCACCTCAGCACCTCAGTGTCCCTGTCTGTAAAGTGGGCCTTAATAACGTTAGCCACCCCAGAGTTTACATGAGGACAGCACGGAGCTCACTGATGTAGGGAAAGCCCAGTCAGTGCCTGACACTCACGAGGTGCTCGGCCAATGGCACGTACTGGTATTTATTATTAATACGTGCAAGGCATGGACACTGGTGGGAAAGCCGCACTTTCATTGGCTGTAAGTTTCAGCCCAATCCTACTCTGGATTCTTCACATTCTTGTTCTGGTCCTGAGAGATGAGGATCCCTGGTTTGGGCCCCTAGAACCTCACAGGATCTCTGCCTCTCCCTTGAATCTGCTCCCATGGCTCGGCCTCTGACCCCCAGCTGCCTGTCCGTACAAGGGATGGAAAACGATCCCTCCCCAAGAGACGTGTCTAGACCCTGGGCCAACAGGGTGTTGTCTGGGCTCTCCCTGCCTCGGACGAAGGTTTGGCCAGAGGGTGGGTCACGCTGTCCTGTGCCAACATGTGGCACATCTCATGCCCCTGTTGCCAGGAGGCTACCATGGACTGTGGGGGGGAGAAATTTCCAGACCCGCCACTCCTGAGTCACTCTGACTGGGGAGGCCCCAGGGAGCGGTGACTGGCAGAGCTGCGGCAGACTCCTCCCTGCATGCCACTCGCTCTTGTCCTGCTCAGCAGGCGAATGCTCCCGAACCCAGCCTGCTGTTCGTGCCCGGCCGTGCTGGCCGCAGGTGCTCACGGGGACAGGGCCAGTAGCAGAGACCTGTGGGGACATGGATACCAAATAGCCAGAGGCGTGACCCATCTGGGGGCCAGAGCACAAAGAATCTGTCCTAGGCCCCTCGGGGCAGCAGAGTGAAGATAAAAGGGGGGGGTGGGGGTGGAGTGGAGACTACCTCTCAGCAGGGCCCAGGGCGGAGAAGGCCCAGGTCCCAGGCAGGCACAGGTCCTGACCTGGGTCCCCGCTCCCCAGGGTGCCTCGTAACTGCCCCCTGGCGCATCAGACGACCACAGCTGCTGTGAGGATCTAGTAAGACGGTGCTTCCCCAGGCTTGTGGCCTCTGTAGCTGTCTTCACCATTCCTATTAACCCTCTTACTCGGGTTTTCTCCTCCACTCTATTCTCTTTGTATCTGTGCTATCAAGGGTTTGGTGTGCAATCACTTATTTCTAATTCTAATCACTTATTTCTAATACTTGGTCAAATAGATACAAATGTCCCTCCCCAGACCACCATGATCTTCTCCCGAGGAGTGTGTGCACGTTTGGGGAACAGAGATGACACTCGTTAGTCATTTGTCTTGATGTTGGCACGTGGTGAGCCCTTACGCTATTGAGATCATTATCGTTGCCCTGGTCACAGCAGTGAGCCTGTAGGGGGAGAGGAGCGGGAAGCTTGGGCTCGCTCATCATGGCCGGGCCCTCTCTCCGCACCATGTCCTTTTCCTTTTCCTCTTCCTGCTTTTCCTCCCACCTTGAGGGTTGGTTTTGGGGGATCCCGGAAGGTGGAGAGGCAGGGGTGTCTGACTGAGGGGTCAGGTCCCAGACCCCAGAGCTGTCCACCACCTGTGTAAAGTGATAGCTGGTTGTGTGCCGTCAAGAAGGACCCGGACAGAACGTACCCCCGGGAGGGCCTCTCCCCACCTCTGGGCTTTCCCAGAAAGCACCTGGCGCGTCCAGGACTTACAGTGATACTTCATTGCTTACTCAGGTTGGGACCTTTCCACTTTCACTGACACATGAACACTCTGGGGTCTTCCACCGGCAGAATAGTCCCCAGAGCCACGCGGCAACATGTGGTCAGCTTACCCGGACGCATGTGTTTATGAGAAGAACACACCTAAATTCAGAATCCCACAGTGGTGGGTTTATAGACAGTTACCTTTCTCATGCTTTTCTGTATTTCCTCAGATGAACATAAATACCCTTTTTAGTCAGAAATGCAATGTTCTTTTAAACCTTAAAAAAAAAAAAATAAGGTAGTGCAGATAGGGAGACATTAAAGATGGCCAGCTGGGCATGAGGTCAGCCAGGGCTCCAGGCTGGAGGAGATGGGGGCGAGGGGAGTGCCCTGGAGGGAAGGGCGGGCGGAGAGCGGGTCCTGATAGATGAGGGGGCAGAGCAGGAAGCTGAGGTCATTCATTCAGGAGGCAGGGTGCCCGCAGGGAGGGACAGCTGGGATGGGAGTGGTAGGCAGCTGTTGGGGGAAAACCAGGCCCGGAAGAGATTGGGAGAGGGGCCAGGGAGGGCAGGACTGTGGGGTGGGCTGAGGGCCCTGCTGGGGCTAGAGATTGGAGGGATGGATGCAGCGTCGGGGGGTTTCCTTCAGCAGCACCCGGCAGCTGCCTCCTGGGTCGGGGCCTTGCCGGCCTGCACCTGGCCAAGCAGAGGTGCCCGGGGGGTTCAGGTGTGAGTGAGAATGGGGTTCAGGTGAGCAACCCTACAGTAAAAACTCTGGCAGAGAAAAAGAGGAAAGAGATGAACTCAAGCTAGATTTTTGTGCCCAACTGAGATTCCTACTGACTCAACCTTCAGCTATTTTTTGAGTTTTAGAGACCCTCCAGCCTACAGCAGCAGCACAAAGCTGCCTTCCAGCTTGGGCAGAAGCCACCCTGGGGGTTTCCAGCCGGGGACCTCTCGGGGCCAGCCCGACCACTGCCAGAGAACCGCACGTGACCTCAGGCTTGTGGGGCCCAGACTTGGGATGTCATGGGCAATGCAGACTTCAGATAGAAAGTTTGGAGACTCAGGAGGCTGCTGGCTTTTTTTTTTTTTTTTTTTTTTTTAACAGCAAGTAAAGAAAATATAAACTATCATCATTATTTCCTAGGGGAAGGGACATTTTTAACACCAACATCGCAAGCAGAGTATAATTTCAGAATTGAAGGATTTTTTTTTTCCTCAGTAAGGGCCAGTTGCCAGCCTTTTGCTAACAGTTTTCGAAAGTTTTAAAAAACTGTATTCATTATTCTAAGTGTTTTGAATATAGAAAATTACAACATAAATTTTATTGCGTGTTTTGACCTTATATGTAAATGCATCTGGTAAGAATGTGTCATTTTGGAGCATGTATTCAGCAGCTCTTCCCAGCACTTTGTGTTTTCACACTTGCTTGTGACAATCCAGCCTCACATAGGTCTGCTGATAAAAATAGGAGCAGCACTGTAAATGCTAGCTGCTCTGTTTGGAACATTCTGGAAGAATATAGTCGTCATGCTTTTCCTCCTGCCTTCTCCTCAGGTGCCGGGAAGTAAGTCAGGGTAGCAGGCTAGGTTCCAGGTTCGCAAAGGCTGCAGGCCATCCTGCCCAGTGGCAGCAAATGCCCGGGGCTGGGTGGTCACCTCACAGGGAGCAGGGAGTGCATCTAAGGGGATCCTGGGGGCCGATGAGTCCACTGTCCTCATAGCCCAGTCCATGTGCAGATTAAGGGAAGCCCTGGTCTCGGCTTCCAAGAGTAGAGGTAGAGTGGCACGTTGACTGGGAAATGTCATCCTGTACTGGAGCAATATATGAGCCACGCCACACCACGGAAGGCCTGGAATGCCAGGCTGAATGGTCCGGCCTAACTGTGTGGGTAAAAGCCGGCGAGGTGGGGGATGGGGAGGGAAGCAGGAGCCAGGCAGTGCCAAGAAACACCAGGAGCCAGGTGGGTCCGGTGAGGTCGGCAGGCCCGCGGGACCCTCTCCAAGGGGAGGGCCACTGGCATTCTGTGCGCTGCACATGATAGTTAGCTGATTAAATACCTGGAAAGAGGAGGGCCGCGAGGTTTCCTGGTGTTTGGGGAGGAAACCACTCTTCTTTGGGAGCTTGTTGAGAGCTTGTTGAAAGCTTTATTTATATTTACATACATGATTGAAATATATTTGCTGCTACTTTGGTGAGAATCAAGCTTAAATCTGACAGTACAGATCAATGATTAGAAGAAAGTTTTATATTAACTAAAGACTAATACATTCTTTTTTACAAATGCTTAAACTGTGTAACAGTGCTAAAACTTGTGTGTGTGTGTGTGTTTTAACATTTATTTATTTTTGAGAGAGAGAGAGAGGGAGAGAGAGAGAGAATGAACGGGGGAGGAGCAGAGAGAGAGGGGGGGAGACAGAGGATCTGAAACAGGCCCTGTGCTGACAGCAGAGAGCCCGATACAGGGCTGAAACTCACGAGCTGAGAGATCATGACTTGAGCCAAAATCAGATGCTTAACCCACTGAGCTACCCAGGCGCCCCACGTTAAACTTATTTATTTATTTATTTTGAAGCATTTAAAATCCCACCATTTGTCACGTAATGTCTCCATATTTTTGTCAGGCCGTTTATTTTAATATCGTTAGCTATTTCTCTATTGTTTGACAGTAGAACGTTTCCAGTCTCTGTTGTTTTGTTAGATGTCTGACCTCTGGATTTCCCTGCCATGATTACCTTTGTGTGAACAGAATTTTTCTCTCCTTTTACAATTATTTTCTCAGAATAGGCTCCTAAGAGTGGGATTACGGAGTCCAAGGATACCAGTATTTTTCTGGCTTTGGAATCTTTAATGCCGTCCAAAAAGGTTGTACCGACTCACCCTGCTGCCGGCTGCCCATGGCTCTTCCTTCCCATCTCAGAGCAGCCTTGCTAGCTTTCAGCACTGGCCTCATTTTCAGGTTCTTGATGTAATGGATTCTAAATGGTGGCTTTCACTTAATGAATTTATGTGTCTCTGTCCACTCCGCTTCTGTGCTCAGAGCTCGCTTTCTCTCCCTGTCCCTGCGCCATGACTTGACGGCTGTCCACCCTCCACCCTCCAGCCACGAATGCGAATGAATGAATGATTGTTGGGGTTGGGTTCTTCCTTGTTTGTGTGGGAACCGCCTCAATAGATTTTCAGGGAAAGACAGTGGAAAGATGTTTAAACTATAAATAGATGTGGTGACACCTCTTATTTGGTCAAGGTGGTCCCAGTAATGAATGCAGACTCTGTGCTTCTGCGCGTATGTTTATGTCTCATTTGAATTCCAGAAGACATCAGAGTTAAGACGTTAGTGCGCAATATATAATTTAAGTCAGAGATGAAAGAGTCTCCATCAAAAACAACCCCTTCTCTCTCGGCGTCCCATAATTACCAAGGCAGAGGTCTCCACGCAAGGGCAGAACTCCCGGCTGGAGAATGTCGGAGGGAAGCCTGAAGGCGAGCCCCTTGGTTCTTGCCTTGCCCTGCCTCCCAGTACCCGGAGAGCTGGCCTCAAAAGGAAGGCGGGAGAGCAGACTAGCCCCAGGTTCCCCCTCCCCCCGGGGTCTCTGCACTGAAGTCATCCTTCTTGGTCGCCAGAGCCCTGGGTCCTCCACTTCACTGTCCGCATGCCACCTCCTCCCCTCTTCTGTGCCCCATGTTCCCATGACGATGTGGGCTGAATGCTGACCCTGATAATGGATGCTGCCTCTCTGCCTCTCACCTTGGCCCGCCCCCTCCAACACTGCTTTCGACCCATCAGGTAGCCCTAGATCTAACTTGGCCCCAGCTCCTAGGACCCCAGCCCACAGCGGCCCAGTGCTGGCAGCCCCCTGGACAGTGAATGCAGGAATACATGAGCTCTGAGTTTCCTAGAGTGTGGCTGTGCACTATCTGTGGGCCTCATGATTTGAGGTGACCCATGGAGAACCGCTCTCACCTTAAGAAAAGTTAAGTATTTCTCTGAATATTATTAGCATATTAAATCCATGATTTTATTTAAATATTAAGTTAAAAATAATATAGTGACCCAGCAGTTCTACTCCTGGGTATATAGACCCCAAGGAGTTGACATAATAGGTAGACAAACAAAAGCTTATATGTGAATGTTCATAGCAGCACAATCGCAATAGCCCGCGGTGGAAACAACCCAAATGGCCACCAGCTGATGAATAGATGAAGCAAAAAGGGGTATATGCGTATGTTAGGCTATTATTCATTCATGAAAAGGGATGAAATATCCATGCTGCAACATGGATGGCCCTTGGAAAACACTACACTACCTGGATGAAGCCAGACACAAAAGGCCACAGATTGTACGATCCCATTTACGTGAAATGAAAATCTATAGAGACAAAAAACTAGATCAGTGGTTGCTTAGGCCGGCAGGAGGGGGAAGCAGGGAGTAAATGGGCACAGGATTGCCTTTCGGGTTGGCGGAAAGATAGCAGTGATGGTTGCACATGATCGTGAATGTACTAAACATCACTAATGGTAAATTTTGTGATATGTAAAAAAAAAAAAAATACATGAGTTCAACGTTGGCAGAAATCATGAAGGTCATATGTAAATAAGTGACATATAAATAAATAAATAAATAAATAAATAAATAAAATAAAGCAAGCTAAGAAGTAGAGCTATGGATATGTCCGTTATATCTTGATTTAAAAAGGAAGGAAGGGAGAGAGAGAGACAGACAGACAGAAAGCAAGCTTTGGGCCTTGACACTGTTGAAACAGGCTCTGTTTCATCCTGAAATATGCTTTGCTGGAGGGCAGACCAGTGTGACCTTCACTGTCGACATTAAGACAGCCACTTGGCCTGCCGGATCTCAAGGCAACCTGGCAGGAGGTACTCTTATTCTCCATTTTATAGCCGGGGCATCCAAGGCCACAGAACCAGTCCTCGGCAGAGCCAGGCTGGCTGGGCTGCCGGTCAGCAGCGGTGCATGGAGCCTCCCACCTTTGCTTTGAGTGCGGCTCTTAGACAGAGGAGGGACCCTGAGGACATGAGGCCCTCCGTACATGCTTTGGAGCTGCTAGTGCTGTTAGAGACGAAGCAAGCCCCATGTGATGAGATTTGGGGCCCAGCGCTGCCCCTTACCATATGTGCGACCTTAGGCAAGTTGCCTCACCTCTCTGACCCTTAATTTCCTCCTTGAGAATATATACATAAAGGTGTTTTCTCAGATGGAGGACTGTATTTCCCCTGTGTGGTTCTTATCATTATAATTTTAATTAAATAATTGTCTGTGCAGCTGCTTGTTCACTGCCCGAGCCCTCCCCCAGGCAGCGAGCTCTGCAGAAGCAGAGGCAGTCTCTCTCAGTCTCTCGCATCTACTGTCTTGATATATACTTGTTGAATAGGGAATAAATTAATGCCCGGGCAGCCCTTAGCACCATGCTCGGTACCTGGTGAATGCTAATAGATGTTAGCTCTTGTCATGAGTGTTTTCGTTGTCATTATTATGGCTCCAGACAACGTTTTAAAGGCGTTCACACAATAGCTCTGATTCTCAGAACTGCCTTGTAAGGTTGTAATAACGCTCATCTTGCAAAAATGGAAATTGAGGCTCAGATAAATTAAATAATTTGCCCAAGTCCCATAGAATTGCTGACAGCAAAGCCCGCAACCTGCCTCTGCCCTGAATTCCTCACCAGCCCTGAGCCCCTTCATACGGCTGAGGACAGTGTACGTGGTATAAAATTATGTGTTTTGGAAGACACACGTCATAGAAAGAAAGCATGTCTGGGAGGGGCGGCCCAGTGTTCACAGGTTTGGAGTATGGCAAGTTCTGGTCGCCCCCAAAGGTAAGCAGCTTCCCCAGGCTGCTGCCTTCTGAGGGCGGTGGGCCTCCCAGCTGTGACCCTGGGGCTCTCTGTGTCCATCCAAGTAGGAAAGGAATAGAGAGGCAGGACTGAAAGAGAGGGGGGACCGGCATCGCTCAGTGCTAGATCGTCAGGCCCGTGAGGACAAGCAGGGAGCACGTCTGGCTTTTCTCATGGCTGCACCCTCACAGCCCAGCACCGAGCTCAGCAGAGGCAGTACTCAGCAGCTATTCAGCAGATGAGCAGCTATGTGCATGACTGATCGAATGAATGAAAGAAAGAAAGAAAGAACGAACAAACCAACCAACCTACTGTCTTCTAGGCATTGTGTCAGCTTGCTTAAAATACCTCATTTAATGCTCCGAATGAACGTATGAGGGGAGAACAAATGAGGAGATGAGGCCTAGAGGGGTGAGGTTGCTTCCCCGGGGTCCCCTAGTGAAGGGGATGTTCAAACCCATAATCTGCCCACACTGTTATCTGCCCCCTGCCGCAGAGGCTGAAACTGAGGATCAGATAACTGAGGGACATTCTGAGGCCACTGGGAGCAAGCTGGTGGCAGAGTTGGCCTTCCCCTGAGACTGCCCGGCTCCAGAGCACCCACCCTAAATGGCACCAATGGGACTGGATTTCCAGGCTGGCCTCCAGAGGACTGCGTAATCCCCGGTGCAGCTGCTACTGGGCGCCCAAGCCCAGCCCTCCACCAGTGTCAAAGCTGAGAAGTCTCAGGGGCTGTGTGTCCTGAGTCCCGTGGCAGGGGAGGTGCGACCCCAGAGTGGGCGCCTCTAACTGAAGAAGTGTTGGCTTTGGAGGCCTCAGCCCAGCACCATGGCTGAGCTGGGGCCCTTGGGCCAGTTGGAGTGAAGTGTGGTGGGCCGTAAATCAGATTTCCTGCCTGAGCTCTTGCTAATCCACTTGGAACTATGTCCTGTTCTGGCCCAGAGATGTTTTCACTCCCCAGAAGGACAGCTGTCCCCTCTGAGGTCAGGGTCTATGACTCAGACTTCCAGGCAAGGACCACGGGACTCAGCTCCTGGCGTGAAACAAAACCGAGAGACTGAAAGGCAGTCGCTACAGTCCTCATGTTGAACAGAGCATGGATTGGGGCCAGCCAAACCTGGATTCAAATCTTGGCTTCTCCACCCACTGGCCAAGAGACCTTTGGAAAGTCACCCTTCCTTTCCGAGTCTCATTCTCCCCATCTGGATGATGGAGGTAGTACTTTCCTTGGAGCCCTGTTGGCCAGTGAGCTGAGGAGAGGGTCTAAGGCCCAGAGCGGGAAGGCTTGGCTCAGGCTCCGCCCACAAGTGGCTGCGTCCCACCCCCAGCTCTTCAGGCTCCACCAACTCCCATGCTGTCCAGTGGGGCCAGGACGAGGAAGGGCAAGGCAACGAACGCCACATTGCAGGTCAGAGCCCAGATCCCCAAGGTGACCTGGGGGGCAATCTCGGCTCTGCCTCACACTCACTGTTTGGCCTCGGACAAAGAGCTTAGCCTCTCTGAGCCTCACTGCCTCTTCTGTAAAATGAGGACTTCAAGGGCTTGTGCAGATGCCACTGTCAGCCCAGAGCCTGGCACACAGTAGGAACTCACTGACCATGGTCGTTGTGCCCAGCAGTCGCTAGCCTGAGGCTCCCACTCTGCCACCCCTTGCTCTGAGGTGACTGTCTTGTCCCAGGAGCCTATCTGAGCCCCTCCTCCTCCAGGGTCCCTGTGTACGGACTCTGGGTCACCAGAGGCTCTTGCTGACAGCAAGATCCAGACCAGATCACCATCAGGAAGCTAATCAAAGGAGAGGAGGAGGCCTTTGCCCAGGCAGTGCCCACTGCAACGCAGGAAATGGGACATTTGCACATTATTTTCCTTCACCAGTGCCCTGAGGTGACACCCTTCCTTTCGAGCTGAGATGAAGTTTTTTGGTTTCCAGATAGACCTTCTGTCTGTGTCCCTGGGGATTACCTCCGCCTCCCAACCCACTCATACCACTGTCAGCTCTACTCAGGGCAGCCCACCATCCATGGCCAAGTGCAAGCTCCTGCTTTCTGGGTGCTCAGTGTTCAGTCGACAGGAGATGCCCTTCCCCGCAGCCCACACTGAACTTGACAGAAATGTCCCTGTCTGCGCAGTCAGTTACTGTGGCTTCCCCACTGGGCCCACAGAAGGGTGTTCATCCGGGGCTCCCCTGCATCATCCACATCGCACCCACCCATTGGAGGGGGGCATCTGCAGGAGAGGCTTCGGGGCCTCACATGATGCTGACGAGGAAGCGTGGTGAGAGCACATGTGATCTGTCCTCAGTGCGTCCAGAAGCCAAATCCGCTGCTGCCCTCAGCCTGTGAGGGCAAAACGTGCGCATAAACTTGTGGGGAAAATGTGCATTGACCAAGTTTTATGGCATCCAAAATCATATGTCATCTCTTTGTGTCTTTATACTTAAGCACCATAATTACTAGGGGGAAATATTTTTCTTAAAAAATCAAAACAATCAACAAGTCACCAGATGTCCACTCACGTTTCATGAAGAAACAGCCCTTATGCCTTGGTGGAACTCCCCCTCCCACAGGAGCAGGTGCTTGACGTTATCGGGGGCATTTGGGGGGGGGGGTGGCATCACGTTCCACTGGAGCAGAGCGAAAGGGGCTCTGACAATTCACTTTCCTGGGTTTGTTGTTGCTGCTGCTTTTTTTGTGCTTTTTCTTGGATCTTTGCAAGATTTTTTTTTTCAAGTTTATTTTGAGAGAGAGGGTGTGTGCAAGTGAGGGAGGGACAGAGGAAGAGAGAATCCCAAGTAGGCTCTGCGCTACCAGCATGGAGCCCAGTGCATGGCTCAAACTCTGAGATCTGAGCTGAGCCGAAATCAAGAGTCAGATGCTTAACCGATGGAGCCACCCCGGTGCCCCAAGTTTTTTTTTTTTTTTTTAATTCAAACATTCATCCTGGATGTGTGTAGGATTGGCTCTTTCCTGGGCCCTGGCACACCCTTCTTGGGAAGACCCCTGTCCTGGGTCAGCTTTCGGTTCTCAGGCCCCCACATCCCCTTGTATTCTTTTTTCCTCTGTTCTTTCCTGTGGCTTCTGATCTTGCCGAAGCGGCCCTCCACATCAGTGATGCAGGTTTCCCAAGGATCCAGTTTGCTCCTCGCTGCCTCTGATGTTAATTTATTATTATTATTCTGTTGTGTCTTTTAGTTTCCTTTTCTTCTTTTCTTATCTCAGGCATCTCTGTCTAGCTCATTCTTGTGCAGTTTCACCTCTGACAGTTGTCTCCTGTCTCCAAAGCTCTGTCTTCTTATACCATATTGAAAAGAAAAAATGTCTTGATCTTTCTCTTGGATCCTGGAAGAGATCGTTTGAGGACACATGTTCTCAGGGCTCGGCCCCTTCTCCATGCAGCTCAGGCTCCAGCGTTTGGCAGTATTTTTCCATGTGTTCCCTTGATGGATTTTCTTTTCTCTGTATCCTGGAATAAGGTGAAATCTGTTCATCTTCAGGGTTTATCAACAGGCATTGGGGGTTCCCTCTGAACACATCCCAGCGATCTGTAAATGGAGGGGAGTACATGGAGGAGAAGGAGCCAGCTGGCACATTCCAGAGGCCCCAGATCAGCTCCTGCTGCACAGTGTACTAGTCATTGACCTGAGTTCTCTAGTTTTTAGATCCCCGTATCTGTGAGTCTGGGGGCAGGTCCTGAGAGGTACCAATTGACAAGGTCTACATTGGCTCAGTTTCTATCCTCTTCATCTGCTTTTGTATGTTTAGTATCTTCCTGGGTCCTTAGTCGTGATGATGTGGTTTTCATTTTTTTCTTTTTTCTTTTTCCAAAGATTTTATTCTTATGTAATCTCTACACCCCATGTGAGGCTCGAACTCACGACCCCAAGATCAAGAGTCGCACGTTCCACCAACTGAGCCAGTCAGGCACCCCCATCTTTTTCTCTGTTCACAAAAATGTTGGTGTTAAGTCAGGGAGGCTCTGGGAGGGGCTGTCTCGTGTCTTCTGGAAGGTTTCCAGAAACACGTATGTTCCCCCATCCACTCTTCAAGTTGTTGGGATATTTTGCAAGTAACTTCAGCAGCTGTGCCCACCCCTTTCGTATGCATGAACTCCCTTAGAGTTCATTCACTCATAACCTGTGAGAAGGTCACAGGTACTACATCTCCATCTCCCAGCGGAAGAAAGCAGTTGAACTCACCCAGGATCACAATGGACTAATTGGTGGCAACATCAGGATATGAACACCAATGTCTCAAGTGTTAATATCATTTGTCTGGTTATGCACGAAGCTGTAAGTATGCCATATAACATATCGGTGAGAGTGTGGGTGCTAGAGCCCAGGCTTAATATCATTTGTCTGGTGTATGCACGGAGCTATAAATATGCCATATAACACATCAGTGAGAGTGTGGGTGCTAGAGCCCAGGCTTAATATCATTTGTCTGGTGTATGCACGGAGCTATAAATATGCCATATAACACATCAGTGAGAGTGTGGGTGCTAGAGCCCAGGGCCTGGGCTCAGATCCTACCTCCACCGTGTATGTGCCAAGTGATCTTGGACAGTTACTTAACATCTCTGGAGTTGAGGAGAGAGGCTGAGGCTGGGGAAGGTAGAATGAATTCCACGAGTATTAAAGACATGATCAACCCACTTCTGTCTTACTTGTACCACTGATTCCTCTGGGGCTTCTCATTGGCATCTGAGGATAATTCCCCAAAGTCTATACTAAGCATTATTATTAATTTTTTTAGCAGTTCCACATCTTTGATTATCTGTGTAATTAATGCCTCTGGTGAATGCCTCTGCTGGCCTGTGCAATTCGTGGGGTCAGGGACCATGCCTGTCCGGTTCTCCTCTGTACCGCCGTGTCTGGAACGGGGGAGCCACTCAGCAAATATTTGGAGCACTGGTGCCCTTTCACGAGGAGGTGGACATCACTGAGTGGGCTGGCCCTCCTGTGCCCTTGGAGCTTCCTCTCCACACAGCGCCCCACCACCTTCCTTCCTGCCCCCCACTGCTTCTCGCTGGTCAGCAGACAGGCTCCCTTGCCCTGGGCCTCTCTCTTCCCTGCAAAGCGTCCTCTGATGGCATGAGCTCTGAAGAAGAGGGGAGGCCAGAACTGAGTTAGGTGGGGAGAGCCAACCAGAGCAGAAGTCAGGGTCTCAAGAAGGTGACCAGGAGCTCAGAGTCAAGGGGACCGGGTTTCTTGAGCCATTTTCAAAGGGAACAGAGTCTGATGGGGCAGGGGAGAGGCAGTACAAGGAGAGTGAGTGTGGGTGGGCCAGTCTGCAGCAGGACCCCAGCCTCTCCCAGCCTCTCCCCTCCTGCGCCACCCAAAACACACAGTGTGACCAGGGAGAAGGCCCCCACGGTGGAGAGGAGAAGCCGGGCTCCCTGAAAGTGGGTTTTCTAGCACAGTCCTCTGGGGTCTCACATGGTCTCCTCTCTAGTGAGAGCGATCAAAACACGTGGGCTTGAAAACCACAAATAAATGAGTAGTCAGATACCATTTTTCTTCCAGAGGGGCCCAAGGAGTCTTTGAGTATTTCATTTCAGCAAATTCAGAGAATTTGCTTTACGAAAGTGAAAATTGGTTTGGATCTAGCTAACCCTCTGAAAATCTGCTGCTTGTTTTACGAGAATGCAGAGATTGGTGACTGAGGTTTAGAATGCAGTGTTTTATTACACAGTTTCCACTGAGTAATGAATAAATCTGACAGTTTTTACCTTTGCCTCCCTTATTTTCTGTTACACTTAAAGACTAGGTGAAGTGTGGTCACAGATACGTGAGCACATTAGAGGAAGTGGAAAATACTTTGGTGGATGAAGCAGCCGTCTGTGTGAGCTCACTCTCTGGCTGGGATCCTGGTGGCCTCGGACGTCCAGGAAGCCTTTCCGTGCACAGTAGCGAATCTCTGAGCCAGGGTTGGAAAGACAAGCTCGGGAGTGTTTTCCTTGGCACTTGGGCAGCCTCGATTCTACCCAGTATGAGGCAGGTTTCCGAGGCTTTCACTGGGGGAATCATCTTACGTTTCCTTTTGGTGACGTCAGCTACTCTGGAAGCCCATTGTGGCGCTCAGAGTAATGTGGGTATTTAGCTTGGAGATGCCAGAACACAGGGCGGACCCTAACAGGGTGGCCATGGACTGGGGTGCCCTACAGCTGAGGCCATGCTCTTCCACTGAGCAGTGGACTTTCAGCGCCAGATGGAAGAGTCAAGAATGTGCAGATAAAGACCCGATACCCAGTTTGGTCGTCCCTCAAATATCTTCTGAGCCACCCACTCTGTGCTAGGCTCAGTGCTGGCCCCTTGAGATTGCAGAGCTGGATAAGACATGGTCCTTGTCACTGACTGGGTGATAAATACCGTAATCGAGGGAAGGGCAGTGTGCTCCAAGGAGAAGGCTAATGGCCAGAGGAGAAGGCTGAGCAGGCCAGGGCACGGCATGCCCCTGCTGGCCCAGGGAGGCCCACTGGGCTGGAGCATCGCGTGAGGACATAGTGGGAGAAGAGACCAGAGATGCCGGCAGGGAGCAGAAGCCACAAAGCCACAAACACTTGCTCACTGGGGATAGAAAGTAGTTGGGTTGATTTTAAGTTGGGGAAAGGCATGGTCTGATTAGGTTTTAGAAAGATCATGGGATGCAGAATGGATCGGAGTTGGAGGCCAAAAGTGGAGGGAGGAGCCAGGCGGTAAGGAAGTGTTAACAGTGGCCCGGAGACCAGATCAGAGGCAGTCTGGAAAGGTGGGTATCCTTTAAATCAAAACCTAAAGACTGAGTCTTCACCAGGACCTAAGAATGCTGGGGAAATCACTGTGTAGAACATTATCTGCATCCTCCCTGCTCCGAAAGTGCTTATTTCTCTAATAGTTGAAAAGAAGGACAGAAGGAAGATAAACCGTGCTCTCTTTTATATTTTGTTTTATTTTAAGTTTATTTATCTATTTTGAGAGAGAGAACCTGAGCAGAGGAGGGGCAGAAAGAGGGAGAGAGAGAATCCCAAGCAGGCTCCGCACTGTCAGTGTAGAGCCAGATGTGGAGCTCAAACTCACGAACTGCAAGACCATGACCTGAGCTGAAGTCAAGAGTCAGACACTCAACCAACTGACTGAGTCACCCA
Organism: Hyaena hyaena; assembly: GCF_003009895.1. Classification (NCBI taxonomy): domain Eukaryota; kingdom Metazoa; phylum Chordata; class Mammalia; order Carnivora; family Hyaenidae; genus Hyaena; species Hyaena hyaena. The sequence continues at coordinate 4,898,726 of NW_024080670.1, read as the reverse complement.
GGTGCCCTGTGACCTTGTTCTTTTATATTTCTGAAAGTAGTACGTATTCATAACTAAAGTCTTCAAAAATGTAAAATTCTATAAAGCAGGAAATAACCCTAAAATTCCATCCCTAAAGATTGCAACCATGAGCAGATTGGGCAATAATCCTCTCCCCCTCCATCCCCTCTCCCTTTTTGTCTGTATGTGCCTGCGTATGTGAGTCCCTACAGGTATACAAAATCACACCCCACTGTTTCCACTTAAAAACGCATTGTGGATATCTGTCCATCTCAGTTCTTAGAAATATGTTTATTTTATCCTTTTAATTAGCTGCATCATCTTCCACTACTTGGATTAAAAAAAATCATTTCTCTGAACCATGCAGTTTTTCACAATTATAAATGACAACAATGGCATAATGAATAATCCCTGTTTATTTTGCTCATTTGTAAGAATATTGCTATAGAGTAGATTTCTAGAAGCAGAATTGCTGGATCCTGGTAAACACGTCTTTGAGATTTTTGATGGATACTGCCAAATTCTACTTCTAAAAGTTTCTATCACTTTGTACTACAGCCAGCCTTTTATAAGTGACTATTTCCGTACACTCTTGTCAACACCAAGTATTATCAACCTTTTCGACCTTTGCTGGTATAAATAGCCAGAAGAAGGAAATCTTGTTTTAATTTGTGCTTCCTTGATTAGTAATGAGGCTCGGGCGTCTTTGACGCCTTTACTGACCATCTTCTATAACAGTTTTTACCTTTAATATGGGAGGTCTTTATATGTCAAAAGTAGTGATTGTCTAATACAGTGCAAATATTTTTCCCATTTGGACATTTGTCTTTCCCCATTGAGCATGGCACTTTCACTGATGATGCATAAGTGCTTCTGTTGAGATGGAGTCCAGTACGTCAGCCTTTCCTGTCATGGCTTGAGTTTTGTGTCACACTAACGTCTTTGCACACCCCAAGGCTATAAAAAGATTCTTCTCTATTTTATTCTAGTGCTCTTCTTCCTATTTAGATTCCAGTCCCTAAATCAACTGGAATTTATTCTGTTGCAAGGAATGAAGTAGACATCTAGCATTGTGTTTTCCTAACTGGATAATCATTCATCCCCATGCCATTTATTGACAGACCCTACTGACTAATAACATACCCTCGTCCTTCGCTAGATTTCTGTGTCTGTGTGAAACTGTTGCCGGGCTTCCTACTCTCCACCTCTGGCTTGTCTGATTCTGGAGGAGGGCTACCGTGCATGATGACTATAGGTTCATAGCACATTTGGTAACCAGCTTCTTTTGTCATCCTTCTTTTCAAAAATGTTCTAGTTTCACGTATTAGTCTTCCAGGTGACCTTCAGAATCAGTTTCAGGATCACGTGAAATGTATATATTAGTTAGGCAATAACTAACATTCTCACAATGTTAAGTCTTCCCATTTAAGATCATTATAGCTGTCCTCATTATTTCTGTCTTCTTTCGTATCCTTAAGATGTATTTCATTAGTTTTATCTTCGTTACCAAAGTGGTACATTCTCATTGTGACAAATAAAATACAGAGTTGGGGCGACAAGTTCCTATTTGTATGAACCGTGCTTTTATTGCAGTGAAGTAGATTCTTCAAAGAAGGATTAATAAGCCCAGGATATATGCATATTTAATTTTAATAAGTGTTATATAATTTTTCTATCAAATGTTTTATTCGTATAGATCTTACACCTTTTTTTCTAAGTTTACTCCCACGGTTTTATAGTTCTGTTTTTACTGTACATGACCTCTCCTTCTTTTTTTCCATTTTCTAACTGATGATTTCTACTATATAAGAATGCTATTGACTTACTTATATTTTCTTTGAACTTAATTCTATTATTTACCACTAACAGTTTTTAGTTGAGCATCCTAGATTATCAAATTATATAACTAATACAGTAACTAATTATATCACCTCAAAATAATGGCAATATTATAGGTGTCTTTAATATTTACCACACATTTCTTTATCTTGTCTTATCTTGTTGGATCGTGTATCTGGAATAGTGTTAGAATGCCAGCAGGTTGGCAGCTAGTCTAACTCGTTCCTACTAATAGTATTTCACGTCAAGAACATTGTTTTAATTTTTCTAACGTGCATTCTTTATCACACTAAGGAAGTCTGTTCGTACTCAGTGCTTTGCCAAGGATGATGTTACAGCTATCAATGACTTTTTAATATCTATCAAGATACTAAATACCATTGCACTCTTATAATATAAAACCTATTTCCCATATTGTTCCCTAATATACTGCTCATTTGATTTGCTAAGATTATTTTAAAATGGTGAATTGTATTTGCTAATGTTTTATTTGGAATCTGTGGATCTTTATTAATGAGATTGGTCTCTCTTTCATTTCTGTCAGGTCTTGGCATAATGGTTATGCTAGAGTCATAAAAAGAACTAAAACATAAAAAGAACATAAAAAGAACCGCAGATATTTCTGACTTTTTCTATTTTCTGCAACAGTTTAAATAAGCTAAGCATTTCTTCTGATGTTTTTTTTTTTAATTTTTAATGTTTATTTATTAGAGAGAGAGAGTCAGCATAGCAGGGGAGGAGCAGAGAGAAAGGGAGACTCAGAATCCAAAGCAGGCTCCAGGCTCTGAGCTAGCTGTCAGCACAGTGCCTGATGCGGGTCTCAAACTCATGATCCATGAGATCATGACCTGAGCCGAAGTGAAACGTTTAACCAACTGAGCCACCCAGGCGCCCCACTTTTAATGTTTTATAGACAGGTTCCATAAAGCCATGTGGCTATTATACTTTTTAATTATAGTATTTTCTCAGTATCATTAATAGTTCTGCATTGACCATTGAAGTTATTTGCCTTTTCTCGAAACAATTTTGGGAAGACAGATTTTCCTAGGAAGAATCCACTTCATCTAGATTTTCAAATATGTTGGCATAAAAATGACACATACTACTATTTTAACATCTCCTCCATATTTGGAATCAAATTCTTTCTCTCTTATCCCTAACATTATACATCTGTGTTTTCTTTCTTTTTTCCCCCTTCATCATACATACCAAGAATTGTCTACTTTGACTTTTTCAAAGAACCAACTTTGAATTTTATTACCCTAGAGGCCTTACTTTTTTTTTTTTAACTTGTTATTTCTGCTTTTATATTTTTCATTGTTTTCTCCCACTTTTCTTTTGCTGTGTTTTGTTCTTTTTCTAGTCCTCTGTAATAAACACTAAGTTCAATTCTTGTCTTTACCTTTCTTAATTATCAATGTACACATTTGTGGCTGTAGATTTTTCTCTGAGTAGAATTTGGTAGTTCGGCTGCATCCTTTATGTAGATAGTTTGTGATTTTAATTTTAATCTCTTCTTTCATCTCTGAATTACTTGGAGTGTTTTTTCTTACCCAAATGGTTCATTTTTACAATTTGTTTTTACCCGTGGGCCAGGGAAGGGAATGGAATTGCTCCCGGATTACCACAACCACATGGATTATGAGTATGGGAGGTATAGTTTCCCGCAGAGGAAAATTCGGGGCCTTTTCCAAAAGAATTGGGAGTGGATATTAGGCAGACACAGGTGCCAGTTTCTTCTCCGCTGCCAATAGAATTGTTGAAGGATTTATGAGATAATACATGTAATTTACTTATCACCGTGTCCAGCACAAAACAAGCCAAATAATACTAACCAGATTAATACGTTCTCCTCATGCCCTTTCTTACTGCTGATCACAATACTGGCACATGTGACATGGCCCCAGGGCTCCCTAGGGAACATTAGCAAACAGCAGGTTACCCCACCGCATCTGTAGATCACCAGGGAATCCCCGTGGTGTGAGAGGATCTGTGATTTTCCTGGTCATTGCACCTCGGGGAGCTAGGAGGAGATTCGGCACCCCCAGGACCCCAGGATTCTGTACAGGCTGCAAGACTGCCCACGTGCCTTTGTGATTCATTAGCCTCAACACCAAGAAATAAACGAGGCCATGTGCTCATCCCAAACACATGGTCTCTGACCACCTGACATGTGACTGCCGCCTTCCTGCAGACCTAAGAAATATTTGTCTCCACGTGGGTGAGCTTCCAACACATTTCATAGAAGGAAAATTCTTTAAGTGCGGATTTGTTCTGAAGTCCAGGTTTTGCACGATTGATATTAATGAGTGGGCACTAATTAATACTCATAGTCTTCTGCATCTGACAGGGAGCCTGAACTGCCTGCTGACATCCCCTCCTGCAATAGACAGAATTGCTTTGTGCTCTCTTTAAAAAAAAAAAAGAAAGAAAGAAAGACAGAAAGAAACTCTAATGAGCTGCTGCTTTGTTATTTCATTTGGAATTTATCAAGACAGTTTATGTGATCAAACCACACAAGTATAGCTCTGGATGCCAGTGCTCCTCATGTCTGAAGTTGGAAAGTGATCTTTTTAAGACAGAGCAGGAGAACATGGAAAAAAGTCTTTCATCTCAAACCTTAAAGGAGAGGGAGAGAGAAAATGGAAAGCATTAGATGGAAATGTGGCGTATTTTTATGCTGTGGAGGGTTCCCCCCCCCCAACACAGCAGAATTTTCCTTACTAAATAGATAGCTGTGTGAGAAAAACCAAAACCAGCCTCGGGATGGCAGTGAGGCGGGTGGCGATGGGAGAAACAAGAGAGCAGTGAGCTTCTGGGCGGCGGCAAAGCCCGGGTGCCAGCCGCGGGCTCTGGCCCTGGGAGGCTGAGGGCGCCCGGCTTCAAGCGGGCTCTGCGCCACGGCCCATGGGTGTCTCTCAGCTTAAGAGAAGGTGTCTGTTCAGGAGAGCACCTCCTTTGTCAGCCTGGCAGTCCCTCCTCAGGGCCGGGGCATCCTGTGGACACCCCTGGTGGAGGCCTGCATTCACCGGCAGGAAGGTTTGGCCACATGCCCTCAGGCTTGGGACAAGCCCAGCTGCCGAGGTGTCCGCAGCGGAGCCAGCTGAGGGCTGCTCACCACTGGTCCCGGGGCTCCCTGCCCCACTGTGACAGTCTGGTTGGCATTCGTATCGCAGCCACAGAGCATCACCAGGCCCTGTGTGGGGCGTGGAAGGCAGGAGAACAGACGGATGTTCTGGGTAGCTGTCCATCTCAGAGGAGGTCCAGTCTGCAAGTGGGCAAGCCATGGGGCAAACAGCAGCGGCCAGAAGCATTCTCTGGGAGTCGGGGCAGGCCGCAGCATGGGTGGCTGGACCCTCTCACCCCTGTGCCAGCCAATGACTCCCAGCCCCCAGCCATTGGCATGGAGTTAGACAAGCCTGAATTCAAATCCTGAGCCCCCCCACTTGCAAGCTGTGTGATCTCAGACAAGTCGCTTCACCTCTCTGAGCTTCCTAATTTGTAAAATGGGGGAGTGAGAGTATGTTCTGTGCCAGTTGCGGTGATGGTGGGGTGGTACGGGCAAGGCCAGCCTCTCCTATCGCAGACCATGGCTGTTACTATTCTAGCTGTTTCCCCCAACGTGTCTGCACCTCCCAGTCTAGTCCTGGGCTCTGGCGTTGCTCAAGCCTATGGCAGCCAGGGCCAGTGGCTGGCCCATTACTGCCCATCTTAACAAGGCCATTAACACAGCATCGTCTGCTGCAGGAACTCTGTAATAACTGGGACGGGAGCTGAGACATCCCAGCTGTGCTGTCCCCATCCAGACGGAAGCTCCCAGCACTGGCCTGTCTGAGGTGGGTGGTCACCACATGGTCGGCATCTGGGTACATCCATGGTTCTGGCAAACCCAGCTGGGCGCACCCCTCCCTTGGGCGTCCCGATGTTCTTCCCAGTGGGGCCTGGCCATGGAGACCGGCTCAGGGTCAACTCAGCCTCTTGGGCACCTTAGGGGTCCAGGCCCCGGGCCAGGAGACTCCTCATGATCACCTTCATTACCCCAATTGCAGTCAAGAAACTGAGGCCTCAGGAGGAGAAAAGGCTTGCCTGAGACCACCCGGCTGGTAAGTGGCAAAGCCAGGGTTCCAAGTCTCCTGGCTCCAAGCCCCACACTCTCCCACTTATGCCACCACTGCCTGTCATGTGGCAGAGCTGGCCCAGTGACGATGAGACCTGGGACAGATAGGCCACGATGAGTGCCAGGGAGCCGGTGGGGAGGAGATGGAAGGTGTGGCCAGGAGAGGTAGTCACAGTACAGTCGTGAGCCCTCTTGGAGAGTGTTAACCCCCCAGGTGAAGGTAAGCAGGAAGAGCCATCGCCTGGAGGCCTCCGGGTCCCGCGATGCCCCCATCTTGCCTCACCGCGTGTCAGGCACCAGAACACCTGGCCAGGGGTAGAGGCCTGACAAGATGGCAGCCTGGATGGACAGACCTGTGTTCGAACGCTGCCTCGGTCATTTCCCAGCTGGATGGCCTCAGGCCATGTGACTCTCTCAGCTTCCCTTTCTTCTGTAAAAATAGAGCTAAAGCCTCTCTGACAGCTGTGTTATTGTCATGATCCCATAATCTGGGCAAAGCTCTTAGTGGAGGACCTGGCACATAGGAGTGCTCAGTTTTATTATTACTGTTTATTTAAACATTGCATTAATTTTTATTAAGTTTTAGGGGGAAGGGGTGGGAGCTACAGGCATCCAGTTGTGGAACAAATAAGTCACGGGGATAAAAGACACAGTGTGAAGACTGTGGTTGATGATAGTGTCGTGGCATCACACGGGAACAGATGGCAGCTTCCGCCTGCGAGCACAGCACAGTGTATCAACTTGTCAGGTCGCGGGTTCCACCGGAAACTTTTCAAATAGAAAAAGTAATTAAAAAAAGTAAGTGGTAAATACGTGTATGAAATTTATTTTCTTATTATTGTCACTTGACTCTCAGTGTCTCTTCCCTCAGCTCTAAAATGAGGGTAATAATGTAGCTCATGATGCGATCGGGTGGCTTACATGAAATATGCCTTCATTCATGCATTCCTTCGTTCAGCTGACGTTTACCACGCAGCCCCTGCGTGCTCTGTTCCAGCTGCTGGGGATTGAGCTCTGGAGCAAGACCCACTTCCTGGCTCTGAGTTTTAAATTTTTTTTAATGTTTTATTTATTTCTAGGAGAGAGAGAGAGAGAGAGAGACAGCGTGAGCTGGGGAGGGTCAGAGAGAGAGGGAGTGACAGACTCTGAAACAGGCTCCAGGCTCGGAGCTGGCAGTCAGCACAGAGCCCGACGCGGGGCTCGAACCCACAAACCGCGAGATCATGACCTAAGCGAAAGTCGGACGCTTAACCGACTAAGCCACCCAGGCGTCCCTGATGAGTTTTAAGTCTGATGGGGAGAATCAGACCTTAAATACATGAACGATACAAATAAGTATCATCTTGCAGTTGTGGTGAGTGCTCACAGTACATGGGGTTTAGCACAGCACTGGCATCGCGCAAGGGGGAGGGGGCTTTGCCCATGATTTCATTACAATTTAGGCTTTTAAATATTTCCAGTTGGAGGCTAATAACAATGCTGAAAAGATCTCCCTGTCTTTGCACAGTATTAACTGTAAAAGATTTGCTGCCTTTGGAGTAGCTTTTGTCGTGGGAAGCAAAAGACTGTTTAGATGGAGTTTCTGTCCAGGAATTGCCGGGGCTCACAGTCTGCCCAGGTTGCTGGGGACAGGCCTTTTTGGGGGGACATCCCCCTCCCTGTACCCCCCAGTCCTCAGCGTGTCATGGTGTTGGCTTCTACTCCCATGTCCTGAGGGGTAGTCAGGTGTTGGTGGCTGCATATTTTGTGGAAGGAGTCATGAACACCTGGACAGTAGAATTAGCTCTGATGAAGTAGTGAGTTCCCCATGTCCCCAGGGTGCAAGCAGGAGCTGGGAGGTGGAAATGGAGTGCCACTCCTTTGAAGGAGAGCTTCTCCCAGCCTCTGTTTGCACAACCAGGGCCCCGAGAAGCAGCCCTTGCAGACGCCACAGAGCAAGCCTTCCATGCTGAGGGCGTTATTTGAGAAGAGCGGATTCCCTGTGTGTATCTGAGGGCCAGTGAGTGGGTCAGGAGCCAGACAGACCTGGGCTGCGGTCCCACACACCCACTGTGAGGCCCAGACAGGTTTCCTAATCTCCCTGAGCTTTAGTTTTCTCCTCAACCCTCCGGGGTTGATGGCAGGGTCACGTGGGTAAGGAACTAAGTCCCCAGCTGGTAGTGGAGCCTCTAGTAGCCTCGGTGTTCTCCCTTTTCCCTTAGCCTGCTTCCCAGTATCTCTGCTCCTGGCCAAGTGCTTTTTCTGCCACTTAGTCAGCTGAGTTCAGATCTGCACAGGGCCTGCAACTGGAAGAAAGGTGCCACATGTCCCTTATCCCGTCATGTCACGCTCAGCACCAGAGGGGACTTTGTGTTGTAGTTGAAGCAGTAATGGGATGCTCAGGATTGCCACTGCCGAACCCCTAGGGAGGGAGCTGAATTACGTTTTTACGAAGGGAGAGGAAAGACGAGACCCAAAGCAAGAATACATCTGTGGATCTCTGCCTACCAAGCTTAGAGCTTCCATACAAGGGACATTATTTCTAATTATTAAAATTTTGGAAACATGGTACCACTAGAAAGGAAGGAAGTGGAAATGGCTCCTATTAGAAGTGCTAGCATATGTTTCTGTGATTTAATGGTTTCCCGTAACAATGCGTAGCTATTTTTAAAGCAGACGAATGACTCATGGTATCCAGCACCAGCGGTCCACTGTGATGGCAGGAAGCCTGTGCTGTGGGGAGGCGGGCTTGGGTTCGCCCCCACCTCCATCATTTACCAGCTGTGTGGCCCAGAGCAAGTTCTGCTTCCCCTCTGCATTTCCTTTTCCTCCTCTATAAAAAGGGTTGTTGTAAGGATTAATAAGATAATGAATGTATAAGTCAGCACAGTGCTTGTCCATCCATGCAACATACTCACAACTTTTATAATAAATACCTAATTAACTACATCTGTAGTAATCCTCAGCAGTTCAATAGTAAACTTTTGAGGCTATAAATTTTCCTCTGAGTACCACTTTGGTCAGATCTCAGATTTGGTTAGATTTTGATATGCAGTGTTCTTATTGACATTATCTTCAAATAATTTTTTTGTTTTCTATTTTCTGCTTTTCCTTTAACTCAAGAGTTGCTTATGAGAGAGAGAGAGAGTGTGTGTGTGTGTGTGTGTGTGATTTCTAATCAGTTAGAATTTTTTCTGTATCTATTGTTAAATCCTAGATGTGTGTAGTAAGGTCAAAGAATGTGGGTAACGTGGCATTTACTATTTGGAACTTAATGAGCATTGCTTTATATTCTAATGTATAACCAATTTTTGTTAGTATCCCATGGGTATTTGAAAAGACTGATATTTTCATTTATACATCAACCTTGTTAATTTTGTTACTTAGTATTCATATGTGCACAGGTATGTACATATATCTGTATATCTGTGTATTTTTTTAGATGCATACACACACACATGCACGTGCACACACACACACACACACACACACACACACACATTCTGGAAGAGACATGCCAAAGGCTCTGTCTATAATTGTGGCTTTGTTGAAATCACTTCCTTTCTGGCAGTGTTTTGCTTTATATATTTTGACCCAGTGTTGTTTTGTGCATAGAAATTTGTAGTCATTAGATCTTCTCAATCAACTGTGCTTTTCATTAACATCAGCCAGTCCCTCTTCTTTGCCTTGTCCAGTGTTTTCTGCCTTGAATTCTGTTTCACATTGCTACTCTGCTCAGCCTACCAGTATTGTAGATGTAGTGGCAGTGCTTGTGGAAGGCTGCTGGGAGGATATGCCGTCATTGTCTATGCACAACTCCAGAGAGCCTGGAGTGTGGATCATGCTGTACAGCCAGTCCTCCTCTCCCATCCCTGGCGAGGCGGCTTGTCCCAAATTCCAGCTGGGGTGATGCCAGGAAGCTGTGCTGAGGCTCACCACTGGCCTGTCATGACAATGTTTTCGTATCCCACATTATTTTCTTATTAAGCGCCCTCAGGAAAAGTCTCTGTCCAGCCTTTGTTCTTTATAGCAAAGACTGTTGCTTTTTTTATTTCTTCTTTTGTCTCTTAGTTGATTTATGATTTTAGGGTGTGTGTGTTTATGTGTATGAGTGCATGCCTGCTTGTGTGTGTATAAATAGAAAAATAGACACATAGCTAAGTGAATAAATAAAAAACCAAATTCAGTCCAAATAGTTGTTGTCCCAGTTATGACACCTTGGACCTTTTAAATGTCATCAGTTGGTGAAATATACAAGTATCCATCCCTTTCATGTCCTGTTATTTTCCAGTTGGGTTACAGGTAAAAACCCTTGTGGCTGGAGAGTGTATGAACTAGAAATACCAAAATCTTGCCAGCATTCATTTTGCTTGTTACTCAGATGTTATATTACATTTGAGCCATCTATGCATAAGATTAGTAGTCGGGATTGGAATTGAAGTCAGAATAATATCTGAGTTTTCCATAAGCCACCCTTTATACCTTCTAGCACAACGGTGCTATTTTGTGCTATTTTGTAATGATTCATGCCGAGTGACCTCCATTACTACATATCTTCTTTAATTTTAGGGATCTATCTTCTGGATTTAATTTACATTGATTCTGCATATCCTGCCTCAGGCAGCATCATGGAAAACGAACAAAGATCCAATCAGATGAACAATATTCTCCGAATAATCGCTGATTTACAAGTTTCCTGCAGCTACGGTTAGTACCCCTGGTTGCTGGAATTGTGAAATCTTACATCACTGAAATTTGGATTCAGCACCTCATCAGTACGAAAGCTCTGGAAACCAGGTGGTCCCCACAAAGCTCTTCATTTTAATATCTTGAGCACCCAACGTGTCCAGGACACACTACCCACAGTCTCGATCTTCAAAGATGGTGAAAACTAGATGTTCCCATCTCGGTGTTACAGACAAGGAGGCTGAGGCTGAAGATAGTTTAGTCACTTATCTAAGATCATGCATCTGGGGGGTGGCAGCGCCCAGGTCGTTCTGGCTCCCAGCTCATTCATCCATGGAGAGCTCTGTGGGCAGCCCCTGGGTAGCTCTCCTCCAGGGGGACTCAGGGACCCAGGTTTCTCCCTGTTGTGGCCCCACCATGTCCCCCCTGGCCTTAGAGGCCTCCAGTGACCTCCACATCCATCTGACAGATGCAGGAAGGGAGAGAATCATCCAAGGGTAGGTTTTATGGGCCAGGTTTGCACACAATGCTCATCATTTCTGCTCGGGAGGTTAGGAAACGTAATCTAGCTGTGGGCCTGGAAGGAAAAAGGAAATGACTTGGTAAAAACTAGCCAGGCTCTGCTCCACATGGCCACATCCAAAGTGCGATGGTTGTCGGAGATGAGGTTGAGGAACTGAGAAGTCAAAGTGCTGAATGGGACATCTGTGTGGGTGTTGACTTCACCCAAGATGACGGTGGGCTTGGCTGTATGCAACTCAGTCGTGAACCAGGTGCCCAGGCACTCCAGGAATGGGCAGGGACTACCAGGGCACCAGCCGGGAGAAGTCAGCAAGGAAGAGGAGTGGGTAGTAAAGCTGCAGGGATGTGCCTCCATGGAGCAGGGTTTTTACAAGAAGCTGGAGGAAGAAGAGTCTGGAAGCAGCAAAAGGGGCAGGAAGGAAACCAACCCCACCTGCAGTTCACAGGGCATGAGAAAGACGACAGCCTCCACGGGGAAGGCCACAGGAAGCCAGGCTGGGGCTCTGCAGGGTGGGCTTGCTGAAACGAAAGGCCTGCTCCATGGGCACTTCCAGATCAGTTGTCCTGAGCAGCAGAGCAGCGAGGGGCCTGGGCTCCCCATGCAGTGCTCCCCTGCCCACGCCCTTTTCCATTCCCACGTACATCGGCACCCACTGTCCCACCAGCCAGCAGGGCAGTTACGCACACGGCTTTGGGATCGGACAGACTCAAGCTCATATCTCAACTCTGCCTCCTGAAAAGTCACTTTCTCCTAAGTCTGAGGTTTTCTCATCAGTAGCGGTGGGGACATAGTGCGCAGAGCCCTTAGCGCATTCCAGCATTTCAGTAGAGCTCAGTAAATCCTCACTCCACTGTCACCTTCATACCTGCATCTTCTCCGTCATCAGCTTTGGGAAGCAGGTGTCATTGTCCCCACTTCAGGACAAGAACACAGGCTCTCGAGAAACAAGAGGGTCTGTTCCAAATCTCGCAGTTAAGGGGCGGAGCCGTCAGGAGCTCCTCCAAGCACCTGGACACAAGTCCCCACCCCCTCTCTGATCCTTTACTGCTTCCCCCTCTTCCCTTTTGTTCTTTCCTTCCCTGTGAGGAACAGCAGAGAGGACACAGAGTTTTCAGCCCCCTCAGAATACAGCGACCATGAAGCTCAGTGGAGGACGCCTGACATCAGTCACTCTGGGAACGAGGCTGTGTGGCGTGGCAGAGGCCTCCAGGGACCGGGGGGAAACCTGGCTCTTCCACTCCTCAGTGATGTGATCTTTGCCTGCTGTTGCAGTCTCTTTCTCTGTGCAGTGGGCACCTTATTTCCCCCAAATGAGGCAGGCGTGACAGTTAAAGCAGATGCCTTCTGGAAATCAACTGGTACCTAGCCTGACGCGGCAGGGGCCCAGGCGTCTGGGCCCCTCCCTGCCTTCCCGGGATGGAGCAGCTCCAGCCCATGGGCCAGACACTCAAGCTGTGCTAGGACCTGGGTCGGACCCTCCACGCCGGGCCGGGTGGGGTGTGTTAATTCACCTCGCATTCTTGCCACGCAGGGGGCGGGAGGCTTGCCCAGTTACCCCGTGGAAGCCTGTTTTAGGGCACAAGCACCCGGCTCTGGCCTGTTCTGGAGGCCTTTCCCTCCACAGCCAAGGACCTGTGGTGATTTCAGGGCGTGTGGCCCTCTTCTCACTGGGGGCCTGGAGGTGGGGAGACACTGAAGCCCCTGGGTTTCGTCTGTTCTACAGATCACCTCACAACCCTGCCCCACGTACAGAAGTACCTGAAGTCCGTGCGCTACATCGAGGAGCTCCAGAAGTTTGTGGAGGATGACAACTACAAGTAAGTGCCCACTCCCTCGCCTGGCCCTTAGGGACCAGTGATTGGCTAGTGATGGCACTACATCCCTCGGGTGGCACTGCGCCAGCATGCTCCGCTCAGGCACAGGCACGTCATGTGACCGCTGGCCCCACAGAGCCCACAGCAGTGCCATCTGAGCATCTCCTCCCGCTTAGGTCTGCCCCAGCCACACGGGCTCCGTGTTCTGTCACCTCCTCAGCCTGGCTTTCCCACATCATCAAGGGTAACGTGAATGTAGACTCCATGATGCAAGTTCTGTGCTCTGGGTTCTCATGAGTGACTCCCTGCTGCCCAGCACCCGGTGGAAGGGCAGTATCCTAGCCGTACATCTAGGCTGGCAAACAGAGTTCTCCAAGAGCCTGTCTCATGGACGAGGCAGCTCCCTGTGGCCCCAGCTCTCTGCAGGATTCTTGCCATCTAGCACCAGCCAAGCTCCCTTCTCCTTCCCGTATAGCCCTTTGGAGTACGCTCAGGTCCCGTGGGGAACCCTGTGGGCCCTTTGCCCTCATCTTCCACTCACCTTGCTCTGGTTGTCAGTTCTTCCTTAATTTGTGGCACTTGGGAATTTATCCAGCATGTCTGTGTATTTAGAGGGAGAAGGAGGATTTTTCATATCAACTCTGTCTGCCACATTGATTGGACATCATCTTGGCTCCTTTTCAGCTTGAGGCCAACTAAGAGCCTCAGAGCTTTTCATATGACCTTAGATATCCGGACAAGTCTCAGCCATCTTGTAACTGATCATCCCCTGAGTTGCTACTTTATGGTGCAGTCTTTCCAATCTCCTCATACTGGCTGCTTCCGGCATCCGTGTTCCTTCGGATCCCATTATTCAGTGCATTTCTTTTTTAATCTCTTCCAGTTTCATGTCTGACAGTTTGACCAGTTTGGTTGCTTGGTCTGCATCAAAATCACTGAAAACGACAGAGAACCGTGGTCACAAGGGACACTCCCAGGTTACTCCCGATTCGCTCACTAGAACCTCTGGCCATGTCTACAGTAGCTGTTCTCAGCCCTGGCTGTGAATCAGTCACCTGGGACGCTTTATAACCATCCATATGTTCGTGGGAGAGCCTGGAAATGTGTATTTTCTCAAGGCTCCCTAGGTGGTTCTAATAATCAGCCGTCTTCGGGAGCATTGGCATAATAATGTCGTTAGTTGTTATTGTATAATATTTTACCAAAGCAGAGTTTAATGTGAAATTTTGATCTATTACATAATAGTTAACAACAACAGATGAAGGCCAGAGATTACCATTAAAATTACGTTTGCCACCAATTAAGCTCATTTTACTTACAAAGCATTTGCTGTTCCTGAAAAGAGTACCCTGGAGTGTGAAATTATTCCCACTTAGGTTCTGGGATAATATTTTCCATTCATGTGGCAGTAGTACAATTAAAGAGACAGCAGTTTTTCCTTAACACTAATATCCTTTAAGGAGAAAAATGGTCTATAAATACTTCTGACCATGAGACAATCCTTGGACAAGCTGCAGGTTGTGAGTAATTACTCCTTCCATTCTGAAGGACATTGAGCTCCCCCAGTACTTACCGCTAACAACAGTCAGCCTGCCTGTCACAAAGGCCCTTTGTTGTGGTCCAGGTGGGCAAGCCAAGGGCAGAAGCCTGCACTCCCATCCCCAGGGCCCAGACCACTGGGAGGGTCCCTCCCCAGGGAGGCCCTGGCTCTGAGTGACACAGGACAGGCAGGGCTTGTGATTCTACGTGAGGAACCCACACTCCATGATCCAACTTATGCCCCAAAACTTGCTCCACCCAGAAGGATGCAGTCGCTTCATTATTACCTGATGACAAAGCATTTCTTCATTTCATTTCATTATTTAGAGAGAGAGCGAGAATGGGGGCGGGGGGTGAGAGAGAGGCAGAGAGAGAATCCCAAGAAGGCTTCACGCTGTCTACACAGAGCCCAACGCTGGGCTCAGACTCACAGACTGAGAGACCATGACTGAGCCAGAATCAAGAGTCATTCACTCAACCGACTGAGCCACCCAGGTGCTCCAACAAAGCATTTCTAACACCTTGTCCCCATCTGCTTTAGAGACACTGTGCCAAGGGGCCCAAACAGTGCTTTGTTTTTGACTCTTAGTCTATTTCATTTTATTTAAGAAAAAATTATCGAAATTCCTGGAGCGCTTGGGTGGCTCAGTCGGTTAAGCATCTGACTTCGGCTCAGGTCTTGATCACACAGTTAGTGGGTTCGAGCCCCGCAGCAAGCTCTGTGCTGACAGCTCAGAGCCTGGAGTCGGCTTATCATTCTGTGTCTCCCTTTCTCTTTGCCCTTCTCCCACTCGCACTGTCTCTCTTTCTCAAAAATAAATATTTTTTAAAAATTAAAAAAGAAAAATTACCCAAATTCCTACCACCTAGAAAGCATGACCTTTAGCATTAAATGAACATAATTTTGGACATTTTTTATACATAGGAAGTACATATAGACATAGAGAAGGATGGACAGATGGATGGGCGGAGTGATAGGATTTATTAAAATTGGACCATGCTACACTTGCTTTTTTTTTTTTTTAATTATTTCTAGGAGAGAGAGAGACAGCATGAGCAGGGGAGGGTCAGAGAGAGAGGGAGTCACAGACTGAAACAGGCTCCAGGATCTGAGCTGGCAGTCAGCACAGAGCCCGACGCGGGGCTCGAACCCACGAACCGCGAGATCATGACCTAAGCGAAAGTGGGACGCTTAACCGACTAAGCCACCCAGGCGCCCCATACACTTGCTATTTTTAATTGGACGTATTTTTACTTAACGAGAGACAGAAACTGAAATAAAATGTAAGAAATTGCTCTCTCTTCAAATAAATATTTCTTCAGCACAAATGGTATAATTTCCTAAAAGAGTCTTCTAAGATTAACAAGAGAGGTCAGGAAAAACATGAAGAGGCTTGAGTCAGTGAGTTCTGCTTTCACTGGGTCTCTGCCACTCACAGGGTCAGTTGACTGGTTAGGAAAGATGAGAACATCAGCGTTCTCCCCCCTTCACCTCCCCTTCACTGTTGTCCAGTTTTTTGTTAGTTGTGTTATTACTGCACAGTCCAAATTTATAACATACACATGGTATTCAGGAACCCTAATTCCTACTTGTTAGTGGTTCTAAACAGATTCAATTCTTACCACTTGTGTTCTTCCACTGCTTTTCTATGTAACGACTCCCTTATTTAGCTGCATCTCATCATGAAGCAGGTTTTTGCAAGTCCTGCGTGCTCTGATTTCCCTCGTGAAAACATCCTCAGGTGACGGGGCCTCACCTCGCTGGGCCACGCAGGACTCTCCTCCAGGACTCGTGGACCCTGCTGCATTGCCTTCTGGCACCGGCTGCTGCTGTAGACAGGTCTCAGCCAGTCTGATCCTTTCCTCTTGCAAGTGACTTGTTTTATCTGCCTGTTGGGTAAAGGATGCCTTGAAGTTCAAAAGCACAACGAGAGGAATGGCTCTGAGTGGAGAGTTCTGTACCAAATTTCCATGGAATGTGGCATGCTCTTTATTCAATTCAGATGGCTTCTTTGGATTATCTTTGACTTCTTCTTCTGTGCCATTTCTTGTCTTTCCTCTTTCTAGGTCTCCGGGCATCTATACATTGGGTGCTCTCTGTCTTCCAGGTCCCCTAGCTTCTTTCTAGTGGCTATAATCTCTGTCTTTTCATCGACAGACACTTGGACAATCTACTCATTCGGTCCTTGATTGGTCCCCTAGGACCAAAGGGTCCCCAGGCTCCCTTTTCATCTAACTCCTTTGTGTCATCTCATTTTTCGGGTCTTGTTTATTCACCCCACATTCCGAATAAGCTGTTCTCCTGCTCAAAGCACTTGGAGGATTTCCTTGTGTTCCTCGGGGCTGCCTCCTGGGCTGAGTAATCTGGGCAGGGCTCTGTTCTTTTCTCTCTTTCCGTCTTTGTGTGAGGGGACATTTTGCTAGCTTGCCACACCGATTCTTTTTGCTTGCTCCCATTTTGAGAAGCTCCATCTGGGTATTCCATGGCTCTGATGGAAGATGGTGACGTCTGACCCTGCTCCCACATGTGTGAGATGGGCTGGCTTTTCCTCCTGCCATGCCATGAGGTCGGGGTTCTTAAAGTCTTTCCTTCTTCTGTAGCCTGGGGGAACAGGGCTCAGTCCAAGGAGGCAGTGTGTTTTAGATACCTGGGCTCTATTAAAGGGCCTGCATCAGGGTTCCCTCTACCTTGTACGGGGCTGTATCCCATGCCCTCAGGTTTCAAATGTTTACTTATATTTGAGAGAGACAGAGCAGGAGTGGAGGAGGGGCAGAGACACAAAGAGAGAGAGGAAGACATAGAATCCGAAGCAGGCTCCAGGCTCCAAGTCGGAGCACAGAGTCAGACATGGGGCTCAAACTCATGAGCTGTGTGATCATGACCTGAGCCAAAGTCGGATGCCTAACCGACTGAGCCACCCAGGTTCTCCTGGATTTCCTCAGGTGTCAAATCATCCCCTTAATGGAGCCTTCATTTCCCTCAGATTATCCATCATGCTCTCCACCCATTTCATCCGTTTCTCTCCAACACCTACCGAGAAGCCTCAGACTGCAGGATAGGAGCCGTGCTCTGGGTTATATATCTCAGTCAAACTCTACAATCCTCTTTTTCTTTCCTTGGCTGCACGTTTCCTAAGTTCATGGCTTCAGGTCATGCCCCTTTTCTTGTCAAGTTGCATCTGGCAAGTTCTACTCCTAAGCCTTTATAAGTATTTGTTTGTTTTGTTGGGGGAGGCGGTGCCTGGCATCTGGCTTCACTCTGTCATCTTCACCCAGAAGTTCTTAATCAGTGCTTGAAAAATAGTAACATTGAGGTGCCAGTTCTCATAATGCATCCATTGCCTTGTGCCTCCTGGGGGGTACCTAAGAGGGGGTGCAGTGTGATGATTAGAAACCCTGATTTCAGAGAGTCCTGGGTTTTTTTTTTTTTAATATTTTTTAAAATTTTTTTAAAAATTTATTTCCAGGAGAGAGAGAGAGAGACAGCGTGAGCAGGGGAGGGTCAGAGAGAGAGGGAGTCACAGACTGAAACAGGCTCCAGGCTCTGAGCTGGCAGTCAGCACAGAGCCCGACACGGGGCTCGAACCCACGAACCGCGAGATCATAACCTAAGCGAAAGTCGGACGCTTAACCAACTAAGCCATCCAGGCGCCCCGAGAGCCCTGGGTTTGATTGTCTGCCCTGCCCTTTGCTAGCCCGTGACTTTGGGGAAGCTACTTAGCCTTGCTGCTCCTCAGTTTCCTCATCTAATAGCTGGGGACAGTAAACTTACCAAGTCCACAGGCTTGTCTTGAGAACGAACACGTTCATGCCCAATAGACACTGAGCCACGGTGACTCTTTTGACTGCATCTTTCTTAACCATTGTTTCTGGATCATGGAAATGCCCATAGGGAAGTGGCCAAGATCTGGAGCAGACCCCAAAGTACTCCTGAGCTCTGAGTCTATAGCCCTAGGCAGCAGTCCAGTCCCCCGACTCTGAACGCACATGTGAACAGTCCCCCTCTGATACATGGGTGCCTCTCTGATCTCGTGAAAATCTTCCTTTCCAGACTGTCACTCAGAATTGAGCCGGGAAGCAGCTCTCCGAGACTGGTCTCTTCCAAGGAAGATCTTGCAGGTATTGTAGCCACGTCGGAGGGGGACACACCCATGGATAGCCCTGGCATGGCTGCCAGGCTGGCTCTGACTGTGGGTCAAGCGCACAATTGAGTTGAGGTTGGAAGACTCCACAGTCCTGGTAGCCCTTGTACGTCAGCCTTCCGGGCTCCTAATCCATGGGATGCCACGGGGCTCCCTGAGAAGAGCCTGGGACCCAACAGCCCCAAGAGAGGCCAGAACAGAACCCCAGGCTGGAAACAGGCACAGAGTAGGGAAAACTCTAGGATCTTCTCCGAATCACTTGGACCTGTATCATCAGGGCTGCAGCCTGGGTTGATCTGCCCTGGAGGGACAGCCAGGATGCCCGTGTATTTGGTGCCACCAGACACAGATGGCTTCCCCACCAGTAGGATCAGCTTTATTCATATATTTGGGACATACACAGCATCCTTAGTGATTAAGAAGGTTGGGGACAGGGTTCCCATCAGAGGGACGCAGGAAATAGCAACAGGATTCTAAAGCAGTTGTTTAGGGCCATATAGTAGGAAGCCTAACCATTCAAGACTGTTTCTTCAGGAGGTGATGCCAAAATTTGGGAGCTCGAGTGGGCTTGAATCAAAAAGCATTCTGCCCTTGAGTCTCCTTTAAATTAGTTTGAGGATGAGACCTCTGTCGCCTTCTCTGGATCAGGATCAGCCTTAACAGGATCAGCCAAGTCTCTGGCCTTCCCCAGGTGCCAGGAAGTGCCCACAGCCACCCTTTATCTTTCTGCCCTCTGGACAGTGCCCAAGGATTCAACTCCTAGTGCCCCTTCTGGCCATGTGATTCCATTCCTTCCTCCCCTGCAGCGCTGGGTCCATGTCACCTCTCTCTCCCTGCGTGCAGGGGCCGTTGAGCAGAGAGATGGGAGGGCCCACTGTGAGCGGGAACGAGGTGAAGACCTGCCCGCACAGGATAGCTTGGGCTTTCGCAAGGGACATTGGCCATGGAGGCCACGAGGGGTAAGGCATGGCACAGGAAGAGAGATGGCAGAGGGAGGGTCTGTGCCTTGGCTTGAGGGGCTCTGCCTCTCTCCAGTGACTCTCCATCCACAGACCAAACTCGAGTCTCATCTGTGCCTGAGAGAAGCAAGGCTTCTGGAAAGTTCCCCAACCAGGCCCCTGGCACATATGCCCAGAATGCCTTTTCCTCATATTTCCATGGTCTGCTCTTGCTCTTCGTTCTAAACTCAGAGAGACTTCATTTCAGCCCTTTGTTTCTTTATGACACCCCAACTTGTAGTTATTCTCTTTAGGTGCGGGCCTCACTTCGTTCCTAGTTAGTCTCTGGCCCCGGCATCAGGCTTTGTGCTTCACAGAGGCCCAGCCCACGTGGGGTTCACGGCTGAATGGATGGAAGGGTGGAAGGAGCAGGCCGAGGCTCCGGGTGGTGCACACTGGCCCTAAGGCCAAGAGGGCTCTCATCACTGTAGCCTCACACCTGAGCCTCAGAGCGTGCCCACCCCCCAGTGCCCTTCACGCCCACCCACAGCACAGGCAGTATCAGCCACTCAGGCCTGCAGGGTGCTCGTTCTCAGGGCTGATGGTAGCAGAGGCCTTCCCTTCCCCCTAGGCATCTGTCTGCCCCTGACGGTCTCTTCACTTGACCAGCACCTGCCTCACACCTCCTCCCTGCAGAGGAGATCAGGGCCATACCTCCACCCCCAGCCCAGTTCTGCACCGAGCATCACGGGCTCCCCCTGCTAGGCCAGAAGTTGTAGACCAGGATTGAGGCTCAGAAAACGAACATTGCTAATTGCAGGCCTCAAGAGCTAAGCCTCTCACTGAGCCCCAGGCAGGAAAGGAGGAGCTGCATCGACTTTTGACTCCTGCCTATGCTAGAAACCAGTGCCCGGGGCAGGTGGGCACCTAAGTGGCTCAGCCGGTTAAGGATCCAACTCTTGGTTTCGGCTCAGGTCGTGATCTCACTGTTCGTGAGTTCAAGCCCCGCTTTGGGCTCTGGGCTGACAGCATGGAGCATGCTTGGGATATTCTCTCTCTCTCTCTCTGTCTCTCTTTCTCTCTTTCCCTTTCTCTCTCTCTCCCTCTCTCTCTTTCAAAATAAATAAATGAACTTTAGACACTAGTGCCCAGGGTCCAAGACCAAGCCCCTGGCCCAGCTTCCTCAAGGTTTGCCAGAGTCACCGTCACCTCCCTCTGGCTCTGTCGTTTATTAGCCGTTGAGGCCAGAATCCAGCAAATCAACCAACCACCAGCCTGAATCCTGGCAGGGAACAGATTGCCCCCCACATCACCCCACACCCGGCTCACATGAAGAGACTCTAGCCAAGGTCAAATGAGAATTATGTAAAGAGCAGGGAGGCGCCGGCGCCTCTAGGCTGAGAGACCTGGGAAAGCAGAAGTGTCACCAACTTCAGTGATGGCTGAGCTGAGGAGGACTTGGCATCCCGGGGGGCACACAGAACAGCCGGCATACCCACCAAGCCTCAGTTTCCTCATCTGTAAAGTGAGCATTGTAATGTCTCCC
Organism: Hyaena hyaena; assembly: GCF_003009895.1. Classification (NCBI taxonomy): domain Eukaryota; kingdom Metazoa; phylum Chordata; class Mammalia; order Carnivora; family Hyaenidae; genus Hyaena; species Hyaena hyaena. The sequence continues at coordinate 4,877,603 of NW_024080670.1, read as the reverse complement.
TCACAGGGTTGTTGTAGGAATGTGTTGAGACCACACGTGTGAAACACAGTGCCTGACACTGAGCACTCGCATCAAGTGTGACGTTATTAGGATGATGTGATTGTCGTCAGTGTCATGGTTGTGCCTCTGTCACTGAATCAGCCTCCGGGTTTTAGTGACACGCTGCTGCCTCAGGGATGCTTTCCCCCCACCGGACCCCCGCCCCCCAACCCAGGTCAGGCCCCTGTTAACACCGGGGCTGGTAGGCCGTGGCCCGAGTCCAGCCCGCCGCTGTTTGTACGGGAGCACACCACACCCATCCGTTGACATTGTCCGTGTTTGCTTTCCGTGACGGTGGCCGAGCTGAGTAGTTGGGACAGAGACCCTGTGGCCTCCAAAGCCCAAAATATTCACCATCTGGCTTTTTACAGAAAGTCTGCCAACCCAGCGTTGCACACTCTTGCAGGCACGGTCTGTGCCTCTCACAAGCACTTCCCTCTGTGGGAAGGACACAGTTACCTGTGCCTGTCTGTCCCCTTCCCCGCCACACCGAAGGCCCCCTGAGGTAGGGCCCCAGCCAGCGCCTCGCCTGCCCTCGCGTCTCCTTCGGGCCTGTTGATCTCTGAGCTGCTGGCTGGGCCCCTGCGGGCACAGGGCTCTGGGAAGCGGCTCCAGGGCCGCCGACTGCTGACTCCGCGCTCCCTGCCGGGGGAGTGCTGACGCGGCAGATTTCACACGGTGGTGCGAGCCCGGCTCACAGGAGTGTTTTCCACCAGTTTTCCAAAGCCCTGGCTCCCGCCCTAGAAGCAGGATGTTAAGGTTTTCATTGATCACCAGAGAGCCCGGGAGCGTCTGGAAGGCTTCCGATGCACTCAGTGGTCCTGGCTTCCCACCCGCGGCCTCGACGCCTCTCCCAGGCCGGAGAGGCTGCTGCCGCCTGGGACAGCCGAGGGGTCCTGCGGAAGGCGGGACCGGAGGGGCAGCTCCCAGGAGGCCTTCCCCCACCTGGCAGTCAGACTGGGCTGCGTGGCAGGACCCCGACCAGGCCCAGGGACAGGAATGTGCCTCTCGCAGTCTCAGGAATGGGAGGAACGCGGCCTCCCTTGGCTCCTCAGGATGGGAGTTCGAGCTACAGCTCTGGACTCCCTTTCCAGCAGTCAGGCACCCGCCCCCATACCTGCCAAGGAGAGGCCCCGAGATGCGTTCATTGGTTTTTGCACTCTGGACACACGTGCCAAGGGCCTGCTGGGAGCCAGACACTTGCAGTGAACTAGGCACCCAGTGGAATGAGGCAGAGACCTTCCCACATGGAGCTGAGGCTTTAGCAGGGGACACAGGCATCAGAAGCCATGAGGGGATAGGGCGCGGTGCAGGAACGAGCCCTAGGAGGCCAGCGTGAGCGAGACCAAGATGGCCGCTGGGCCCCCTGACCCTCCTGTGCGGCCTTGCCTGCTTCTGCAGCTAGCTCACCCACCTCGGGCACTGAGACCTATGCCTCTAGCGTTGGGAACAGCCGGTCGTGGGTCCTTCAGAGGCCGTGGTTAGTGCCAGCATGGCCCAGAGCTGATGCTGGGCCGTCTGTGTCTGTGAGAGCCCCCACGCCCCACAGAGAGCTGCCCCCCTCCTCGCTGGGCAGTGACTGTGCCGGCAGCTCCCCACCAACAAATAGACTGTGAGAACGGAAATGGAGAAACCTTCTCAGTTTCTGGGCCGTGGAGGAAAAGGGCCAGGAATGCCACGTTTTCAATCCCCACCCTCCTATATGTAATGTTTCGTTTATATAAATGAACTAATATTTTCCTGGAGAGCAAAAATCATAAAGAACGTTGACCCCCAGAGAGGGCAAGTAATGTTTGTGTGTGCCTTGGAACTGATGAAGACATTTCCAGATTCTGTTAGCCCCGCCTCCACGTGGCTGAACCAACTGACAGGTTTTCTCTCAGAGGCCTTGGCAGCAAAGCAAGGCCATGGAAAATCTCCGCACGGGCCCCGGCCTTCTGTACTCGCACCTGCAGAACTGCCCTCCACAGACCTTCATCCTCTCCCTTGTTTCACTGCCTCTTGGGTAAAAGCCCGGCCTTGGAGTCAGGCAGACCTGAGTTCAGAGCTGGGCTCCAGCACTTCCTCGCTGTGGCACCTTGGGCAATCGGCTTAATCCCTCTGAGCCTCAGTTTTCTTGTTGGTGAAACGGCGGTAGGAATCAACACTTCACGCAGGCTTACTTGGCGGGGTGGAGGCTGGGCCGGAAGAGCCCTTAGCACAGAGCCCGGCACGTGCTCACCACTCAGGATTTCTGGCTCAGGGCCCTCACAGGGCGGGCCTGATGCTGTCCTGATGGAGGGACAGCATGACATAGAGCAGGGGACAGGGAGCCAGAGGGCCCTCACCTCAGGTCCAACTCACCAGTCACCAGCTGCACCCGGTACCGCTGCTGCCTAACCAGCCACCCTGGAACCTGGTGGCACAAAACCACCATTCTGTTACATGCACAGGTTCTGTGGGTCCGGAAACAGGACAGGACACAGCCAGGATGGCTTGTGTCTGCTTTACAGTATCCGGGGCCTCTGCCAGGAAGTTGGAGGTTGAGGGGGACCCAGTGTCTAGGCGCTGGAATCTTCTGGATGTGTGTGGTGCTGGCTGTTGATGGCGCCACAGCTAGGGCAGAACATGGATATACACATGGCCTCCCACGAGGCCTGAGCTTCCTGACCGTGTGGCAGCCTCAGAGTGGTCAGACTGCCATGTGGCAGTGTTCCCCCAGAGCAAACGTCCCAAGAGCTGCATCATGGCATCTATGTGACCCACCTCAGAAGACCTGCCACGCTCTGTTGGTGAAGGCCCACCCTGGTCCCAGGAGAGGGGCCAGAGACCCTACCACTCAACAGGGGCTGTCTCAAGAATTTGTGGACGTATGTTAAAACCATCACACCTGCTAGTTCACGGTAGGGAAGCAGAGGCTCAAAGATGATGATGATGACAATGACGATGAAATTGGTGGTAGTGGCAGCTAGCGCTCACTGAGCTTGTGCTCGCTACCAGGCACTGTTGTAAGCACTTCCTGTGTTCATTCAGGACTCTCACACCTACCCCATGAGGTGAGGGCTGATACCCATATTCTGTAAGGGGAGGTGCTGTGGCAGGAAGGGGCAGAGCCAGCCGCTAAGCCCAGGGGTCTGGACTGGCGGTCACCTGTCTCCCATACGTGGAACAACCAGGATGCAGGTCCCAGATTGCTACTTGTGTCTGTGCAGTACCGTGATCAAAAGTTCAGTGTCTGCGTAGTCGTCACTGCCCTGGATGACAACCTGGGCACATCCCTGCTTTCTTAGAGTCACACACTCTCCCTGCTTGGTTCTTAGAAGGCTGGTTCTGTGGTAGAGTCACAACTGCACACCTGATTTGGCATTAAATCTCCTTTGCTCCCCCTGGCTGGGAGCATGGGACCTGATCTCATGGTCAGGGTTGAGGGTGCTCGGCTCTTCTCCCCTCCAGGCCTTTCTCAACCCCTGTTGGCTTGCTAACCTCAGGGCCTGGCACCAAGGGCATAGTCTCAGCAGCGGGCACTGCTGTCTTGGGGCCCTCCAGGTGATAGTCCACGCACTGATGCTTCCTCAGGGGAGCACTTCCGTGGGACCCCACCGGTCCCTTGACCTGGACAGATGGCAAATCCATTCCAAGGCCACTGCAGCCCCTTCCGTGGCCCCTCAGAGTCAGTGCCCACTGCCGGCTCCTTGCTGCTTGGGTCCCTGCGAGCCCTCAGCTGGTGGGAGGCCACACCCATCCTTGTCCTGACAGACTTGCAAATGCAGCTGACCCTGGTGTGGCCACCACTGTCCTCTGGCTGGGGCCATGTTGGTTCCCATGACTGAGCAAGGCACTAGGAGTCCCCTGGGTCTCCCAGCTGCTGGGACACATTGCAAGTTCCCCAAGTGGTGTGTGGAGACCTCCACTTCCACTGTGGAGTAGCGAGGAGAAGAAGAGAGTCCCCCCTGTGCCCCCATAGGCAGGGCTGGGGACTCTCCCTTCCACAGGCTTTTGTAGACTCTCAGAATGGGCAAGGAGCTCGAGAGCTGAGAAGCCAGTGTCCGCCTCCACTCTGGAAGTTCACGTCTGCTCTGTTCCTCGTCTGTCATCTCAGTAGCCTGCTATGTCAAGGTCAAGCAGAGGAGCAGAGACATAAGCCCACTTCTGTCTGACTCTGCTGCCCTGCCGAGGCCCAGCTCCACACGCGGCACCAGCGGCTTCCCTTGCATTCCCTGCTCTGACCCCAGGCAGAAAGCATCTGGGCCTCACCACTGCTGAAGGCGGATCAGAGGCCTCTTTTCAGGAAGAAATGGACCGGGGCATTCTGAGTGACGTGTGAGCCAGATCTTGGCTCACAGTGAGGACCCGTGAGAGCTGCCTGTATGAGAAACAAAGAATGTGTGTGAATGTGAAAGTGACCAGCTTCCAGGCCCGACCATGAAACCTGGCTGGAGAAGGCTTTCTGTGCAGAGGACCCCCTGTCCCCGAGTGCCACAGGTCTCTGGCAGCCCCGGAGAGGGTCCAAGTCCCCGCTGTGGGAACAGGGCTCCTGGCACACGCAATAAAGAAATCGGGAGATGCAGAACCCTCCTCAGGCTGGGAGCAAGTCCGCCCCGTGAACCACGTGCTTCAGTGGCACTGTCGGAAACTCCACATCCGGCCCCGGTCATTCCCCTTCTCCAACCCAGAGAGGCTCGGGAGGCCAAGGACCATGGGCCCCAAGCTCCCGGCAGCCCAGGCGGGTGCTGGACTGGAACTCGAGTCTTGTGATTCCAAGTCCCCTCTGCCACAGCTGCCTCCCATTAACTCCCAGTGTGCAAGACTTGGAAAGCACCCCGTGAGCCGCAGCCTGGCCACCAGACTGCTTAAACTGGGCAGTGCCGGCCCTGGGCAGAGCCCCGGACGCTGCTGGAAACCCGTGGGAACAAGGCTCCCCGTCCTCCTCGACAGAGCCTGCCTGTCTGTAGCCAAAGCACCATGCCTGGCCTCGGTCTTTCGTCACGTACACTTGAGCCCCGGCAGCCCCCGCCTCCCCGAGCTGGTGCTGGTGGGAGACTCTGGTCAACAGGAAGTCACATCTCATTCCTTAGTGACAAGTGGATGGGCGCTGAGAAGGCAAGTGCACGCCGCTGGAGAGCGAGCGGCTGGAGGGCCTGGCCCTAAGGCCGGGGGTCGCTGCCCTCTCTGAGAACTCAGGACATGCGTGTCGTCAGCCCGGGGCCCGCATCTTACTGGAAGCTCTAACTGCCGCTCACATAACCCCTGAAGCAGGAAGAAGGTCAGCAGCTCTTTCCTCCATTTCTCCCTTCTCCCAAGAGAAGCACCTGGTGGAGCAGAAGGCCGCATCTGAGGCGTTTCAGGCCTGTCTGCTGTGGGTCCACATGGCGGGGCAGAGGAAGAGGCCGGCTGAGGTGGCAGGCCAGGCCCCTCTAGCTTGCTCTGCCTAGAGACCCAGACCTGAGGGAAGAAGGCCACCACTGCGTGTTCCAGCCCCACAGATGGGTGCTGCCCGGGCCACTGGCCTGAAGACTGCGCATCGCCTGTGGCGCCTTCCATTAGAATTACAAGTGAAGCCGAAGTCACTCTCCGCCTGCACCTAAAATGATGCGCTTCTCAAATATTTGTTCTGTTGACCCTGGTTCTGTCCCGGGCCTTCCCTCTTCTCACGAGCTTGCAACTCTGGATAATTCGCTCACTCCTGGGGCTCCACACTCCCCATCTGGACACATTTGTCCCCGGCGCTGTCCGTCTCCTGAACGCTCCCAGAGGCCCCTATGCATCAGTCCTGATCTGAGCCTCTCATCGGCCCCCAGGCCAGCTCCCTAAGCGAACGGCACCAGCCCCCACCTAGGCTGCCCTAAGCCCCCTCCCACCACCCCTGCTGGTCCACCCACAAGACACCTCTCCTCTTTTCTCCTTCCCGCCTGTCGTTGGGGCCGCATCCACGTGCTTCTCCGGCCAGAATGAGCTTTCTAGGGTGCGAATCTGAGCGCATCTCCATCCTAAAAGTCTCTACACCTTCCCCTACTTAAACTCCAAGCTTCTCAGGTGGCCCCGCAGCCACCTCCCTGCCCCCCATGCACAGTCCGCCCTCAGTTCTTAGGCTGACCGGCCTCCTGCAGTTTCTCTAGAAGGTTCTATTGTCTCTGCTCTTGCTGCTCCTGCCGCATAGGCCGCAGCTGGATCTCCTAGGCCGGCCTGGATGTCAGACCCTCAGCTCCTCTCCCACCTCCCGTGTTCTCAGATGCACTGCTCACGGCTCCACTGGTCACCAGCTGCTTGCCCAGGCGAGCTCCCTAACCCTCCTGACCCCAGGTCCCACCGCATAGCGCTGAGCTAACAATGGTGCCTGGGAGGCAGTGTTATTATCAGGCTTTTAAATGAGATTGCGTGGGCAAAGCATTTAGCACAGCTTCCAGCACCTGGAGATGCACAAAGGCTGCCAGCTGTTACCATTACTGCCACCATTATCGACGCAGTGGTTACACTGTGTAGGTTTTGCTATTAGCACGTTTATTGTTTCTTTTCCTCCTGTCAAAGCACATGTCCCTTCTGGGTGTAATTATCTGCTTGCTTGTCCCTCTCCCCTGCTTGACTGTAAACCCCATGAAAGTAGAACGGGTCAGCCCCATAATCCAGTGTGGCTGACCAGCGCCTGGCTCGGGGCCGGCACGGGGCTGGGAAACATGTGCCAAGGAAAGGTGGGTGGGATGCTAGATCCTTTCCTCCTTATAGGGAGGCCGCCAGGTCGGCCCACTGTCCCTGTGGGGCAGGTAGGGAACGAGGCAGGTGGAGAGGTGCGAGGGGACTTTCCGAGGTCACTCAGCCTGTGAGTGGCAGAGAGCACGGGAGCCCAGGCCCGCCTGCCTCCAGGCGCCGAGTCCTGGGCTAGGACCAGCCGTCATCCTCGCTCCCGTCTTCTGCAGAGCCATTACTGGGAGGCCCCGTGCTCGTTTCTCTTCCAATCCACGAGTGGTCTGTTGGGCAGCCTGTTGGTTTCTTGAGAGAAATGTAATGAAAACCAGATTTTTTTTTTTCAACATGATATCTCGTTCCCCACAGAGACTGTCAGTTCTCATATGTTCCAATAAAACTGCTAAAGAAACAGCCACTTAAAGAGCTTTAAAGATTATTCATGGAAAAATTATGCGGAGGAAAAATAGAGCAATCCTCTGAGATAGTTGAGCCACATGGTCAGTTTTTCCAGCTGTCAGTGCCATATCGGGCCGGGCGGCGGGGACCACGCTCTGCAAAGCCAGGCAGGAACCCTGGGTCATGATCACTGCCCCCAACCCTGCCCTTGCCCCAGGGGACATGGAGAAACAAACGTGCCAGCTGCCCAGCTCAGAAGCGGTCCCGGATGCTGTCACGTGGTGCCCACCCCAGGCTTAGTGGGACAGGAACGTGAGGCCTTTCAGTAGCAGAGAATGTCACTTACTGGCAGAGAAGCCACCCCCGTCCCTAGGTCCCAACTGAATGGAAATTCTTCTGCTTCAGCGTCAGACCAGGCTATTGGTCAACAATGCAGGGGATGGGAGTGGCCGAGACCCAGGCCATCCAGAGCGGCCTCGGCTTGGACTCCAGGCCCAGGGAGATCAGGGAGATCACAGCCTCTTCTGCTTGGGCCTCCCACCCTTTCCTCAACCCAGCTGAGGGCCATCTGAGGCCAGGCATGCCTCCCAAGGCCTTCCAAAGCAGCAAGAAGAAGGAGGCGGATCTGGGCCTTGTCCTGGAGGGGGAGTCTGGAGCCGAGCGGAAGAAACCAAGGGCGAGTCCGGAAGCGTAGGAGAGCGGGAACTTGCTGATCAGAGCAAGGATGCAGGAACCATCTGGAGGCAGGTGAGAAAGGGAGGCAGCGGGAAAGCCAAGGAAGCTCCGGGAGGAGCCTGGGAGAGTCCAGCTCTCTAGGTAGCACACATGGGCAGCCGAGGGAATGGAGCCAGGACCCCTGCAGCCTGTGACCTGATGGGCCCTGGAATGTCCCTTTAAAATGGCGATTGTAAAATTACCAACTGCATAGGAGTCCGTGTCGAAGTACTTGCACAGGCCTGGCACACAGCTAGTGCATAATAGCTGGTGGTCCTCTCCACTTTCAAGAGCAAGAGTAGCAATTGGACCTTACCCAACACAGAGTTCCTGGAGGAAGTCCCTCCCACTTATCAGATCACCTCAGATGTGTCACTGTGTTTATTCTGCCTCAGGTGTTCACTAATGCCTGACCTCTGAACTGCGAGCCCCCTCCCCCACCAGCACGTGGCAGCTGTGTAAGCCCTGGCTTTCTCACCCATGAACCTCCCTACCCCCCACGTGGAGGGCAGCGCGCCCACGCAGCACGGTGCCGGGCAGGAACACTCGACTTTAATTATCACCGTTATTATTATTACTACAACAACACTGGGAATCAAGTTCCAGTTCAGACTCCAGGGGGAGGAGCAATGCGAGCTGACCTTTACAGAGTATTTTCTGAACCCAGGGTGGGAGCCAGGGTGACTCAGGCAGTGTAATCCCACGGCCGTGCCGCTGATAAACAAGGCGAATTCCACCCTCTGCGTGGACTTGTATTGAGCAATACGCGCAAAACAAAAACAAAGCAGGAGGGCTGCCATGCTTCCCTGTCCTCTCTGGAGCCACTGCTCGGGACGCGTCCTCCAGGACAGAGATCGCTTTCGTGCCGGCTGTGGAGCGGAAGGCCTTCTGGGGTGCACCTGCAAGTCACCTGGAGAGCCAGGACCAGACCCTCCTGAGGCCAATGAAATGAGAACCTCCCGGACGGGCCCAGGAAACTCCAGTTCTCCTCCACTCTCCAGATGTTTCTGGTACATTCCCCGGTTAACAATTAGAGCTGATGACAGAGTGGAACTCTTTGCCAGGAAAACGCACACTCGCACGGAGCTTAGTTACACTTTAAGTACCTGCCCGTACTTCTCGGAGGCCTTCTGTGGGCCGTTTCCGAGGAGGTGCAGGCCCCGCCTCTCTGGCTTCGTTAACATGGGCTGTCAGAGCCTGTTTTTGAGACACCATGTGCAGGCTGGAATTGGGACCTTCAACAGCCTCCCCCGTGTCCTGCCACCAGGCCACGTCACCCAGGCAGCCCTCCGGGAGGCGGTGTGGTAAGGCGGGGCCTCCAGGACAGGTTTCTTGGGCTGCAAACAATGAGACAGACTCTGACTGCCTCAACCAAAAGGGGAGCCGTCGGCTAATGGGGTCCGGGAAGGGCTGAGCAGCCAGGGAGGGAGGGACATGGCTCCAGGCTGCAGGAACCACTGAAACAGGACCCCCTTCCACTAGCAGGAAACATGGCCATTGACAATGTCTAAGTTTTATTGCTGATCCAGCAAAAAGTGGTTGTCCTCAGGCATGTTCTAGGCTCAAATCTGAAAATCCTCAGGAAGGTGTCTGTCCCTATCCGGGTCCAGGAGCAAGGCCACAGTGGTCTGGCATTGGCTCCCCTGTGACCCTGGCAGTGGTGGGAAGGGGGTTCCTGGAGGAGGTGGTGGGCAGGTGGGCCCCGGTGTTAGCTCCATGGATTCACAAGGCCTAGACTTGAACCTGATTGCCTAGCCAACCAGCTCCCTGCCCTTGAAGCTTAACGTCCTGAGCTGCTGCTTCCCCATTTGTGAATTAAGGCTGGTATGTGGCCCTCAGAGGGATGTCGTGTGGGTTAGATGTGAAGGCACTGCAGGGCCACAGCAGGTCACAGATGGCACAGTCCAGCGGGGTGATTGGAGAAGAGTTTCAGAAAGGGGCTATTTATAAAGACTCAGGCAGGGTGTAAGGGACCCCGAGGACATCTCAGTGCCCCAACGCTGGAACAGGAGTGCGGGGAGACAGTGGTTATAAAAACCAGAGTAGAGAGGACTTGGGGAAATTGCCGCCTCTCAGGGTTGGCCCCGACGGAGAGACCAGAGGAAATGATGCTGTAGCCTCTCTCTTCCCTCCTGCCCCTCGCCCCCCCAGCCTCTGGCCACGGTTCCCCGATAGGCCTGATCTAAGGAGGAACCGGAGGGAAGGGAAGCCCACTGACCGAAGCCCCATAGCCCAGCTCCCAGTTCATGGCACAGGGTGGAAAAGGGTGCAGGATGAATCTGGAGGGCAGATGGAAGATTCCAGCACAGCCCCTGGCACACAGTAGGCATCCATGTGTTTTTTTTGTTGTTGTTTTTTTAATGCTTTATTTATTTCTAGGAGAGAGAGAGAGAGACAGCGTGAGCAGGGGAGGGTCAGAGAGAGAGGGAGTCACAGACTCTGAAACAGGCTCCAGGCTCTGAGCTGGCAGTCAGCATAGAGCCCGACGCGGGTCTCGAACCCACGAACCGCGAGGTCATGACCTAAGCGAAAGTCGGACGCTTAACCGACTAAGCCACCCAGGCGCCCCGACATCCATGTGTTTTTAAAGTATTCTCATTTCAAATAATGACATGTTGAACACAGAGAGAATACCCATTGTGCCCACCATCCATATTTAACAGAAATTAACATTTTTATATATTTTTTAAAGTAAAATAGTAAAATAGCATTGCAGATAGTGCAGAAGTCCCTCTTAACCTGTCCTTCTCTTCCCCATGGAGGTATTTACTCTCCCGAGACTACTTTGTGTTATTCCTGTGCAGGCTTTTTATATTAGACCATTGTTGGGTATATCTTACAATGTTTACCAAAATGGCATCATGCCTCAGTGTAAGCATCCTTTTGCACCTTGCACTTTCCACTGAGCATGTTTCTAGGATATAATCTGTATCGACACCTCTAAATCCAGTTTCTTCACTGTTTTCTGCCCTGTAGAATTTGTTGGGTGAATAGACCACAGCTCATTTGTCCATTTCCCTCTGAGGGGCATATAGATCTGTGTCCACCTTTTTGCTGCTGCCACAGTGCTACACGGAGCAGCCTTATAAATGTGTCTCCTTGTGCCTATAACACATGCGCGAGTTTCCTGAGGGTAGATCCTGGAATTGCAATCGCCTGGTCACAGAGGCATAGCATCTTCACCTTTACCCACCACTGCTAATTGCTTTCCAAATATTTGGCACCCTGAGAGCCCCTTCTTCCACAACCTAGCCAACACTTGACGTTGTTGGGCTAATTTATTTTTGACAACCTAATAAGGGAAAAATGTTTTTTCTCACTGTTACTGTACAGTCTCCATTTCTTTTCTCACTGGTGAGGTTAAGCATCTCTCCTTGTGGTTATTGGTCACGCAGCGTTTTCCTCTTTTGTGAATTTCCCATTTGTGTTCTTCACCCATTTCCTCTGTATGGTTTGTCTCTTTCTTACTGATACTTGAAGCTCGTTACCTATCTCAGCACAAATCCTTTGCTGGGGGTGTGGGTGACATGATCCCTCCTCCCAGAGTACACTTGCTTTTCAACACTGATTTTGCTGACTTTTATTTGTTTTGGTGCAAAAATTATGTTTAATTTTTACGTAATCAATTTTTTTTTTTTGTACTTTAGGGCTTATGCTTTTTGTTTCTTTCTCCAAGCTCATCAAGATCATCTCTTATGTTTTTTCCCAGTAGCTTCACATTTTTACTTTTCCCATTCATGAATCCACTTGTGTGACAGAGGGTGGGAGGACCCCAATTCCATCCTTTTCCCCACGGCCCGATGGTTCTAGTGCCATGTACTGAAGAGACCCTCGCTGCCCCCCTGACCCACCATCATGAAGCGAGGCCGGGCTCTCCCTGCTGATTTACCGAACTGTTTCTCCATGCCTGCCCCAACACCAGACTAGGGGCATTCCTACCATTTTGTGTTTCATTCCGATATCTGGTAGGGCCAGGCCTGTACTGCCCTCCTTAACAACTGTCCAGGCTACTTCACCCCTTCATTCCTCCATCCGGGCTTTAAAGATCAGCTTAAATTCAGGAAGCACTGAACACCACACCCCTGGCAGTTTCAAGCACGGAATTGATGTGCCCAGCTTTTCATTTTTTCAAACACTCACGAAGTTGTATGGGGGATGGATTTCAGAGGAGCCATCAGGAGGTAGAAGAAGGTAGTGTGGGGACCCAGCCCAGGTGGTGACATGAGAGATGGGTGCAGAGGGGATTTACGGAATCTAGGGGCCTCGGTGATTGTGTATGGCAAGCAAAGAGGAGGTAAGAAGAGGAGAGGGGCGTCCCGATGTCTCAGTCGGTTAAGTGTCCAACTTCGGCTCAGGTCACAATGTCACCGTTCATGAGTTCAAGCCCCACGTGGGGCTCTGTGCTGACAACTCAGAGCCTGGAGCCTGCTTCAGATTCTGTGTCTCCCTCTCTCCCTTCCCCGTGCTCGTGCTCTCTCTCTCTGTCCCAAAAATAAATAAACATTAAAAATTTTTTAAAGAAGAGGAGAGGCCAGTCACAGTCCGGGAGAAGCCAAGATGACCCGACACTCCAGTCCAGATGACTCAGTGTCCACGGTCAGAAATACAGGAGGAGGTTCCAGGTCTGACCCTCACCGAGAGGAACTCCGGGTATCTTAGGAACGCTCAGACAGACACATCCTGGGTGTATTTATCTCAGGTTCAGAAAAGAGGGCTGTGGGACAAATTTAAGAGCCATCAGCCTATCTGGAGAGTTAACACCAAACCAAAACCAGAGCCAAAGAGGGAAGCCTGTGTAGAAAACACCAACATGAGCACCAGCTGGAGGGTAAGGAGCCCACAGAGGAGGCACAGTGATTGATGTGCGGAAGAGGCATGGGGAGAGGCGGGAGTGAGACAGCACGGACACCCAAGACGTACAGCGTTTCCAGAAGGAGTGGCCACGAGCACCAGATTCCACAGGCTGTGGGGAGAAGGGATGGAGGCAGAGCCAGAGCTACGAGGAACAGTCCTCTGAGGACATGCGACTGGCCAGGAGGAACATGGGGCCGAGGCACCTTATTCCACAGAAAATGGGAGGCGACAATGTGTTTAAAGGTTGGGGAAGGGGCCAGAAAGAGAAGGGGAGGTGATGGTGTGAATTCTCAGAGGCAGGACTGGGGAGGAGGGGCGTGTCTGAGCCCCAGGCCCGGCAGGAAGGCACGTGTGGGTGGGACACATGTGGCACTTGCAAGGCTGGAGCTGGCAGCCACGATTTCTCGTGGAGGTGGAGAGTGGCGTCGCTCGAAAGGGAGGGGGCTTAAGGAGAGAGGGGTTGGTGGTGTGGCGCGGGGGTCTGAGGGAGGAGGTGTGTGTGCAGGGTTGGGGTCTGGAGGGGAGTTAGGAGTGAGAACCCAACAGCTGGGAGCCAGAAGCCGGCGCTCCAGGTGGTGTGAGTTCCTGCCTCATGAACCTTCCAGAGGGGCCAGAGGGACCTAGACTTCCTGCAGCGACAGGCTGGGAACAGGGCTCGTTATTTCAGACTTTAAAATGAGCATGAGCCAAGCATGCTGGAGAACAGGGAGCCCTTCGGCCCCTAGTGCATCTATGGCATCGTGGGCTAGAGGGTGTGAAGGCTGCGGTGGACCTCGGGCCTCACGGGCCCTCCAGAAAAGTTCCCCCACATGTGTGTTTGGTATGGCTGAGCTCCTTTGTGCAAGTCCTGGCTCCTATCTGGTGTTTGTCCCAGGTAACTAAGGCTAGGCTAGCACCTGGGGTCACCTCCCTTAAAGATGTCCCTTCCCAAGCCACAAACGAAAGAGGACAATAGTGGTCGGGGCCATGCCCCTCAAAATACAGCCCCGGACATGGCCATGTGAAGGGTTCTGCCTTAGTCTCTGCATCTGGCGCTCAATGTGGTTTGTGGCCCTAGCCTCCCGGCTCTCATGACCTCCCAGTGACCACTGTGACCCCGTTAATAGGGCTGAGAAGGACATGGTAATAATTGTCAGAATAAAGCAAGTAGAAGCGCCATCTGTGAAATTCCATGTACGTGACCTCAAGACCTCCCGGCCACCTGCAAGGTGAGCTGAGTTAGTCCCACTTTTCAGATGAGGAGACCGAGGCTTAGGGAACAAGTTAAGTGACCTGTCCAAGGTCAGCAGGCAGTAACTGATAGGCCTGGGTCTCAACCCCTGCCTCCCTAGCCCTGTCTCGGTAAATCCACTGCCTCCTCTCAGAAGCCCTCCATCCCTTTCTCTTGAGTGAGCAGGCAGAGAACAGAAAGTGGCTGTAGGGACACAGTGCTAGGTCACTGGACTTAGACTCCAAAGACATACTGTGAAGTCCCAGTTCTGTCACCCAGCTGGGTGGCCCTGGATAAGTGTTGCCGTGGGGAAGCCAGGCCACGCTGCCTGTCCCCACACCCACCCCCTCACCTGCCCCCTCATCTCCATCCGCATATTCTTCCCTGTGTCAGCCGGTGCCATTGCCCGGTCACAGGGCACCATGCATAGTAGGACACTGGCCATCTTGACAGTCTGTTCAGAGGCTCGTTACACTGCCAGTGAGGGGTCCGTGTCTCCTGCGTAGAAAGCCACGAGGCTCGTGTCAACCTGGCCCCACCTACAACAGCGGGCCAGGTGCCTTACCCTGCCGGGGGCCACCTCCCCAGAGGCTCCCAGCCCCCCGCCCCCATCCCCCTCTCTCTGATCTGTTCACAGGCCCCTCCACTGGCGCCAGTTCCGCGAGGTTCAGCCGGCGGCCCACCTGTCCCGACGCGTCTGTTGCCGGCAGCCTGCCCACACCCCCTGTCCCGAGACACCGGAAGAGCCACAGCCTGGGAAACAAGTGGGTGACCGAGTGACCCCCGTGGGCCCCGGGGCTGCGGGGACTGCTTGCCTCCCGGGGACCTCCCTTGTGCATCTGATGTGTGCTCCTGCTGCCCCTGGCTGGTGGCCTCCCCTTAGGCCAGCTCGGGCTCAGGGGGGCCGGGGAGGGCAGGGGAGCAGTCCCTGCGACGGGGACCCCTGGCTGGGGAGCCGATGGAGGAGGCGTACGGGGAAGCGGGGGGCAGCAGTGGCTGGGTTCCAGAAGGTTTGCCAAGCTCGGTTAGTGCCTCCCTTGTGGAAAGCTCCAGAGCCCAGTGGACACCATGCCTGTCATCCGGGGCATCACGTTGGGCCAGAGTCTCTGCTTGCCAAGTGCTTCAGAAAGCCTGCAGAGCCATGAGCCTGCCACCGCTTCACCCAGCCTTGTGGGGCCGCAGCTCGGGGACAGGGTGTTGGACACAGGCCCTCCAACAGTTGGATCCCTCCTCCCTCCCTCCCTCCCTCCTTTCCTTCCACCGCTGAAACACAGACCTCAGCCAGCGCAGGCTGGCCCTGGAGCCGCTCACAGGCTGGAGGGGAAGGGTGTTGCCACCTGAGGGTTTAGAGCTTGCTCTGGGTTAGGTACTCCGCTCCGCGCCTGTCAGCCATTATGTCACCGAGCCCCCGCGGGCCTCCGGGGTAGGGGCTGTATTATGTACATTGTAAGATGGGTCCTATGAGGTTCAATGGGGTGAAGCACCTTGCAATGGGGAGTAAGGTTGGAACAAGGGTTTGGACCAGACGTGTGACTCCAGAACCAGGCATGCTGCCCACAGGGTCACGCCGTCCCTTCACTTGTGTGGCTCCATCGTTCACAAGCGCGACCCACTCACATGAGCCTTGTGATCATCCTAGAGTCAGGCAGGACAAACAGCCACAGTCCCCATCTGACAGGTGGACAAACTGAGGCTCAGAGAAAGGATGTGACTTGCCCAAGGTCACACCATGAGATAGGGCCGAGCCTGGCCTGGTACCGTGGTTCTGGGTGGACGCCTTTTTCCTCCGGCTGCACCATGTGCTCGGCACCCCAGGGCAGGCGAACTCACTGTGACTCCGCAGATAAGGAGCTCTGCCTTCTTTCTTCCTTTCCGTTTTCCAGTATGATGTGTCAGTTGAGTGTAGTTGAGAGTAAAAGTGCGACATTCCCATCGGAGAAAGCGAGGCACCTGCTGGACGACAGTGTCCTAGAGTCTCGCAGCCCCCGCAGGGGCCTCGCCCTCACCTCCTCCTCTGCCGTCACCAATGGACTCTCCCTAGGTAAGCGTCTCCGGCCTGCACACGACAGCGGGCGGGCCTCAGTGCCGTGTGTGCTCCGTGTCTGTCTCTGTCACTGTGCAGCGCCCGGTGGCCCCTCACCCTCTGCAGAAAGGGCTCCCCCACAGGAGGAAGTTTGCTTCCCGTTCTCCCGGGCTTTGAGAAGCGCCCCGGGTGTGACCTCCCCCTGCCCTGAGCGCAGCAGACAGGTGGACGGAAGCCGGACGCACACCCGAGACCCGCTGTCACTGCTGGCAACTGCGCGAGGCTGGCCGCTGCCCCAGCAGGGCTCCTGTCCTGGGAGGGGGCCATGAGCCCCCGCCCCAGCAGAGCCAAGTGGGGGGAGCTGCCTGAGGACAGCAGCTGGGTGGGCCACCGGGTTCTCACTCGTGTACTTGTCTTCACACCAAGATGCCAGAGTTCGGGAGGATGAAAAATTAATCTTCAGGGGTAAAATTGCACGTCTGAACCTCAGCCAGAATCGGTACTTACGTCAGTGGAAGGAACAGAGACCAAACTGCCGAGGCCAGGGCCGAGAGAGGTTGGAGGCAGAGCTGAGGACACTGTTGAGCTCTGGTCACAGGCCTGTCACCCTGCGGTGCCCAGGTCACCTGTCATTACTACCATCAGACAAGTACACTCTCACTGGCTGTGCCCTTTCAGTGTGCCTGTGCTTCTGTGGTCTGTGTGTCTGTGTGTCTGTGTGGGGATCCTCCCAGGGCTGGGGGCGGCTTAGACAGTTTCCAGGCTGGGGGTTTGATCTGCTCAGGTCTGCAGGGTGGGGGGCCCATGAGCAGCAGGAGGAAGCGGGAGGAAGGGGGAGGTAGGGGAAGGGTGGGAGTCACATGTCACATGTCCCTGTCTCTGAGGCTGTGTCACCACAGGGGCAGCCATCTCCCACCCCCCGGAAAGGCTGTGAGGAGCAAGGTCCGCATCTGCTTTCTCACCTGGGAGGAAGTTATCCTAATTGGACCCCGTCAGGGGTTTCCGACAGCTTAGGACAGTGCAGCCTGTGGCTCGTAGGTGTCAGCATGTGGGGGAGAAGAATTCTGGGGGCAGTAAGTTCAGGAAAGGTGGGGTGGCACCAGGTAAGCAGTCTGTTCTGAGGGACTGGAGTATGCTGATGAGCGTTACGGATCTTTCCAGAAAGACGGTAGTCTGCAGGGCCCACGGTCTGGTCGTGGAACCCTTTCCCCCGAGTGTCCTGGAATGGGATGGGGGTGAAGTTGTGAGGAGCCATTCTGGCAAATGCCAGACCCAGAGCGTTCAGCTGGGCGGCAGGACAGCTGTTTTCCATCCGGAAACCTTCCTGAGCTGTGCCTGTAACCCCCGGACCTTGCTGTTCCTGACAGAAAGCCGAGTCAGGCACAGGGCCGTCCAGCATCCAGGCAGGAAATCAGCCGGTTGGTTCTCGGCTCCTCTTCTTGGGAAACTCCGATGTTCTTCTGCTTGGGGCTGAAGGCCTGGGAGCCATGTGCGCGAGTGCCCTGTTTGGAGCCCTCTCCACCCGCTGACTCCCAAGGGGCCAGAGAGACCCCCCCCCCCCATCCTTCCCGTGGGCCAGCCTGGGTGCCAGCACGCAGCCCGGGCAGAGAGCTGAGCTGAGGCACCTTCGAATCCTGAGAGTGCACAGGGGCACTCTGCAGTGTGCAGGGACGGGTGTCCTTGTGGCCAGAGCCAGGCCTTGGACAGCAGGTGTCCCGGTCCACCCCAGAGGGGCAGCCTGGGCGAGGTGGAGCCCCTCTCTTGTGTACGCTGGCCAGGAGGCCCAGGGGCGCCCCCTCGAGGCTTCTGTCTAATGCCCGTCAGCTGTCTGTGACCTTCCTGGCCCTTGGGAGAGGAGGTGCTCATTTGGCTTCTGTCCTCACTAGGTGAGGCTTGTTCTAGCCCTGGTGTCACTTGTGCAGGAGGGAGGCAGAGGTGGGGCCAGGCCAGGCCAGCACAGAGGCCGATGGACACAGAGCCTGGTGGGCCGGTGGGGAGGCCGCTGCCGCCTTCATGGGGGCAGAGGGAAGGGGGGGAGGGACTGCCAGGAACCGGGGGGAGGGGCTGGTTCCCCGATGCTCCCAGGAGAGGACGTCAGCAGTAGCAGCCGCAAAGCCCCAGGTCACACGGAGGCCCACAGCGTCAGAGGGCTGCCTGTGTGGCACTTCCGTGGAGCTCCGGAGCCTGGGCCTGCTGACCCAGGGGAACGGACTCCTCTGGGTTGGCCCCTCTTCTGCGAGGCTGCCACGCTCATTGATCTGTGTTCCTTTTCCAGGCAGTAGTGAGAGCTCAGAGTTTAGTGAAGAGATGTCTTCAGGGCTGGAAAGGTGAGTGTGGCCTCAGCTCGGCCTCCCTCCCAGGGCTGCCCTCAGGGCTCCGGGCAGGGACCGGCCCCCACCCCCACCGCCTCTCACCGGCGGCGGCTCCTCAGGTCACCTCGGGGGGCCCAGGGGCAGGGCCCCCTCGCCATGGGGGGTGGAGGAACAGGACGGGCGTGGGGCAGAGCCCCGTGCTCTGCGCGGCCCCACTCGTCGTCCGGTCCAGAGCTAGCCCAGGAAACTGAGGCCAGCAGCTCTTCCTCAGGCCGAGCTGCAGATTTGGTCCGAAACGTGGGTTCTTAAAACCAGAAGCCGGAGAGAGGCCTGGTGTGGAGATGGGCCCGTGGCTCCGCCTGGTGGGGTCTGAGAGTGTTACACCCACATGGCTTCGGCTTCGGGCTAACGCCCACCCCGCTGGGCACTGGTGACAGCAAAGTGGATCCCCATCCCTGGGTTTGGCTCCCCGTGGTGAGGCCTGCTGCCCCGGGAATGGGGCCTCTTGCACCCGCCCGCTGCATCTCCTCCACGCGCTGATGCTCTCTCTGTGCCAGGCTCCGGGGCCCCTGGGAGACAGACGCTCCATAAGGAGCGGTGGCTTCGCCAGAAGTGAAGGGCGTCGTGGTGGCTGGAGGTCTGAGGGGAGGTGGGGAGAAGTCCACTGACATCGAAGGCTCCAGAGAGGCAGGTCCGCTCCATCCTTCAGAGTAGCCGCTCCAGCAGCGTGTGGGGGCGCGTGTGCACAGACGGGCACACACTCGCCCAGGCGTACGCACACTCTCCCACACGCTTGCGCACACGCATGCATACGTACATGTGCTCCTGTATGTGTGGGTGTACGTAACGCACACCGCTCACACGCGCGCACGCACACACGCACACACTCCTCACTGGTACGGGGTGCTGGGGCCTCCCATCCCACCGCTCTCCACACCGTCAAATGGTCGGAGAGGAGGTGAACCCACCTAGCAGGTCCTCACGGGGCAGAGAGACGTAAGTGATAAGCCAGGAGTGAGTTTTGCTGAGCATTTCCTGTGGGCCAGACGCTGTCGTGGCCCCAGCGGCCCCTCAGGCACCTCGGTGGTTATCGGTGGTGTCCCCTCACACCTGTGGCCGGCGACATGCTTGTCCTGCTTCCTCGCCCTCTGGTAGAGCAGAGCCGGCCCGCGCCCACCTCCGCCAGCTGCCGAGCCCACCTCCTTACTGCTGTGCTCCCGGCCTGTTCCGCTGTGACAGCTACGGGCACCGGCCCCACGTCTGTCTGTCGGCTGGTCTGTCTGTCTTTGTGAAATGCTGGACAGAGGGCCCCGAGCCCTCGGAACGTGCCCCCTCTGCCCCTGCTGCGGGACCCCTGGGGGGATGTTTGCTCTGCTCTCGCTTGGGTCGCTCAGGCCAATGGTCCCCGCTGCCCTCGCCCGGAGGCCGGCCCAGCAGTGGAGACGAGAACCAGACAGGACCCAGGGCGGCCCCCACATCTGATGAGCAAAATTTTGACTTTTGTCAACATCAGTCAGGGGACTCCTAGGGAGACCCTGAGGAAGGGGCCTTAGAGGCAAGCCAGTGTCCCCTGGCCACAGGCCAGTGAGGGCACACGAAGTGGGCAATGCAGGCATGGCGCCAGGGTCCTGAATATCCTCTGGACTTGAACCTATTCACTGGTTCATTCATTCCCTCATTTTCTCATTCATTCACCGAGTAGCTGTCCAGTAAGCCACTGCGCCCTGCCCGGCCCCCTGCTAGGCACTGGGGGCAGCGGGGAAGGCTCCTCAGGAGCACCTAAGACCCAGACTGGAGCCACCAGGAAGGAAGACAGTGAGAATTCCTGCCCCCGGGAGAGGGTGCTGTACTTCAGCAGCAGCGAGCCCTGTAAGGCACAGCATTCTCTTCTCTCTTTCACTTAGAATTTGGGCTTTCCTTTGTCATCCGTCATAATGTTCATAGTAGGTGCCTTTGGGACAGGACCTCCGGCAAGCACCGGTCTCCCAGGCGGCTCACCCAGGCCAATGCCTCCCGCAGGGAGAACGTCCTGTGTCCCTTTCTCTGGGGACCCCGCTCTGGGACCTAGCCCAGTGAAGGAGGCAGGAGAGCACTTGCTTTGGAAGATGCCTGTGGGGCTAGGATGAGCCCCCTAGCGGGACCCCCACGCTGCCCCCCTGGCCTCCAGCTCCCCTGGCCTGGCCTCCGGTCTGCTTTTTCATCCTGCACTAGCCTCTCTCCACAACCACCAGAAAGATTCCACTCCCTCGAGTGCACGTGAGGATTTCAGACTTCCCTGAAGACCCGATGCGAGCACTGGAGGGGAGGGTTTGTCTCACACTCTTTGAAAATCTTCGTTAAATGTCACTCTTTGCCACATGATTCAGTGACCACGGTTCACTTTGCCACCCGGGCCTCCGTCCTTCCTAACCTTCGGCCACACAACGCTCAGCCCCACTGGATGCCCCCTTCACCCCCAGGCCACTTTGCTCCAGCTCTACAAAAGAGGGGCAGTTTCTGTCTCCCCGGAGGCCAGGGCCACCCTGCCTGGGCCCAGAGGCCAGTGTCTTCCCCGAAAGAGCCTCCAGAACACTTTTCAGCAAAGCTGAGCTTCGATCTCTGAGACCCCAGGTCCTGACCCTGTAAGAACACAGCTTGCTCTGCATCTTTACGCTCGTGTGGGCCCACAGCCAGGGGTGCAGGAGAGCGCTGGCCCCACTCAGAGGGATGGGGTGTGAGACAGCAAGAGTGCCTGACTTCTCCAGTCCCCAGAGGCCAGACCAGGGCAGGGGCAGCACTTTGCCCCACATCCCTGAAGCTCGGGGGCCACAACCTTCACCTCATTTGTCCACTAGGCCCCCGGCACTGGTGACAAGCTTGACCCAGGCCAGGAAGAGAAGTGAGGCCAAATACCAGCATGAAGGACAGGGAGGTCCCAGGCCAGTGACCCCTGACCACCAGCACACACACCTCCATTGGTTCGAAGGCACATTTTAATCACCCTTTATGCCACTATGAACGGGCGGGCACGAGGGTTCCTGTTGTCTGACCGAGGGTGGGTTCATTTGGCCTTGTATTCCAAGTTTGCCTTCCCTGCGATCACACACGTGGCCATTTCAGCCTGGTGGCCCAAAAGCCATCCTCGAGTGGCAGCCCAAGCTCAGGCGGCCCTCAGTGCTTTCCTCAAGTGGCCAGCATTAAAAAGCACCCATGTTGGAGCCTACAAACGTCCTGGGGACCCTTCGGGGCTGTTCTCTGAGGGGCTGGGCTAGGTGGAGGGATAGCGCTCCCACTGACCCTGTTCTTGCAAGGACTGTGGAGCGAGGGCAGAGGGGGTGAAGGGGACTTCCCTCTGCTGCTCCCATCCTACTGTCCCTTTATCCAGCAGCCTCCGCAAGGTCACAGGGCCCGGGGGCTGAGGAGGGGTGGGAACTGCCTAGCCGTGAGATGGCCAGACCAGGGAGGAGTTGGTTTGGCTACTCCAAAGGCCCTCCCCTATTTTGGGGGGCCCAGAACAACCAGAGGCCACAGGCCCTGCGGAGGGGGGTGAGGATGGGCCTCCTCCTCCCTTAAGGCTCTACTTCCTGCCCCAACCTGTAGTGTTTTGGCCTCAGTGTCCTGGGCTGAGGCCAGAGGTAGAGGAGGGCCCCCATCATGCTCTGCTTTCCCAAGGAAAGAAGGCAGGTGGCCCCCAAAAAGCATTTTCAACATGTACCTAATTAACTGGCAAGTAGGGACTGTGGACACTGCCCTAGGCTAGCCTCGAGCCAACCCCAGGCCTCTCAGAAGTTCAAGAGGCCAGGGACTCCTTAGTCAGGCCCGGCAGGTAGAACTGTCAGGTGCGTCTTTAATGCCTGATCTGGCATAAAGGGAGAATAAGAACATTAGCCTAAAAGTTAACAATTTTAAATGAAGTTTCTTAAAAGAGGAACAAAATGGGTGACAGATGTGAACATACACATATGTACAAAAAACATGTAATGTCACTCTCCTTGGTTCTCTCTGAGTCCTAGGGTCATCGAATGAATTTCTTCCCTTCATTTTTTTCCCCTCTATATTCTCCAGATCTGCCACAATGGGTACAGGTCTTTTTTACACTCAGAAAAAAATTAACATTTAACTTAAAAAAAAAAAAAGATATAATCAGAAACATTCACTGATTGGTTTGGAACAGGTAACATATGAAAAGTGTGGTGCAAAGTTCATTGCGAAACCCTTGGCCATCTGTCTTCCCTAGTCCCGCGTCGGCAGTGTGGGGGGACCGGTGCTCCCGTGTGAGAGCCAGGCCAGAATTACAGGTGGTGGAAGGACGAGGAAGCAGATGGGTGCTTGGAGGACAGGAGAGGAAAGTGTGACAGCCTCTCAGAGGCAGAGCCGCTCCTCCCTCCCAGGGAGGTGATGGCTAGAGGGGAGCTGGTCAGAGCTAGCGTGGGCGGGGTGACCCAAGTCCCCCTGCAGGATCCAGAGTGGCTTCCGGTGGAGGTGATGGTTAAGCAGAAGCCCAAGAACTTTGGTGAAGAGGACCACAGTGGGCCCTCGAGAGGGGTGGTGGGATCCGGGGAGGCTGCGTGGCCTGAGTCTTGCCAGGATGAGAAAGGAGGCGGCCCAGGGACGCTCGGTGCGTCTCTTAAGAGCCACTGCGGGAGAGGTGGGCTGCACGATGCGTCCTGAAGTTCTTGGTGTGCCTTTGCATTGAAAGATCATGGTCTGGCTTCCAGACATTGCCAGCAGCACCGGGAGGGGCCCAAGGTCAGGACTGCTTGCTCTCAGTGACCTTGGGCATGTCTCTCAACCTCTGAGCCTCAGGAGCCTCAGGTCTACAGCGAGGATGCTCACAAGAAATACTTAGCACACAGGAGGAGTTGCTGCGTCTGGGAACTTGCTTTGATGTTTTTATGAGTTTCACTCAGTGTGTCCCTCTTGCGAGCAAGCCGGTGACCTGGGGGGCCTAAGACTGGGTGGGGACGAGAGGAGAGTCCCCAGATGGCAGTTCTGTCATCATGGGATGGATGAGCTACAATGAAGACGAGCGTCCACCAGCCCTGGTTGGCCTGCGGGGTGACACTGAACTGTGGAGGGGACTGGACCCCTTTAAGAGGGCGCTGCAGGCAGTCAGCCCTCCAAGTGCTCTAGGGTGTCAGAGAGGCGGGACGATGGCATTCCTCCTTGTGTGAGCTTTCCTTGTTCTCTTTAGCCGGTAGAATCTACCAACATCCTTAGGGAGACCCCAGGAAAGGCTCCACCCAGGAGCTCAGGCCCCTTTGAGAGAGAACGGCTGGCGGTGGCCCCTGGCTCCCTCTCACTTGACCTCGTCCTCGGGCCCTGGCAGATGAGGGCCGGGCCCTGCCCACTAGCTGCTGTGGCTTCACGGGTAGCTGAGGAATCGCAGCCCACAACCTCTCTGTCCAGTACCCACAAGCCCTCAGACTCAGGTCCTAGAAAGTGGGCAGGACTCTCCATCTCGTACCAGTCCTTCTCCATGCATATCCGCCACACTCCCCTCTCTCTGCAGACCGGACTTCTAGACTTCTCAGCTCACAGAGGGGAAGCTGGACACCCCACAGCTCCCGAGTTTACACGTTGTACCCTCATCCAGCCACAGAGCCTGACTTTCCATCCCTCAAATCTAGTTCTGAATTGCCATGAGAGAAAATCTGATTGACTGGATTAAGTGTTGTTTTATCCACTCAGTACGAATGGATAAACATGCAGTAAGAATATGGCTCCCAGAGACCCACTCAGATCAGGGACGTTGCCCAGAGAAGAGTAAGTGAGTGACTCATAGGCAGTAAGAGTCTGTTAGCAAGTACTGCTAGAAGGGATGTCCCAGGCCCAGCAGAACGCAGAGTGGCGGCTTCCTCTCTGCTGATGAGGGTGAATCCTCAGGAAGAGGCTGACGCTCTGGTCTAATGGGATGGCTTCCCATCAAGGGTTGGCTGGTACGGGTGGACAGTGTCGATGAACAGCATTTCCTGGGCCCTTCCGTAGACCTCAAGGGGCTCTGCGCACTTGAGATAGAAGAATGGGTAGAGGACCCTACTTCTGCTAAGACAGGATTACTGAGGCCCCGGTGTATTATATTCAGGACTTCTCCCTGTTCCCCAACCTCCTAGGGCAACTCAGGGTTTTAGGAAATTTAATCCCCACGATACCACCTAATGTGTACCTCGAAAACTATTGTGGGGAAGAGATCTTTCAGATCTGCCTCGGCCAATCTGAATTCTCATGATACTGTTGCCCCAAGCAGGACCCCGGCTGCTTCCACCTCAGCAGCACTACCCACTCTTCCTCTTCCTAGTGCTGTGAACTTGGGCGAGTTACTCTACTTCTCCAAGCCTCAGATTCCTTATCTACAAGGTGGGGACAAGAATAGTGCTTGCCTAACAGTGTTCCTAATTGTCAGGACAGAAAAAATCACAGTGTGATTAGACAAGATAAGGAATAAATACTACTTAGCACATTGCCTAGCACCCATAACCCCCATCATCCCCATCACCCCTACCCTCCCCATCATCCCCGTCATCCCCTCATCCCCGCCATCCCTGTCATCCTCATCAGCCTATCACCCCATCATCCCCATTAGCCCATCTTTATTATCGCCACCATCCTTTCACTATCATCATCATCACCATCATCATCGTCATCATCATCTTGCACACCATTCAGGATTGAAGTGTTCTACTTGGTTGTCAGGCTACATTTCCCCAGACCAGACTCCCCATGAGTAGGGTTGCCTCCTGCATCCCTCCTCCCCGCCACTACCCAAGATCCACCCCTCAGAGGAGACTGTGCAATGGCCTTCCCGGAACACATTCCATTCAGCCACCTTCTGCTGCCAGCATCATGCCGGGAAAGATGTCTGTGGTTCTGGAGTGGGAGCCCCCGTGTCAGTTCAGCAAACTCTCCAGTTTCTCAGTTCACCAGATACAGTGCCCATTCGTTCTGCATTTTCTGGCCCTGAACATTCAAATAACAAGTTTTCTCAAAGCAGGGCAGTGATCAGATTGGTCCCAATAGCTGAAGATCCTAGCTCCTCTGTGCTGATTCGAGCCTGCCTGGGCCCAGCCAGAATCACCCAGCCAGCACAAGCCCCCTCCAGCCCTACGGGGCTCACCTTGGGAGGAAGGCTGGCCGCCACAACCCTGACTGTTCTAAAAGCTGGCCTTGGAGAAAATTCATTACACTGCCCTTCAAGGCCAGGGTCACTCCCCCAGGTCCCAGGGAAGCAGGCTCTGACTTCCCCCACTTGGGGCAGCTTGACTGACATGAGCCGTCTGCTCGTACTGGGAAGCCACACTCCCTTTGTGAATATTTGCGTCTCCATCACTAGTGACAGGCCAGTGGGGTGGGACGAGTGGCTTCACCTCCTTGAGCCTCTGTTTCCTCTCTTAAGTCAGGGTGGGAATAGCGCCTCTCACAGAGCTGGGAGGAGCGGCATGTCTTGTGGTGAGCAGCTGCTCTTCAGTGCCCATCAGCCAAAACCACCAGAATATTACTCCGGTGCAGAGACCAAGGGATGGGGGGCCTGGGAGGGCTCCCACCCAAGGGGATCCAGGGCCCAAGACTGTTGTGGCTGTCCAGTGTCTTGGACACTGACAAAGCCCGATCGGTGTGAGCTGCGGCAGAGACCTTCTGGGATCAAGCCCGGAAGCCACCTCCATGGTGCCGGCTCCACACACAGCGCTAGCGCCTGTGACAGACCCCACCGCATGTGACTCCTCAGCCTCCCCATGACCCTGAAAGGTGTGGGAGGAGCTTGGGCTATACAGATAGAACAGGGTCCAATCCTGGTTTACGAGGCTCAGGCCTCGGTCAAGTATCTTCACATCATTAAGCCTCAGTTTCCCTATTCTGGGGAAGATAATGTGCGTAACTTAAAGCTCCAGTGAGATGGTGAGTGTAACAGCCTTGCGCATATGAGCCCCCACTCACTAGTGATCTCTGCACCCCCTGCACACCCCCACCAGTCCAGTGCACTAGCGGGCACCCCACGCCTTTAGAAGGAACGTTAAGGAAAGGCTGCGTAAGAGGCTAGGCTGGTTGGAAGATGCTGATTGAAGCCTCTCCATCAACAAGCGTCAGTCCTGCAGATATCTGTTGAGTGTGCAGCCACGGATGGTCTCAGAAAGGAGAGCGTGACGGAGGGAAGGTAGCCGTGCCAGCCACACCTCCCTGTTGGTAGAACTGCCGGTCGCTGGGGACAGCTCTCTGTCGCCACACATTTTCTCCGGGTACTGGGGCAAAAAGACCCACAAGAAGAAAGGTGGAGAAAGAGAGGCCAGAAGACCCAGCTCTGGAAAGGGAGGCTCCGTCTCTAACTCCAGACAGGTGGAGGCTCAGATTAGGATTCCAGATCAGACGAGGAGGCATCTTCCTGGCACAAGGAATGTCATCGCCGGAAGGTTCACTGTCACACTCTGCCCCGAGTCATAAGAAATCTCTGGTGGTGGCTATGGAGGAAAGCCACCCTGGAGGTGGCCCATAGCGAGCCCTCCCAGCAGCCTGCTTAAGCACGGGGTGGTGACAGGCCACGGTGCCACGCCCGACTGTGAGGTAGGCATTGGTGTCGCCAGTAACGGGGCAGTGCTGCAGCCTTTCGTAAGTTAAAGCAGACTCGTCATGACCCGTACTGCCGCTCATTCACTGCAGTGCAAGCCTGTTGCTGAATTGAAGAGAGGGAGGAAACAGTCGGCCTGCGGGCTGGGAGTTGGGCATGCCAGGGCCTTGTCTGTGCCACAGTTCGTGGCAGGGGCAGGGGCAGCCTCTGACCATCATCTGTGACCGAGGTGTGGTGGGGAAAGGCCGAGATCCATTACGTTTGAGGACTCGAGGGGCCAAGCACATGCTGCGGCTTTTTACCCCGTGAAGGGGAGTAGCTGATGGGCAGAAGGAGCAGGGTCCCAGAGCAGTTGGCCTAGGTGGCCATCAGACTCCCACGGGCCCTGAACTTGGGCCCCTGCATTGGCAGACGCAAGACAGGTCCTTCTCAAGCGGAGGGTGGAGGGGCAGGGAGGAATGCTGCCCCCTCCTGGAGGAGCTGGAGCCCACTGATGGTATGATGCACCTGCTGGAGTGAATGCCCGACGTCCCCACGCCACCCCCAGGTGTCCAGAGCTGCAGGGCCCGCACACAGCAACCGAGGGCGGGCAGTGGAGAACAGAGAGAATATTTAAAAACGAAGTCTCCACCCCGTCTGACTTTATAAATTGGGTTACATCACTGTTTGGCCAACGGGCAAGGAAAGCTACAGCCCAGGGAGAGACCATCCTGCAGGGGTGAGAAGAAGACTGAGGACCAATGGACACAGGAAGTCATTCTGCTGAAAGAGGAAAAGATGAAGAGAAGAGAGAGAAATGGAGGCCTCCCCCCAGACAGATTAAACTCCCTCCTTACTCTGGAAGCTGCACCTTCCTCTGCAGGGGCTCCCTGCTGGGGACTCCAGGTGAGAGAGAAGCTGAGAAGCCGGAGGGGCGGCCCATGGAGAGATTGCAGGGGTCCGGCTGGGGCCAGCAAAGGAGACAGTCCGGTGGAGAGGACACCACAAACAGGAATCTGGCTGTGCCCTGGTGAAAGATGACCTTGCACACATCCCCCGGGCCCGATGTGCAAGACTTCCCACAGTTCTGTGGCTGTGTGCGCCCTTTTCGCTGGATTTACCATGGAATATTTGGGCTTTCTAGCTTTTTCTAGTAAATATGTCAGCTTCACATTGGGTAAATGGGTGTGCCCTGAATTTAGTCACCCCCTGCCACCGGAAGAAGGGTGAACATTTAATTAAGAAGTTAAGGAAAGAATCACCTGGGGGCTCAGGAACTTGCCCTGACGGAGGTTTCGGGGCTCCAGATGTGTCCCAGATGTGCCTGCAGCGTGTCGGAGGAGGTGCGGGGAGAGTTGGGGTTGGAGCTCCCCGAGCTAATGACCGCAGGGTCCGAGGTACCCTCGCTTCCTCCGAGTATCTCATGGTTCCGGGCTGTTGCTAAAACCCCACCCTTTTCCTCTGAAGCAGGGGACGTCTCTATGCCACCCTGGGGCCCAACTGGCGCGTTCCAGTTCGGAATTCTCCCAGGACCCGGAGCTGCGTCTACAGGTATTTGTTTATTCGTGTGTTCAGCCTTTTGGCCAACAGCCCTAGGCTGTGCTTGTCAGATCCACGCGCTGT
The DNA here is from genome assembly GCF_003009895.1 of Hyaena hyaena. Lineage (NCBI taxonomy): Eukaryota > Metazoa > Chordata > Mammalia > Carnivora > Hyaenidae > Hyaena > Hyaena hyaena. The sequence continues at coordinate 4,849,257 of NW_024080670.1, read as the reverse complement.
GCTGGAGGCTGCTCATGAGACAGACGTGGCCTCTGCCTCAGCCCATGAGGCCGCTGCCGCAGGAAAGACAGGCCGAATGGATGATCCCAGATGACTGACTGTCCCAGAGTGGAGGTGGGGTGGAGCAAGGAAGGCCTCTCTGGAGAAACGACTGGGAGAGTGATAAGAATTAATCAAATACAGGGAGGGAGGTGTAGGGGTAATAAGAGTGCCCCAAGCCAAAGGGAAAGAAGGAGAGTCAGTGTTGTAAGAAATGAGAGGGGGAGGGGTGGAGATGAGGCTGGAGAGGTGGGGCCAAGCAGGGTTGGGGGGAGGTGACAGACAGTGGCATGACCAGGTCATCCTGGCCAGAGGCATGGAGAGCTGGAGGGGGTACAGGAGGAAGGCAGGAGGGGCCGCAGGGAGGCCAGGGAGAGAGCATCAGGCAGTTGTCCAAAGGAAGAGCCACGTTGTAGCCTAAGGTGCGGGGGGTGGGCAGGGTGGCTGAGAGGGGCAGTCAGGCATATGTAGGACTTGGGATCAGGGCATCCTTGGGATCGAATAGGTTGCAGGGATGGAGGTGTAAGAGGAGAAACACCCCAGGTCCCTGGTTCAAGCCGCCAGGTGGATGGGGGTGCCGTTCACCCGCCTGGGGAGGAAGAACAGCTTGAGGAAAGACACCAAGTTGAGAGAGATGCCTAAGGGAGGCGCCTACCCAGTGAGGGAAGCCCGGGGGCCAGGTCCCAGCCAGAGCCGCGCTTGGCTGTCTTCACCTGCAGGTGGCGCCAGAAGCCCCACTGCGGGAGGGTGGGGTGGACGGCGGGGGCGGGGGGGGGGGTGTAGAAAGGAGTCCTGAGGCAAAGGTGCAGGGCTGGGCAGCTGTTCCCCCACCAGCTTCTCACTCCACCCCCGCGTCCCCCACCGCTCCTCCAGGCTCCTGCCCGCACGAGGAGGGGCTGCGTAGGCCCCAGAGGAAGGTGGGAGCACGGGGGCAGGGCAGGAGGAAGCCACCACAGCAGCCAGGACAGGGTGGCCGGTGCTGCTGGGGCCTGGGTTATAAGGAGCTCGGTCACCAAGCCTTGCAGGCTCAGAAAGATGAGGGAGGTGAAAGTTTGCAGCTGTGGCCGCCCAGGCCCCCCTTCCTTCGAGCTCTCCTTGGCCTCAGGGGCCCCTCCCTGGCCTCTTCTCCACAGCGTTGAGTCCTCTGGCCTGACGCAGGATCGGGGACTCTGCGGTGGGGACCTGGGAGGGACAGGGTGCCTGACCCCACCCCTGCAGGGCAGCATCTGACCGGTGGTCTCCCCGCAGCCCCACGGGCCCATGCATCTGTACGCTGGGGAGCTCAGCCGCAGTGCCCACCATGGAGGGTCCTCTGAGGAGGAAAACTCTGCTCAAGGAAGGACGGAAACCCGCGGTAAGTGCAGACAGTCCCCTGTCCAGAAGCGGCCAGGGCATCAGTGAGGGTCCTGGGCTCCAGCCCTGGCTGTGCTACTGAGGGGGCCAGGGCCTCAGTTTCCATATCTGTAAATTGGGATCCAGTAGTGCCTGTGTCCTCGAGGACTCAGCAAGAATGTCACATGCGCGGCAGTGCACACAGTGAGCGCACGGGGGGCCAGAGCTGTGACCAGGGCACGTGTTAGCCGGCAGAGCCCTGGAGCTAGGTTGGTACTGGCCTAACCTGCCCCCGCGAGGGTCAGCACCGTGTTGCCCCTCCATCCCAGCCAGAGCACCCCAGTGCAGGTATCAGGGTTCTGCTAGGCTATGGCTTAGCATGTCTGGGTTTTAAAAATCTTCTTCCTCGGGGCACCTGGGTGGTGGTTCTGTCAGTTAAGCATCAGGCTTTGGCTCGGGTCATGATCTCACAGTTCTGAGTTCGAGCCCCACATCGGGCTCTCTGCTGTCAGCGCAGAGTCCACTTCAGATCCTCTGTCTCCCTCTCTCTGCCCCTCCCCGCCTCAAAAAGAAATAAATATCTTAAAAAATAAACAAATACAATTTTTAAAGTAAAAAATAAAAATCTTTTTCTCCAGGATATTCTTGGGCCCAAGTTACCCCAACACATAGAACTTAAGCCTTGGCTCTGCCTTAAACAAGCAGGGAAAACGAAAGCCTCTCTGAGTAAAGGAGCCAGAGAGGGAAGGTAGGGCTTAGGGCTGAGGAGCCTGGAGGCACCGATGAGGAGGCTCTCCCCCTCCAGGCCCTGGGTGGAAGTGACTTTGGTGGGTGAGGGGCCAGGGAAGAGGTGAAGCCAGCGCTGGCATTGGCCCGAGGCGAGGAGTGAGGGGAACCTTTCCACCCACGTGGCTGGGTCTGTAATCAGGCCGGGGGGGGGACTCCCCCACCACTCCTGGGGTGTCACTCTGCCTCCCCTTCCTCTGTAGCTGTCCTCATGGACCAGGTACTGGGTCATACTCTCGGGATCCACCCTCCTGTACTACGGAGCCAAGTCCTTGCGGGGCACGGACAGAAAACACGTGAGTCCCCTGAAAAGACTTTCCATGCTGGGACTTCATGTGGTATGACCTGCAGGGGAGGAGCGGAGGGAGGCAGGGGAGGTGGCAGGGGTGCGAAGGAACCTCGCCAGGCCCAGCTCAGCCTTCCTGGGGGAGACGGCGTCGGGGAACGGAGGGTGTGGGCCTCCTGGTTACGCTATTGTCCTTCCCCAGTATAAATCCACACCTGGCAAAAAGGTCTCCGTTGTGGGCTGGATGGTGCAGCTTCCTGATGACCCCGAGCACCCCGATATCTTCCAGCTGAATAACCCCGACAAAGGTAGGCAGCGGGCCCGGCGCCAGGTACCTCCCACTTCTCTCTACCCTGTTTTCCTCCCCTGATAAATGTACATTTTGAAACAGAAGGAACCTTGGGGGCTGCTGCTTTCGCTTTGCTTTAGGTTGTGATCAGAGGGTCCCCTTACTAATCCATTGAAAAAACTGCTTAGACCAAGGTCAGTGTGTCCACTGAGCAGGGGGCATGGCACATGGCACGTGGCTGCAGGAACCCTTTTGTGGCCTCACCTGTGGCTACTGGGGCCCATCACCTTTGGAGCTGTGGCTTCAGGGTCTTGGAATAAATAATATAATGCTTCATGAGGCAGGGACCACGTGGCTGGGAGGGTCTCGGGTCTTGGGAGATGTCAGGGACACCCCTGACATCACCTGTGCTGTGAGACTCTCACAGTATCCTAGTCCAAGGCCAAATCTGAGACGAGTCCTTTGACAAAAGCCCCAACTTCAACTTGTCTGGCCATCTCCCACTTTCCCCCTGGTTCCATCCTCCTCCACGACCATGTTGGGTCGAAGGAGAGGTCCTGGGCTCCATCTTGTCCAGGAGCGCAGCCTGCACTGACCTTCAGAATAGGCCATGCTATGAAGGAAATGGAAATCAGAACCACCATGAGATATCACCTCACACCAGTCATGTGGCCAAAATAAAAAAGACGAGAAATAACAAGTACTGGCAAGGATGCAGAGAAAAGGGAACGTTTGCACGCTGCTTACGGGAATGGGAATGGGTGCAGCCACTGTGGAAAACAGTATGGAGGTCCCTCAAAAAATTAAAAATAGAAAAACCAGACGATCCAATAATTCCATTACTGGGTATTTACCCAAAGAAAATGAAGACAGTAATTCAAAAAGAAATTCACCCCTATGTTTAAAGTTTATTGCATTATTTACAATAGCCAAGATATGGAAGGAACCTAAGTGTCCTTTGATAGATGAATGGATAAAGAAGATGTCACACACACACACACACAAACACATACACATATGCGCACAGGCGCACACACACACATACAAGTCATAAAAATATTACACAGCCACAAAAAAGGAGATCATGCCATTTGTGGCAACATGGATGGACCTAGACGGTATTATGCAAAGTGAAATAAATCAGATGGAGAAAGACAAATACCATATGATTTCACTCATTTGTGGAATCTAGGGGGAAAAAAGGAAGGGGAAAAAAAAGGTAGAATCAGACCTTTAAATACAGAAGACAAACTGATGGATGCCAGAGGGGTAGGAGGTGGTCAAAATGGGTGAAGGGGAGTGGGAGGCACAGGCTTCCAGTTACGGAATGAATAAGCACAGAAACAAAAGGAACAGCATCAGGAATAGAGTCAAGGATATCTTAATAGTGCTACGTGCTGATAGATAATAACTACACTTGTGGTGAGCACAGCATAATGTGAAACTCGTTGAAGCTCTTAGTTGCACGGCTTAAACTAATACCATTCTGTGTCAACTGTACTCAAAACAAAACAAAACAAAACAGAATAGACCATTCTAATCTTCCCGGTGGCCCACGTCACATGACAAAACCCCAAAATGCCTGGGTGTTGGCTTCTAGCCAGACAAAGTCGCTGGGACTATGAAGTCTCCGAGCATCTTCAGACCCTCACAGGAAAGTTCTAGTGCAAGGTTCACATACATACAAAGCACCTGAGGATCTTGTTAAAATTCAGATTTGGATTCAGCGGATCTGGGGTGGAGGCCAGGCTTCTGCATTTCTCACAAGCCCCCAGGCCACGCAGATGCTGCTGCAGGAGGGAGACCGCACCTGGACTGTCAACGGTCCTAATGTCCTTAGCCGGGCAGTAAAGGAACACCAACCTCAAGGGGCCCAGGGGGTGGAGGGGAGAGGAGCCAAGTTCTCTGCTCCACGTCTGAACAACTAAATCCACGCACAGCTACACACACGTCGGTGCATCCCAGTCTGGTTACCACTGGACTTTCTTCCTTAAGGCTCTGGGCCTGGATTCGAAGTGGTTTCTTGAGGGGCACCTGGGTGGCTCAGTCACTTAGGCGTCCGACTTCGGCTCAGGTCATGATCTCACAGTTTGTGAGTTTGAGCCCTGCGTCGTGCTCTGTGCTGACACCTCAGAGCCCGAAGCCTGCTTCAGATTCTGTGTCTCTTTCTCTCTCTGCCCCTCCTCTGCTTGTACTTTGTCTCTCTCAAATAATGAATAAACATTTTTAAAATTTTTTTAGTTAAAGTTTTTTTAAAAGAAGTGGATTCTTGAGGAAGTAAAGGCTATGTGCCTACATGAGCCTGCCTTAAGGACCATATGGCCATAGGGACTTGAGGCCATTCTTAGGCCTCAGCCCCCAGGAAAGCACTGTCCCCAGGCAGAGGGAAGTATGATGCAGAGGGTGGCCAGGGTCTGTGGATCAATCCCAAGGATCTGTGAACTTGAGTGGGGAAAAAATTACACGTCGGTTTTCTGTGGCCTCCCACACCTTTATTTATGAGCATTAAACTACAAGAACGTTCACGACACCTGTGATTTTATCTCCGAGAGAAACCAGATGTTTCCCTATCACATATCATCGCAGCTTTCCCAGAGTGCCGTTTCTACTCATCTCTTCGGAATTACAGCCCAGTGTCAGACCGGCCCCTGGCTCTTGCTGCTGGTGCATCAACAGAGAAGCCCAGTTACATCTGTGTCACTCACATGTTCTTTAGTAGTTTGATAACTGTATTCCAGTGGTATTGATATCCTTTGTATTTTCTTTTATGCATTTGAAAGCATTATCCTGGTGGCCATAGGCTTCACCGGAGCCAAATGCACCCTGGCCCCCAGAATGGTAAAGAGCCCCGGTCCAGAGGGACAGCCCAGAGGCACCGGAAGTTCTGCCTGTGCCAGCCCCAAGCTTGCCTCGAGCTGCTCCTGACCTTCCTTGGTTTCGTTCACCTGTGTTCACGTTTATCTTCGTGCCCTGGCCACGGGCGGCCCTCCCTCTTCCTAACCAGCGTTTTCTCTGCCCGCTAGGCAATGTTTACAAGTTCCAGACTGGCTCCCGGTTCCACGCAATACTGTGGCACAAGCATTTGGATGATGCGTGTAAGAGCAACAGGCCTCAGGTAAAGTCACCCAAGCCCTGCTTGTCACATGAATTATCCTTCCCCGCCCTTGAGACTGAGGGTCCATAGGAAAGAAGAGCTCCCTCCTTCCCTCAGAGCCTATTAGCTCTGCTCCCAGGCACCCTCTTTTGAAGAGCCTTTTTCCGTGAGACAGGGTACCCCCTGCTCAGCTTAGGGCTAAGCCCAGCTCCAGACCAGAACGTTGAGTCTGGTCCCTGTGTGTTTCCCACTGAAGGAAGCGGGAAGCTTCCATCAGGCACGGTTAGGTGGCAGGGGAGATGTCACCCCAAGGATCCGGACTCGGCATCTATGTAGACCATCCCCCTCACCGAAGTTGATTCATGGGAATGCTCCAGACTGATGAAAGGGCCTCCCTGCCCCACAATCCTTAGGAATAATAATATTAGCTAATATTGAGAGCCATCCATGGCCGCTCCTCAGTGTGTTGGAGCCAGCAGGGCCTCTGGTCTGCACCCCGCCCGGGACCAGGCATGATGGGAAATGCTTTACCTGCAGAAATTGGCCCAAATCCTTCCAATTCCCGTTGAGGTAGGTTCTCTTACGCTGTCTCCGTTTTATACTGAGGACACTGAGGCTCAGAAAGTGGCAGATACTCGTTTAAGGTCCCACAATAGCGAGATCTAACCCGGGTCTGCCTGACACCAGAGTCTATACCGCGGCCCAAGCTCTCCCGCCTCGCACTGCCCAGAGCGCCCCCAGCTTGCTTGGCCTCCTGCAGCGGAGCTAAAGGCAGCAGTCAGGCTTCTGGGAGGCACGGCTCTCTGGCCCTCAGCACCCGACGGGGGCAGGCTGGGGCTTCCTGCCCCGGGGAGTGCTGGGATTGGTATTCCTGTCCCTAAGCCTCCCTCTCCGTGCTCCCCAGGGATCGGCCAGAAGGGGGCACTGGGGAGTGGGTGCCTCTCAGGGCGAGCACCTTGCAAGCACAGAGCGTGCAGTGGGCTGTGGCAGCTTCCGGTGGTAGCAGCCGGGAGGCACCAGCTCTGAGGTCTGGGGGCACGGGGCTTGGAGGCCGGCAAAGGCTACGTCACACCTGGCATTTGGGTCCAGGAGGATACTGGTGACAGCACAGTCACATGCATCCGGGTCCCTCGAAAACCAGAGGGAGGTCTCAGTTTGGTCCTCTTCAGGATTATCCTCTGTAACATGAGATGAGAATGTACGTGACAGGCTGCTCAGATTATAGATGATGGGAGGCGAGAAAGCAGAATTAGCAGAAAGTTCTCGACAAACTAAAACAGGAGGAAAGATCGACAAAGGGAAAACTCGAGGTACCACTTCAAGGGAAGCTCAAAATAAACTACATTTGAGTCCCCCATCTCACCTATCTGCCTGCTAGGAATTTGCCCCGGTGAGGCACTTACACATGTGTGTGGGTAAGAATGTTCACTGCAGCATTGTCCTTGATAGAAAGAACTGGAAACCTCTGTGACCATCAGTAAATGGCCACCTGATAGCAATTAGAAGGAGGGGTGGTGGTATCCTGAAAGGGGCTCCAAGATAGAAGTAAAAAGCAAAGTATAGGGGTACCTGGCTGGCTCAGTCCACAGAGCAGACTCTTGATCTCGGTGTCATGAGTTCGAGCCCCACGTTAGGCATAAACTTAAAAAAAAATTTTTTTAAGCGAAGTGTAAAATATGCAAGGGCGATCTTATTTGTATTGAAATACATAAACATTTATAATATGTATGTTTGTGTCTGCGTATAAAGTTTCTAACCAGCATGCTGTGGTTTCTGGAGTGCTTACATGTATTTTTTTACATTAAACAAATGTAATTGCTTGTCTCCAAGATGGGAAGGCCAGGGTTTGTTTGGTTTTTGTTGAGTCACCTGAAGGTGTCCCCGAGTGAATAAGGCCTCAGGTCACACGAAGAGAGGATGAGTGCCCTGACCTTTTCCAAACTAGTCACGCTGTGTGTGTCTGGGGCTCCTCGTGAGCTCTGAGTGCCGCCCTAAGAGAACAGAGCCTGGAGCTCACCTGCCCCGCACACGTGGCCCTGTGACCTGTGAGCAGGAGCCTGGGGCGGGTAGCCCAGGGACTGCCTGCCCGGAGATGGGTCACCAGGAGGGTGGGGGAGAGGAAAGAAACCCGGCCTTGGCGTCTGCCTGGTGGCAATGGTCTGGGCACCTCAGTGGGACCCATGAGGCTTGCCTCGAGCAAGAGCCCATTGTCCCTCTCTGTGGGTCGGGGAGGGGACCCTTGAGGATGGCAGCGACTCCGCGGCGGAGAGCAGGGACCGGGTCCAGCCCGTTTGGCAGAGCAGGTGTTTGGTCAGAAGGACAAGTGTATGGCAGATGCGGTGCGCCGCGGCAAGGGGTTCCACCTTGTACGTGTTTTTGTGCGACTGTGAGACCCAGGGGCTGGGGAATCTTTTTTTTTTTTCCTACTTTTTTCCCCTTTTATTTTGACAGTGAAAGCCATCACCAGAATGCCTCTACTCCCATGGAAAGTCTCAGTGACTAAAATTAGTTTCCTTTTTTGTGGCCTTGCATTTTGTAAAATGGTGTGTATTAACACTGCATCTGCTTAAACCTTATTTATAACATATGTGTAAAGTGTAAACCTCAGCTATACAACAAACACCCAAGCACCTGCCCACCCAGGTGGCCTAAAGGCAGGACCTCCTGGGTCCTCAGAACACCTCCCTCCCCCAGGAGACTTTTCCTAATCCGGTCTCCTTCCTGGCTGCCTGCGCCCCATAACCACTCTCCTGATTTATTTCCTGTTCCTTTAAGATGCTGGCCCGTGTACCTGATTCCTTAATGTGTCGTCTGGGGTACATTTCTAAAAACATTTTTATAAATAGAACTGTAACTAGATATTTTCTTCCGTGACTTGCTCTCCCCCTACAGTGTGTCCCTGAGATTCATCTGTGTCAGTGTGTGTAGCTGTCATTCATTTGTTTGTACTGATATTTTTTTTTATTAATTCTGCTGGCAGCGGTCCCAGGGATGACTTCCTGCCTTTTGCTATTTTGAACAGTGCTGCTGTGACCATTCTTCTAACTCTCTCCTGGTGCAGGGAGATGCGTTTTTCCCAATTTATCACTTTGACCAAATTGACACCGAGATGGATTTGTTTTTGAGGAAATTGCTTCTCCTCAAACCTCCTGGAACCCTGTGGTCATTGCTGGGGTGGGGGACCTGGGGCTGGGGCAGCTGGGAAGGGACAGGGTCTCCCCTGGGCTCCAAGCCAGGTTTTATTTTAATGCCAGGAGAGTGACTGAGAGCAGGGGACTCCGGTGCCTTCGCCTGCCGTTTACTCACAGTGGGCATCCCCTCTCTAGGCCTCAGGGTCCTCATGTGTGCGGTGGGGACACTTCCAGAAGCTGCCTCATGGGGCGCTGTGAAGACTAGAGGGGCATGATGATGTCAAGCGCCTGGCACACAGTGGCCGCTTGACAGCGGCCGTCATTCTTGCCAGGCCCTCTTCCCCACCTGACCTGCTCCTTTGCAGACTAACTGGGAAAGGCCCGGTCCCTTCCCTTAGGGGCACCCCTTGTCCCCTTCCAAAAGGTTGGAACTCTGACAAGAGGTGAGCTTTCTCTTCTAGGTACCTGCAAACCTTATGTCATTTGAATAAGTCTCTGCAGGACTTGGCGCGACTTCAGAGGCTTCTGGAAGCCCAGCCTGGGACTGGTGGTGAAGCGCACGTCCTGGGCACAGGCTTTTGGCCAGGGTGCTTGGTGACTCACAGCCGGACTCACGGGGACTCGGCCTGTGGCCTCACGGTCCAGAGGGCTCTGCCAGTGCAGGGTCCACCTGCCAGTCCCCAGCGACTCTCATACACTCATTCTTCAGCGCCACCCCGCAGGGCCGTGGTTGGGCCCCAGGCTGTGTACCCCGCCCTCCCTCTCTGGGCCCTCGTCCGTCCACCAGCTGCTGCTTCGATTAGAGAGCATCCGGCCCACGTTGGGTCCCCCGTGCTTTCTCCTGCACAAGAGCGGACAATGTTCACCTGCATGAGGGGCCAGAGAGAAGGAACAGGCTACGGAGTTGGCTTTTTATACCCCAAGTGCACGGGGCCGCTCGCCCACAGGGCTGCCTCGGATTTTGTACAACCCACCCCCCCAAGCGTCCTCTGCGTGTGCGTGCCGTGTACGTGTGCGTGGGAGTGAGTGTGAACTCTTCGAGAAACATGCATTTTGGCACAAGACGTGTGACATCACACCCTTCATTCGCTTTGAGGCCCTGCTTTAACCTTACGTGATAGCCTTGTCCACCGAGGAAGGTCAGAGAGAGAGCCCAGATTCCTCCTATGTTAAGGGTCCCGTGCATTCTTTTACTGTAAACAAACAATGCCTTAAATTGTGTCTTGTTTTCTGTTCCTATGGGTGCTATTCATCTGGAAGGCCTGCTGTCTGGGCCCCGGGGTCCCTTCCAGGCCTTGTTGCTGTTGGCTCTTCTGAGATAGGACCCGGCTTTAGGACTGTGGACTGGGCTGGCCTGCTCGCTTCCTCCCACCCCTCTCCTGCAGGGTCTGAAAGCCCCTGTCTTCTCCCCCCGGACCGTGCCAGAGGGGGAGGTTGTGACACTTTCTCCCAGCTCCCTCAGAGGCACTCGGAGGCCACCGTGCTCACAGAGAACAGCTGCACAGAAGGCGCTGTGCACCAGCCTCTCCCGCGGGCCAAGGCTTTGCGCCCGTCATCTACTGCCAGGGCGGCGCCCGCTGGGGTTCCTGGTTACGCCGGGGAGCTGAGTGACACTGAGGCCTTAAGCTCCCCCAGTCTTGCCCCCCAATGCAGTCACCAGCAAGTTCTCCACATCCAAGTCCAAGGGCACAATGGTTGATCATGGTGACAAGAGAGCCAAGCCCTGGGGGGTGAATGGTCCCAGCTCTGCATTCAGTTGAGAGCTCTTCACACGAACAACGTCCTTTTATCTGTCACTGTTTGTCTTATTTTTAAGTGACTTTTATTTTGCACAAATACATTTTTATTCAAAATAATGAATAAAAGTTAGCTTTATTTATGGTAGCTTTATCACCACAGCTTCTCTCTCCCCTTCCCTGACTAATCTGGGTGTCCAAATTCTGAGGAGGAGCCCCTTGAAATGGTTTCCTGTATCCCCTGGGTCCTCGTTGCTATCATGTTTCAGAGCTCACATCAGACCAGGCATCAAACCCCGTTAAGAGTTTCTGGGCAAGATGCTCCAAAACAACATCTCACCCAGTAAACGCTGACAGGTGAATTTAAAAACTACCAAAGGACCCACCACTGTCTTTTGACCAAATGGTGACAACTTTTCTGAAAATCCCAGTAGTTGCCATCGGCATCTTATTTTATGGTCAAGGCTTAGTGTGCTCAGTAACTAACCCTCCTTTGGAGCAAAGTCTAGAATACTTCTGTACCCGGAGAGACTCCAGATGGTAAAGTTGGTACCGTCCAACCTTAGCCGTGAGCACTCCGCCCACGGGCACGCAGCCGGGGTCTGGACACGCACGCCTAAGTCATACCGATGGCCACTCAAATTAGCATCTAGAGGCTGAAACAAAACACCAAACACTCCAACACCTCTCACCAGAACCATTCAGGTTAACGCTTCAACCTACATTGAATCTGATTCTACCTGTTAAGATTTTTTAAGTCTTAAGTTTGGATGGAAGCGTAAGACTGGCAAAATCAGCCACTTACTTTCCTTGGGTTTCTCCACTCTTCAACTGTCCTGGCTCTTCTCACATGAAATGCTACAGATATCAATCCAAGACCCTCAGAATTTCAGGCTCCACTAAATCAGATCATTTTCTGCGCTTATAAAATTTTCTCCTCTTTCACAAACGTTTCCTCCTGAGCTGAATCTGAAATAGCACAATTGCACTTGTTTTCAAAATGTCTTGTCTTCTCACCCATTGAGATGGACCCCCCAGCCCCTCCTAGAAACATTCTTAGCTTGGATTCTTGAAGAATCTGCTTAGAGCTTGTTGGCAAAGGCCTTTAGGACTGGTAAGAACCTTGAACATACGGGAAAAGTCCTGGAGACAGGCTGAAAGGCGCCCGGGCTCTCCCAGCAGGGACGCGGGGCCAAGCATGTAAGCACTGATCGCCTTCCCAGCATTGGTTTATCCCTCAAGCAGCAGGTGAGGAGGCCCTCGGGCTGGGACAGAGGAGGCCAGACACAAACCCGTAAAGGAAGAAGTCCATGGGTGGATTCTCACCCTGGAGGGAAACGTTTCTGGTTTTTGCTCCGTGACTGTCCATAACGCACAAATGTTTGTGAGACCATTAAAGGTGATATGTCTTGCATGCAGATGCTGGATTTTTTTTTTTTTTTTTTACCAAATAGATCATGGCACCCCAGAATGAAAATTAGAGTGCTTTCTACAAATTGTGGAATAGGTAGTTGGTATCATTACGATGCCCCCCAAGAACAGCTCATCTACCTCTCCCTGGGAATAATTTTCGCTCCTCTTGGTTGGAATGTGTCTTATAACTCAAAGTCAGCCAAGTGCATTCTGACAACCAAAATGCTTCATGGAGGATTGCTTCAGTGGGGAGCAGTAGAAATGATATTCTGAGTGTGCCCAGTGAGAGTGTGGTCTCCCTTTCCTTCCCTGCAGAAGACCATTCGTCACCCATTCATGAAACCTAAAGAGGAAGATACTTGAAGGCGTTCTGTTTAGGGAAGAACCCACTCTCTCTTGCCAACTGAATTTATAAAGCATTATTTTCCTCACCAAGATGGCCAGTATTTCTTTCGTTATCTTCCTCTCCCACCTCCCAAGCCCAAGATGTGTATCTTTTAAGATGCCATTTTACAGGTGGAAAACAATCCATGAAAATGGGAAGCCTTCCGCAAGCGAGGTCTGATTTCATCCCACAGGTAGGGTGTACAGCTCTACACCCACATTACTGATGCTTACAACAAGGTGAACATTGCTGAAAACACAACCTACCTTATTTTGTGTGACTTCATAAATGACTTTAATCAGCCCTAAATTATACTGACATGTTGGGTGATTTCATACATTAAAAAGAGAAAAAAAAAAAAAACCCCGACAAGAATCTCTTTGAAATAACATTCTCTGCACCAAACCACTCATTCATTCATTCATTTATTCATTCATTCACATCTCCAGTGAGTGCTTCCTGTGTGCCAGGCTCTACCCGGGATATACTGTAAATGGCTGAGAACAAGCAGACCCAATCCTTGCCCTCATGGAGCTGACCACTCAATGAACAAATAATCCTCAACATAGCATCTCGTCTGGCAAGACCCTGCCTCTCTCCTAACACTGGGTTAGAAACCCTGTGCAGATTCCTCCAGAAAGGTCTCAAAATGCTCAGCAGACTGGACAGCCTCTTGATCTGTGAGTTCGGCTGCAGCGAGAACTAGATGGTGTCATCATCCGAGAGGCTGGTTGGTGCAAACACCCAGGCACAGAGCTATGGTTGGGCAGGCTGCGGACTTCTTGAGGTGGAATGGGAGAGACGGATCAGAATATTCACAGTATTTACTTCAGAGGCTTTTTGGTTTTCAATTTCATGGTCAAATGCAAGGACGGCATGAGCGAGAGCTGCATTTTTTGGGTGTTGAGAACTTGTACCACGGACCGCGTCAGAGTCCTGAGCCGCACAAGTGCGTGTACGCTGTGCACAACTCCCAAACCCCTGTTTGCAGCAGCAACGCGACGGGTCGTCCGTCTGTTCTATAATCGTTCATCTCCTTCATTTCTGAACGACTGTGCCCATTCGGCAATGAAATATTAGTAATTAATTTATTAGTACAGTATGATCTTTAATAAATTTCGTGCCAAAATGCATGGTTTTTCAATTAGCATTCAAAATGTTGTGTAGAGAGTAGTTTTCAATTTCTTATGTATTCTTCAAAGTAAGTTGAAAATCAGTTTCTACATTTTAATTCGTTTCTTGTTAAATCTGTTGCACTCTCCTGGGCTGTCTTTTTTTTTTTTTTTCCCCTCCCCAGCAGAACCCCTGCATGCAGTTGTATCAGACTTTCTCTTCTACTTGTGAATTGTCTCACCCGCAGTAACCACTGAACATCGGCCCCCCTGTGGGATTCTTTAGATTTTTGGTGAAGTATTTTGTTACCTCAGTCTTGTATCAAGTTGCTGTATTTTTCAGCTGGTTACACTGATAATAATTGTTTCACTAATTAAATACTTTAATGTACAAACATCTTTGTTTACTTTGAAATTAAATGTGTTTTCCAATGAACATTGCTCAATTTGTTAATCACGTGCATTCACTTAGCAAAGCGTTGCTGTTGCCAGATACAGACGTGAAGGAGGTCTGGGACACTCAGAGCCCTGTTTGGAGGTTACTAGAACATAAATGATATGCGGAGCGGTGCCCTCAGGAAGGGGCAGAGTCTGTGCTTTGGGCACTCAGAGAGGGAGGTGGGGGATCTGGGGAGGGGACGGGGGCATTTGGGGATTCATTTCAGAGACTGCTGAACACATGGAGGACGGGGGAGGCAGGAAGACAGAAAGGAGGAGAAGGATGAAGTTGGGAAAAGCAGCCAACCCAGTCTCACTGAGTGAAGGATTTGGGAGAGGCAATGATTCAGGTCTGAAAAGATCGGTAAGGGGGAGTTTAGGATGTGAGGCAAAAACCAGAAGCCCACTGCAGCTTGCTTAAGAACGGGGGGGGGGGGGGTGCTGACTTGCAAGGCTGTTTCATGGAAACATATGGGGGGACCAAAGTGGGGTCTCAAGGGATTGGAAGGAAGAGTGGAAAGCCGCCTACATCTTTCTCCCCTTCCTTCTCTATGCAGATTGGCTTCTCTGCTGGAATGTGCAGCAGCAGAGTCCAGGCACTACAGGGAAAGCAGCAGGAAAGTCGAGGGAGTGTGTGCCCGTGACATGATCCAAACTGATCATGGGAGCGCCCCCCACCCCGCTCTGCCTGCCTCAGTTTCCCAGTTTGTGGCTTCCAAAGCTGCAGCGGCTGCCCCTCCAAGTACAGGCTCCCCTCCCCACCCCCCCCACCCCCACTCCTCAGGCTCTGCTCCACCACCCCAGCACAGACACACCTCCCTCGCCACGACACGCCCTGACTGCTGAGGGGCCGTAGCTTACCTCTTCATGATTCAGACGGCACAGTGACCCGCAACCTTACCCAGGTGGGGTCGCTGGGCTCAGCCCCAGGGCAGTGCTCCAGAGCTCTGAGACGGATGCATCTGATCTGGAGAGGAGGTGAGGACGGTGGGGTACGGGGGTTGTCACACAGCCGGGAAGCGTTCATCACATCCAGTCAAAACTTGAACCCACAACTGGTCTCTGCAAAATTCCAACCCCTCATCCTCATTGCATCAGGCGCCACAAACGGCCACCAGGAGACAGCAGTACCTCCACCTAATGGATGGAGAGATCCGCGAGCTAACGCAGACTACGACTGGATGGTTATTTAGCCTTGAGGGCAGGTATCTTACCCCCGCGCGTGGCGGGCGGCGGCCGGGGCTCCCGCGGTGCGGGTGGGGCCGTGTCGCGCGCGGAGCCCTGTCCAGGGAGGGGTTGAAGGCAGAGGGAGTGAGAGGGCCCTCCGACTGGGGGCTTTAGAGAGAAAAGGGGAGGCCGTGCTGGTGAGTGGGGGCCGGGGAAGGGCGGCCCCCAGAGGGACGCTGCTATGTTAGAAACGGCCTGGAGGCACTGAGGTGTGGAGGGGCGACCCTCTAGGGAGCCGACCCTCGGGGTGAGAGCAAGGGCCACTCGGGAACTCAGCGGTGGAGGAGTAGGTGGGCGGGGCCTGGGGCTGTGCTGAGACGAACGGCGCGGGAGGGGCGGGGCTTTGGGCCCGACCGAGCTGAGGACGGAGTGAGCGTTTTGGGCGTGTGGGCCCGACGGAGGTAAGGAGA
This sequence comes from Hyaena hyaena, assembly GCF_003009895.1. NCBI lineage: Eukaryota > Metazoa > Chordata > Mammalia > Carnivora > Hyaenidae > Hyaena > Hyaena hyaena. Next base: position 4,833,579 of record NW_024080670.1, on the reverse strand, counting down.
GCCCGCACCCGGGACCCCGTGGGGCCGCCGTGGGAAGGGCTAGGCTGCAGCTTGGGGCCGGGGCTGCACGTTGACCCGCCTGAGGAGCGCGGAGAGAGCTGGGCTGAAGTTCGGGGCGCGGGGTGGGGCGGGACCTAAACCTGGTTTAGGAGCACGGGTGGGTGGGGCTGAAATTCGGGGCGGGGCCGGGGCGGGATCTGGACCCTGCTGCCGGTCACGGAGTGGGCTGGGCTGAAGTTCGGGGTGGGGCCGGGGCGGGGCCTGGGCCCGGCCGAGGTGCGTGGGGCGGGGCATGGGCTGCGGCGTGCGAGCTGAGCGGCCCGCCGAGCCCCGCCGAGGCCCGAGCCCACCCGAGTGCGCCCGAGCCCGCGGCCCCCGCCCGGGGCTATGGAGCCGGAGCCCGGCGGGGCGGCCGCTGCGCTTCTGCGGCAGAAGAGGGCGGCGCTGCGGCGCAGGGGGTGCAGCTTTGAGAGCCCCAGGTACAGCGGCTGGGGAGGGGTGCGGCCGGGAGGGGCAGAAGCGGAGACCCGGCCACGTGGTGGGTGGGGGGCAGCCTGGGGGGACCGAGGGCTGCGAGGCCGCGGCGTGGGGAGGGGTCGCTTGGGGGGGGGGGGCTCTGAGGGGATCCGGCGAGGAGCCAGGGCCGAGCGGCCGAGGGTCGAGGGGGGCTGGGCCGCCCCAGCGACAGGTGCGGGAGGGGGTCGCCCCAGAGATGAACCAGCGAGCGTCTGGAACCCAGACCCGACGAGACACCCCCCCAGGCGTCGGTGCTGAGGCAGGCCCCGAGCAGAGCCGGGCTCCGGGCGGATTTGGGGCTGTAAGAATGTGCCGTGCCGCCTCTTAATAAATGCTCAAGGACAAGGTTGGGAAATAGTACCCTGAAGTCCCGGGGAGGTGCCCCTCCTGCGGAAGCCTCTGCGCTGCCCCAAGACCCAGGCCAGCCCTAGCCTCCCCAGCCTGGCTCCGCAGGTAACGCACACCTGCTGCCTCACAGCCCCGCCCATCCTCGTGCGGTGTGGCCCCCAACACGCCGGCCCCTGGTGCCCCTCCGATCCGCCGCCGCCTTTCCTCTGCAGGGGGAGCCCTTGCCCATCCCGAACCCCCTTGTTTGGCCTGGGGAACTCTCCTGAAACTGTCCTGTTCCGTTCCTTCCCCTCCCTGGAACCTTGCTCCACGGACACGCCTTCCACCCGCTCTGCTCTGCCAGACTCGTACCCTCAGCGGGCATTTTCTGAACTCGAAGCGCCTTCTCCCGCCCCAGCCTCGCTGAAGGCGGCACTGCCCTTTTCCAGGCCCCCAGCCTCTTCTAGATGACTCCAGCGGCCTCCCAACTAGACTTTCTGCCTTTATTCTTCCGCCTCTCAGATCCACATCCTCACTGGCTGCTGGAGGGGGTCTTACCCTCTCCAGGAGCTCTCCATCTGCCACAGCAGTGATGGGGACTGGAGTGGGGACATGAAGAAAGATAGGAGGTGGGACTCTGATCCCCACTGAGGGGAAAAGAAGGATCAACAGAGAGGCTGCCAAGCCAGGATCCTTATGAGGTGGGAGGCCCTTGCACAGCCTGCCCCCCGCCCTGCCCCACGTGAGTGTGAGCGTGGTCATGAGGATAGGGACCATCGCTGTCCTGTTCACTGCTTTGTCCCCAGAGCCTGCCTCAGGCCTGGCCCGTCACACTCGGATCTATTGAATGAGTAGATGCCTGACCAACTGGTCATTCTTTCCCTATGCTGTGCTTTTTTCTCATCAGTGCCTTTACTCATATCATGCTCTTTGCTCTACTTAGAAGAGTCTTTCTCCTCTTTGAGTAATGCCTGTCCCCTCCTCCTCTGGGAAGTCTTCCTTGAATCCCAGGCTGAGCTCTGTGCGGTGTCAGTGATCTGTGTAATCTATCTGCTATCCCACATACGATGTGCGTAATTACCTGGATAACACACCTCCCCCACGGGTCCGGAAGAACCAGGCAAATCGCTTTCTGTCCTTCTGGCACTTACACTTGCCGTTGGAGCACGAAGGATTGGGGGGGGGGGGGGGATGTACCAAGAGGTGAACCAAAAGCTGGATCCAGGCCTGAGGTAGAACATTTAGGTCAGTGCTATCCAACAGAACTTTCTGCAACGATGGGAACATTTTATAATCTGTGTGGTCCGATACCGCAGCCACTAGCTACCTGTGGCTACCGAGTGCTTGACATATGGCTACTGCCACTTAGAAACTGCATTTTAAGATTTATTTGACTTTCATTCATTTAAATTAAGTACCCACATAAGACTAATGTTTATGCTCTTGGACAGTGCTGGTTTAGAATATTTTTCTCTTCCTCTGACCTCTCGCTTTTACCACGCAGCCCCTTGCATTCATGGCCTCACACCTGAAAGACTACATGACTTCTCCAGAGGTTTCCTTCTCTATTTAACAGTCCATGACAATAGCGTGTAAACCTTAAAAATAATGATTACCAGCTTTCTGATTGCAAAAATAACTTGTTTGATGCCGTACAATTCATTTAACCCATTTTTTAGTAGTGTACATGCAGTGTTTTACTTACCACTTTTTCACTCTTACTGAGGACACAGTGAATCCATGTGCATTAGTCTGTGTATAAAGAGGTAATCATTTCCTTATGGTAAATTTGTAGAAGTGATAGAAATGATTGGACCCCAGGAATGGGACATTTTAAAGGCTTCTGAAGCATACTGCCAAATTGCTCACCGGAAAGTTCTCCCAAAACCACTTAAATGTGCCTGTTTTCCCCACCCACAATGCAAGGCATTATCATCTATAAATATTTGCCAGAGTGGCCCCTGGCTTTAACTTGAATTTCTTTATGTGGTAGCCAGGTGAAACTTTTTTCTCATATTTATGTATAATTTGTATTTCTTTTTTGACATGAAATACATTTGCATGTACTTTGCCCATTTTTCCTTTGGGATATTTATCTTTTATTGAATTGAAGCACTTTTTCTTTATGAAGGAAATTAATTTTTGGGGTCAAATATGTAGCACATGTTTTTTGCAGTTCATTATTTGCCTTTAACTTTCTTTATGATGTTTGTTTGTTTTTTTTTTTTAATATTTTTATTTATTTCTAGGAGAGAGAGAGAGAGACAGCGTGAGCAGGGAAGGGTCAGAGAGAGACGGAGTCACAGACTGAAACAGGCTCCAGGCTCTGAGCTGGCAGTCAGCACAGAGCCCGACGCGGGGCTCGAACCCACGAACCGCGAGATCATGACCTAAGCAAAAGTCGGACGCTTAACCGACTAAGCCACCCAGGCGCCCCTCTTTATGATGTTTTTTGATAAAGTTTTTGTTGTTTTTAAAAATTTAGCCAAATCTATTCCTCCTGTGTATGCTTAATTAGAAAATAATTTGCTGACTTGAAACAGATGTTCATCTACAATTTCTCTTATTTAAAAAAAAAATTTTAATGTTTGTTTGTTTTTGAGAGAGAGACAGAGTGCGAATAGGATAGGAGCAGAGAGAGGGAGACACAGAATCTGAAGCAGGCTCCAGGCTCCGAGCTGTCAGCACAGAGCCCGACGCGGCCCGAACTCACAAACTGTGAGATCATGACCTGAGCTGAAGTCGGATGCTTAACCAACTGAGCCACCCAGGCTCCCCATGTAATTTCTCTTATTTTTGTTACTTAAAAATATTCCTCTTGGGATGCCTGGGTGGCTCAGTCAGTGAGCTTCCGACTCTTGATTTTGGCTCAGGTCATGATCCCAGGGTTGTGGGACTGAGCCCCGACTCCGGCTCTGCACTGAGCATGAGCATGGAGTCTGCTTGAGATATTCTCTCTGTCTCTCCCTCTCTCTCTCTCTCCCTCCCTCCCTCTATTTCTCCCTCTCTTTCTCCCCCTCCACCCCTCCTCTGCTCTTTCAAGGTTGCACTCTCTCTCTAAAAAAATTTTTCCTCTTTAATTCATTAATCCAATTATCTCCCTTTTAAGGGAAACTATTAACAGCTGGCTTGTATTGGGTTGCCATAATGGACAGTTAGGGCCAAGAGAAGAAAAATGACCTGTGATATATCTTAACCACATTGAGTGTGTGGGTCCCTACAGCAGGCCTATTGTTCCAGAAAGTTCGGGGTGGTAATGGGGTGTGGAGGTGCTTAGAAGGCTCTGCAGGGGATTCTGACGGACAGCCAGGGATGAGAGCCTCGGCCTCACTTGTGGGCATGCTGCCGGATTAGCTTCCCTGACTCCAGAGTCCTCAATTACTTCTCATTTCGTATTGTGCAAAAAGTTTAAATGCCACTATCTCATGTATAGGGCCTTTCAGAATCAGGTTTAACCGTATTTACTCAGTCCTCTTGTTGACATCGGAGGGGGTGGGAGGGGAAGCATTGCTTTCAAAATGGCAACTGTCTTTGCTAAATATCCAGTGTCAGCTTGGTTAACTGGCAGGCAGAGTCCGTGATGAATGTCAAGGAGGAAGTTGTGGCCCAGGCGTTAGGCAGCTGGCCACGCGGCAATGAGAGAGACCAGCTGGGAAATCTGGAGGCCAGAGGGCAAGACCCTTCGACTGGTAAACCACTTGCCCTGGATGTGTTTGTCCTCATTTTATAGGAAGGGGTATCGGATTGTGTTCAAGAACAAGGGCTTTCGAGTGAGACACGCCTGGATTCAAGTTTCTGCCTTTTCACTTGTCGCTTGTGTGGCGTTGGCCAAGTTGCTTAACCCTCTGACCTTCGGTTAACCCATTTGTACAATGACAGTATCACCTATCTTACAGTACCGATGTCGGTTTCGGTGAGCTGATTTATGCAAAGCACTAAAAACAGCATCTGGCACAATGCATTACTAAATGGCAAGTGTTATGGACAAAAATGATTAACATTTATATGCAAGTTCTCAACCTTTCCCTTCCTCTTGCCTCATTAAAATTCTAGCTTTATCCGTTCAATTTTTCCTCCTCCTCTACCCTCAGAGCGAGGTCCTGCCTTGCTTTTTTTGCATTTTTGAGCCTTGGACTTAGGAAGAGAGGGATTGCGGAGGACACTAGGCACGCAGGGCACTGGCTAAAACTGGCTGATAAAAAACTTTCAGGGGGTGTTTAGAGGTGAGAGGCACGGAAACCCACCTTGTTTGAGGGAGACTAATAGGTCTCCCTCTTGTTTTTGTGGCTCAGAGACACATATCTATTACCTTTTGTGCTGATTAAGAAATACAGTTGATGAACTAGAGTTATTTTCAATGACCCTATTGCTGTGCTGTCATTTTGGCTGCCACACTTCATGGCGCTGAACCACATGTGAGCCACAGCGTTAGGGCTACACGAGACAGAGTGAATTTGAAAGGCAAATTCTAAAGGTCAAAGCCCGTCAACATCTTTTGGTGAGTCTCTCAGCGGTTCTTCTAGTTTGGTCTCTGGACCAACAGCATCAGCTTGTTAGAAATGCAGATTCTTGGGGCGCCTAGGGGGCTCAGTCGGTTAAGCGTCCGGCATCGGCTCAGGTCATGATCTCGTCATTATCTTGCGGTTCGTGGGTTCGAGCCCCTCGTCGGGCTCTGTGCTGACAGCTCGGAGCCTGGAGCTGCTTCGGATTCTGTGTCTCCCTCTCTCTCTCTGACCCTCCCCTGCTCACGCTGTCTCTCTCTGTCTCAGAAATAAATAAAACATTAAAAAAAAAAAGAAATGCAGATTCTCAAGCCCAACCTCAAATGTGTGGCATCAGAATCTCTGGGGGTGGGGCTCAGGAAACTGTTTGGGAACCAAGGTTCTCTTGTGTAAATACAGTGGTTCTCAGACAACATACACAAGAACCACCAGGAGGGCTTCTCGAAACAAGTTCCTTGGGCCCCACCCCCACAGATTCTGATGTGCTAGGTCTGAGTGGGTCTATGAATTGTATTTATTTCATTTTTTTTACTGTTTGTTTGTTTGTGTGAGAGAGGGTGAGCCAGGGAGGGGCAGAGAGAGAGGGAGACACAGAATCCAAAGCAGGCTTCAGACTCCAAAGCAGGGTTCAGACTCCACGCTGTCAGCACAGAGTCCAACACAGGGCTCGAGCTCACAAACCGTGAGATCATGACTGAGCCAAAGTCAGACGCCCAACCGACTGAGCCACCCAGGTGCCCCCTATGAATTGTATTTCTTTTTTTTATTAAAAAATTTTTTTAATGTTTGTTTATTTTTGAGAGAGAGGGAGACAGAGTGCGAGTAAGGGGGGGTGGGCAGAGAGAGAGAAGGAGACAATCTGAAGCAGGCTCTAGGCTCTGAGCCATCAGCACAGAGCCCGATGCGGGGCTCAAACTCACGCCTCTTGGGGCCATGACCTGAACCGAAGTTGGACACCTAATTGAGCCACCCAGGCGCCCCTATGAATTGTATTTCTAACTCGCTTACGGTACTGCTGGTCCAGGGACAGATTTTGAAAACCACCCTGCTAGGGCCATGCAGGAATCTTTTTTTTTTTTTTTTTTACAACAGTCTTCACAGCTGATCACCTTCTGCTTATTATGTGTGAGCTCAAGGAGCCCACTACAAGCCTTTTTGTTATTGGGCAACTCTGTTACCTTTCCCGAATAATGAAGTCAAAGCTTGCCTCATTATACTTGCCACGAATCATTCATGATTCTGCTTTTATAGCTACTGCAGCGACAATGGTTGTGGTTCTGATGCCCAGTAAGAAGCGATGGCTCAGATTGTGGGGCGCAGACTCAGCGGCCAAGTGGGCCTTACAGGTGTGATCACTGAGTGTCTTCTGCAGCTACAAGCAGGATTAGTAACGCATTGCATCTTTTCTGATCGGAACCTTACCAATTGTTAATTTTTCTTATTGTTTCATGCAGTTGCAACCGTCTGGAGGAAACCAAGCAAGCTTTGGGATAGGATAGGCCCAGGTGGCTCAAATAATGTTATCTGTAGGTTTTCTTCATTCTCTGGGTTCACTTTGTTTTCCAGGTCTTTCTGCATTTAGGCAAAGAAAGTTAACTATTTTGGGCTTAACTTTTTTGTTGTTGTTGTTAATTTTTTTAATGTTTATTTATATTTGAGAGAGAGAGAGAGTGAGACAGAGGGCAAGCAGGAGAGGAGCAGAGAGAGAGGGAGACACAGGCTCCAGGCCCTGAGCTGTCAGCACAGAGTCCAACTCAGAGCTCAAACCCACTGACTGTGAGATCATGACCTGACGCTTAACCAACTGAGTCACCCAGGCGCTGCGGGCTTACTTTCTACCAGTACACAATCCCAGCAGAAAGATCGTGCCTCTTTTCAATCTTTCTAGGGCATGTTTCCCAAGCTTGGCATTCATTGTATCTCTTGGGTTGTATGCTCATCCCTGAACCAGTCTTTTCACCCAAAAGGGGGTAAAACATGCTAATTGGCCTGGGTCAAGTGCCCAACCCAGAACAGAGGGATTAGATCGCTTCCATCCACAGAGACCAAGAGGCAGTGATTGCCCAAAGGAAAAACCATAGTGCTATTACCAGAAGGGGACCTGATACTGGGTTGACCCCTCAAAAAAAAATGTGTCATCTCATCTGGGAAGCTTTTCAAAATACAGATACCCCGATGCCACCCCAGAGTCACAGCATGGGGATTTATGCATCTTTTTGTTCTCGTTGTAAAAGACCTCCTTACTTGAGTGTTGAAAGTATGCTAAGTTTAGCCGCAGTGGGTGCAGAGCCCTATATAGACGAGATTTTGAATACCAAATAGAAAACATATTTTCTCCTTTCTCAAATATTGCTTCCTACAGAGTGGCTTCCTTGTTAGTAATGCATATAGCCCACACCTTGTGAGAATACACTCGATGCCAAGACAAATGCTTTCTTGTTCCTGAACATGGCTTTCGAGGCCAAGATAGGATCACAAAAGAACAATATCCCTTATGCATTGTATTGCCTTCTTCCTTGTGTTTCTCCCGACTTCCAGAGTCTTCCTTTTTTTTTTTCTTCTTTTTTTCCAGGAGACTCTCTTCCCCCCAGGTAGTTTCGTAAACAGTTATTTTAATGTGAGCTGTTTTCATAATCTTCATTCCTCTATATTATGTAGTTATTCTTTGTGTTTGGGTTGGGCTGTTAAGTATTTAATCACAAATAAATCTGCCACTGTCAGTTTTCTTTTGGAAAAACAGCAGTCTTCCTGGGAAGGATTATTAAGAGCTGTCTTGTATTGGGCTGACATAATGGGCTCTTAGGGCCAACAGAAGAAAATTAATTTTCATATTATGTCTGTTCTTCTAAGAGAAGGGAAAAAACAAGTTTTATTATTCACCAAGAGTTTAAGTTAATACAAACCAGCTTCCTTTCTCAGAGGAAGACAATAGTCAGATTCATTTTGCTTTAGAAGGTTAATATGAGAAATTAGGTCTGGTTGTCTGGTTTCCAGAGTTGAAGATCTGAACAGAGATGGAGCCTGGCAGACAGTGCTATAAGAAAATCATAAGAGATTTGGCCTATACAGTGAGACTCACTGCTGGTTTTCCTGGGGCGGGGGGTGGGAGGAATTTTTTCTAAAGCAGCATATGCAAGTGCAGAGATGTGGGAAAATATGAGCCACACATCTGCTTGTCTCTGGAGCAAAGACCTTAGAGGACAGGAAGCAGACGCGAGTTAGCAATGAGATGTCACTGCCCAAAGAAGAGGTCTATGTTAAAGGCTCTTCCTGAAGGATTGCTTGTGAAAGTAAGAAACAAAACAAAACAAAAAAATCAAAAAACCATCGGGAGTATATCAATATAATACTAATAATTTGATGCCAAAAAGATGAAAAAGATTGACTCAGCCTCTGTTTTCTGACTTGGAAATATATCGAGGATAGTCAGAGACGTTCAGTGAAAAGAAGCAAGTGGCATCTTTTGATCCCATAGCAAGTATGTAGAATTACAAATGGAATTTAAAGTTTTCTAGGAGCCATACCTTTTTTTTCATTCCTTCCTTCCTTTCTTCCTTCGTTTGTTCGTTCCTTCCTTCTTTCCTTTTCTTCCTTCCTTCCTTCCTTGTAGTCTCCATGCCCAACGTGGGCTCAAACTCTCGACCCTGAGACGGAGTCACGTGCTCTCCCGACTCAGGCAGCCAGGTGCCCCCTCTGGTAGCCATATCTTAAAATGTAAAAAGAAACAGGCGAAATTAATTTTAATAGGTTATTTTCTCCAACTCACTATATCTAAAATATGACTATTTTAACACGTTACTGGTGTTCAAAATAATGAAGATAATTTACTTTTTCTTCTGGTACTTTCTTTGAATCCTGGTGTATATCTTACACTCACAGCGTCTCAGTTGAGACTAGCCGCATTTCAAGGGCTCGGCAGCCCTGTGCCCATGCGCTCTGTCTCTCCCTCATTGGGAAGCGCAGGTAGGGATTCCAGGTAGGAAGTTTTTGAGAGTCCATTAAGGTTTTTATTTGTTCCGCCACCGCGGCTATGAGTCACCATGAAATAGGGAGAAGGAAACAAATGTGGGGTGGGGGGGAAGGATACCAGAAGACTTCAGGAAAAAGGAATCACTAACTAAACTTCATTAGTTATTAAGGGGGACTATAATTTGATGGACGTTCACTAGCTGTTCACGTATATCCCAACTAAAATTTAGGCTTTGAGGGGCACCTGGGTGGCTTAGTCGGTTAAGCGTCCGACTTTCGCTTAGGTCATGATCTCACGGTTCGTGGGTTTGAGCCCCGCGTCGGGCTCTGTACTGGCTGCCAGCTCAGAGCCTGGAGCCTGTTTCAGTCTGTGACTCCCTCTCTCTCTGACCCTCCCCTGCTTACGCTGTCTCTCTCTCTCCTAGAAATAAATAAATAAATAAACAAATAAACAAATAAATAAAATTTAGGCTTTGAGAGTTAATTGTGAAACTATTGTGACCCTTTTTTTATTTTGGGGAAATCAGTATAAACAGTCCAGAAAATAAGAGAGGGGACGTGATTCTCTCTATTGAATGCTACTGATAGGTCAAACAAGAGGAAGAACTTAGAATTGACTGTTGGGTTTAGCATCATGGGGTCATTGGTGGCCTTTGACAAGAACAGCTTCTTTGGAACGGTGAGAATGAAAGTCATGCTGGCCTGGCTTCAAGAGATCAAGGAAAGGAGGGGCGCCTGGGTGGCTTAGTCGGTTAAGGGTCCGACTTTTGCTTAGGTCACGATCTCGCGGTTTGTGGGTTCGAGCCCCGCGTCCGGCTCTGTGCTGACTGCCAGCTCAGAGCCTGGAGCCTGTTTCAGTCTGTGACTCCCTCTCTCTCTGACCCTCCCCTGCTCACGCTGTCTCTCTCTCTCCTAGAAATAAATAAAAATATTAAAAAAAAAAAAAAAAAAAGAGATCAAGGAAAGGGACTGGAAACTGAGTTCAGTGAGCTCTCCTCCGGCGTGGCGGGGCTATGAGTTGAAAAATGGTTGGTTGGTTTTATTTGGTCTTGAGTTGGATTTTTCTGCTTTTGCTTTTGTTTTATAAAAATGCTTATGTCCGATGGGACTGATCCAGTAAAGAGAAAAAATTTCAGTAGGTGGGGAGGGTGTTTTCCTTCATAAAGAGAAAATTCACAGAAGATACAATAGCTGCCTGCCCAGATTTGAAAGCGTGTCAAAGGAAAAAGGAATCAGGCCCGCTCCACTCTGTGTATGGCCCTGGGCTAGACCTCAAATCACAGTGGGGGTGAGGGATAATAAAACAGTTTGGGCTCAATACATGAAAGTACATTCCAGCAGTCAGTGCGCCCCATGCCAGCATGGCTTGCTTCAAGATGCAGCAAAATTTGTATTACTGGAGATGTTAAAGCATCTATAGGTTTAGACTGGTATTTCCCAACTCTTTTGTGTTTTCAGCACACTTGTGCACCCACCAGGTTTTGGTGGTACACTTGAAAAGATGTTGTTCAGCTGGTCAGGGACGGGGATAGCATAATTGTTACCCCACTCCAGCAGCGACCTGAGAAGCACCTCCGATTAGCGTGCTATTCTTTTGCTTGGCCTTCAGTACCTCTTCGCTGTGTGAGCAGAAGTGCTTAGTGCTCTAAGCATGCTCTCTCTTGTATTCAAAAGGCATAATTTCTACATATTCCAGAAAAGTCCACAGTCTCTTGTGGTTGCCGCTGGAGGTTATACCCACCATCGCGCCCACACAGAAGAAAACCTCGCCCTGCTCTGCACTCTGCACAGGGTCTCAATGAACCATTAAGCTCAAAATCCAGTTCGACAAAACATCCCTTCCGGAGGCCTATCAGGTTAATCATCAGGCCAGTCGTTCGGGAATCGGTTGTGGACAACAGAATTTGCCCTACCTCGTGTAAGCAGAATGAGATTGAATTGTGAAACAGGGAATTGAGTGCTTACAAAGTTGTTGGCAGGGCGGCGGATCGCAGACTCTAGTCTGAGCCCCCAGGAACAGCTCCTAGGCCCCCAGAACCACTGGGCTCTGTCCTGACCAGGAAGGCTGCCATTTATAACAAGAGGCTGATGGGTCAAGAAGCTGCCACCACCTTAGCTAACTCTGGAGCCATGCAACCAACTCTGCTTTGATCCCAAAGCTGCCACTGAGACTTCAGAAAGCTATTGATTCAAGAAGCTGCTGACTCCAGAACCATGACACCTCTGTCATGATCTCCAAAAGCAAGATGGTGCCCTGTATCCTCTTTATGACTCCGCCAGGCTTTGTTCTGAATGAGAGGCTCTCGTGAGTGCATCTGATTCGTGGAACCGGATTCATCTGCAGAACTCTGAACTACAGCGAAGGGTAGGACATTGACGTTTCAGCTTTCTAACTCTTGCGCATCGGAATGGGACCAAAATGGGTACTGAGCAAGTCATTCCACGGTGTCTTCCACAAACAGCATCTTTCTTCAATCACAGCAAAATAAATTAGACACAGGGATCAAAAGTTAGTGGCAAGCCAGTGAAGGTTCCTGTAGAGGTAAAAATGAGAAATCAGGCCTCAGCTAGCTGGCTCAAGTAGACTTGCTGACTATCCACGTCAGTGATTCTAATAGTTTTAGCACAAATGGAAGTGAGGACATGAGCTCCTATCTTGCATCTTATGATGGGAGAGAAAAGTATCTTTAGTGGGGGCTGTCAGCCATTAAGTATTTTCCAGTGTCAGTGCCGTGTATCAGGCCTGGATTGAGGTTTCACAGATGAATCGTCTTTGCTCCATGCACTTGTCACAATGCTCACAAAGTAGCTGCCTGTCAGAGATGTGCAAAGAAATAGAGCAGGTCCCACAGCGGTCTGACTCAAGCCATCAGTGACCTCATTCAGGAACGGCCAAAACAGCCTGACACAGTCTCCCTCTTCCAAGTGAGTATTTCTCTCGTGGTTTTGCGTCCTCATGGTCACCTACTCATTCAGCAAATAGCAAGTACTTCTGTATGCTAGGCACAGGGATACCCCGTGAATAAGACGGGCGGGGCTCCTGTTCTCAGAAAGAGAACATTCTAGTGGAGGGAGGAGACAAGGTACCAGCAAACAAATGCCTAACATTTGGGGACAGAGGGAATCTGCCTTCCCGTGCCCCAAGCTCCGCCTCCCTTGACTGCTGAGCCGGCTTAGACCCCAAAAGCTGACGTTGATTTGAAGAGAGGCAAGAAGAATTTGTGCGTCATTGGGATGGTCTTCAGCCAATAATCAGAGCAAAGATTAATGCGCAAGATCAAGGACGCAAGGGAGTGGGTGTGGCTCGCAGAAGGCTTCCTTCCGGGATGTCTGCGGAAGCTCTGTGATCAGTGCAGCGTGCACCGAGGAGAATATCCGCGCTTAGAAGGAGCCAGAACTGAGACCTTGTTGTCTTTTATGTCATTTTGCTGCCTTTGGGGGTCTGCCTCCCAGCATCAGAGACAGTACCGGTGGCCCAGTGGTGTCCTTCGTGGTCCGTTTCCTGCTGCGTCACCGGGCCTGGCTTCAGCCATTGCAGCTGCTGCCCCCCCCCCCCCCCCCCCCCCCCCCCCCCCCCCGGGACACCCGCCTGAGTTCCGCTCAGTGGCTGCTGTTGCTTACTTGTGGCCATCAGAGAGCTCACTGTGGAGCCGTCCACATGTCTCTTTACTCACATCCCTTAAGACGCACGACACGAACACTCAAGGCACACTGAGGGCTCGGGAGCTACAACCTGAGAGGGGAAGACTGTACCGTTTCTGAGGGCTGCGCGGCATAAAAACCCAGGCACCTGCCGAAGCCCCCCACACGGACATTCGCTCACCGACACCTGTTTTCCTCTCAGGCCCGCCTCCCTCCCAGGAAGCTCAAGGGCGCTGTGAACCTGCCTTTTCCCGGCCACACTTCTAGGCCATTTTACCCTAGAGCCATATGAAGTCTGTCTGTTGTATTATTTGATCTTTTGTTTGGAGAGAGGTCTTGTTTGTTGTTTGTTTGTTTGTTTTTTAGAAAACAAAGGTCTTGCAGGTGTCATCCGATACCTGTTAAAAACCTTCTGTTCTATTCTCTTCAGCTGCCTTTGGCAAACATTTTTTTTCAAAAGTCCTGTGCTGGTTTATTCCTGCCTGTTCGTTTCGGAATTGAAGCAGTTCTTTCCGGGTCTCGGTTTACAGTTAATAACGTGGGCAGATTGACCTCGACTCCCTTCCCTGGTCGTCTGAGCAATGGCGCGTCTTCTCTGTCAGAGCTGGGCCTGGAGGTCTGGCCTGGACGCACCTCAGGAAGCAGGAAGGGGCCAGAGACCGTGGGAATGTGCCATCTGTCTTTCCGCTCTCCTCAGGCTCTTGCTCCCATCTGCCAGCCCCTGCGTGAGCCCGTGGCTGGAATTTCCAGGGCATTCGGCCCCCTCCAAAGAGGGCCTGGGTCAGTGTCATCTCCTGTGACTCACGGGCCTTCTTGTGGTGGACTCCAATGGACTTTGGGCTAATATCTTTCAAGAGGGTCAAATGGCTCCTGAGATAGACCTTTTCCTCTTCAGCCTTTCTTCGGATTAGGCTAGCCCTTCTTAATAGCGTGCTGGGGCAGTGGACATAAAAGAGAGAGAGAGAGAGAGAAGAAACCGCTTCTTCCCAGTCTTGCCCAGGTTTCCGGTCCTCAGTCCTCCAAATCAGGTTTGTCAAGCCTTCAGAACGTTCTGGCTCACCTCCCCCACCTTACATAAGATGGTAGAGCGTGGTGTTCACTTTCAGATTTGTCCACGCATACTGTGTATAGCGGATCTTCAGAGCATGGAGTTTGGCCATTCTCTTATTTCAGGAAGTTTCTTCTATATATTGGGTTATTTTTGCTTACCTCCACGGGTTCCAAGGAATTATGTCAATGCACACTTACTCTGCCACCCTTCCAAGAAGTTCTTCCACCGCTAAATATATTAAAGAGCGAGACCATAAAGATAAAATGTCAGAGGAGATTAAGAGGAACACACATTTTTTTTTTAAATTGGGAAGTTAAGCCTAAAAAAGATAACAAATGAATAAAAGGATTAAAACGAACAGTGATGAGACAGAATTTGAACAGTTAGAAAATGAAGCTGAAGAAGGAGCTGAAAGGTTAAAAAAGCAAAACTTGAAGGGTAGAGTTATGGCAATCGGATACAATTAAATGGTAGGCAAAGTCTAAAAGACCTAGCATTTAAGTAATTTTAAACAAACTTAAAGATTCAAGGGCTAGAGAATCACGTGCTAAGACAATGAAATAATCTATTTAGAGGTTAAAATAAATTAAGAGGTTGCATGGAAGCAGTATATAGGTTTATCTCATTCTGTAATATTCCATATTAAAGAGGTACCCTACGGGGCACCTGACTGGCTCAGTCAGAAGAGTGTGCAACTCTTGATCTCAGGGTTGTGAGTTCGAGCCCCACTTGGGGTATAGACATTACTTAAATAAAACAAACAAACAAACAAAAAAAGATGTACCTGTAGTGATTGATTGACAGAGATGTCTAAGAGTATGTTTAGGTAGAAATGAAGTGCTGGAACATTGCACAGTCTGCATACGTAAATGTCCCACCAAGCTTTGCAGCTAGGTAGAGAAAGGAGCACTATGGATCCACTGCTCTGGTAAGTGGAAGTGGGAAGGCAGTGGAGGTGGGGATGTTGTGGGCCCGGCCAGATACCCGCAGGTCCCCTCACCATTTCTGGGCTCTTCTCTCCTCCCCTCTTCAGTGCGCTGTGGCTCCAATGCCCACACCAGCCTTGACTCTTCCTAGATGCCCTGCCCTAGCTCCTCTGTAACTGCTGTGTGCATTTGTGCCAGGCTCCGCGTACCCGGGGGTTTGCCCCCAACCCCACCCTCGGCCCTCAGCTCCTTGCCTCAGGCAGGATAGCTGAGGTGCTATCTAATATCAAGCGAGCCACATAGGTGACTTTACATTTTCTAGTGGCCACATTAAAATTAATTCTAGTATTATTAGAATCTTATCTTCACGTAATCAATATAGAAGTTGCTAATGAGATGTTCGAAATCCTTTTCTATGAGTATTAACTCTCTGAAATCAGTGTGTTTCATGCCTCCACATCTCACTTTGCCCACATTTCAGTTACTCAGTTGTCCCATGTGGCAAGTGGTGGCCCCTTTGGACAGTCCAGCTCCCCCAGTCTGAAGCTGTCCCCTCAGAGGACTTTGCCTACAAAGGAAACCTCATGGTCCTGCCCTGCTTCCTCCACTCCTTTGTGGGCTTCTTGTAGCAGCACTTTTTTTTTTTAAGTTTATTTTTATTTGGGCGCCTGGGTGGCTTAGTGGGTTAAGCTTTCCGACTTCGGCTCAGGTCATGATCTCAGGTTCTTGAAATCAAGCCCGGCATCAGGCTCTGTGCGGACAGCTCTGGGCCTGGAGCCTGCTTCGAATTCTATGTCTCCCTCTCCCTCTGCCCCTCCCCCACTCATGCTCTGTCTCTCTCAAAAATAAACATTAACATTAAAAAAAAAAGTAAGGTTATTTATATTTATTTTGAGAAAGAGAGCATGAGTGAGGGAGGGGCAGAAAGAAGAGGAGACAGAGTCCCAAGCAGACTTCACACTGTCAGCGCAGAGCCCGACGTGGGATTTGAACTCCCGAACCATGAGATCACGACCTGAGCCCGAAATCAGGAGTCCGATGTTTCACTGACTAAGCCACACAGGTGCCCCCAGGAGCATAATCTTAATAAATGTTTTGCATATAAAGAATTTTTTTTGTAATTTAAAAAATCTAGAGGGTTCAAAAGGAAAGAAAACTTGTGTCTCTCATCCAGAAGCCCTGCTTCATGGTTGGTTGGTTGGTTTGGTTGGTTGGTTGGTTGGTTGGTTGGTTGGTTGGTTTTTAAGGCAGCCATAAATTCTAGGGACCTGGGTCTCAGAAGACTTGAGGGAAGGGGTCCCACTGAATAAAGAACAACTGATAACATCCGAGAACCTATCTTCTTGCCGTTTGTCAGATGCAGAAGGCTTGAGCCTTTGGTGTCTGGCTGGCTGGGGCTGAGATAAATAGCCTAAAGCCATCCGAGGCTAAGATTATCCGGAAGTCTGGCTCAGGTATGCAGCATGTGGCTTCCCAGGGCCAGGAAGCCACAGCGGGGGAA
The DNA here is from genome assembly GCF_003009895.1 of Hyaena hyaena. Lineage (NCBI taxonomy): Eukaryota > Metazoa > Chordata > Mammalia > Carnivora > Hyaenidae > Hyaena > Hyaena hyaena. The sequence continues at coordinate 4,817,145 of NW_024080670.1, read as the reverse complement.
GCTGGGTCATCGCTCACAAAGGAGGATGCCAGGGGGACCTGGCAACACTGGACTTTTTTTCTTTTTTAACACGCCTGCAGCCTCGCCGGTACCGCTGTAGCAGCTTGCGAGTGGGCAGCGCCTGTCTGGCTCCACACAGCCAGGCTGTATAGACGCCCTTCTCCTGGCATCCAGTTCCGCAGCAGGAGGGTGGCTCCGCACAGATGCCTCTTCCTCGCCAATGCTGCTGCTGGAGCCGGCAGGCCCTCTGTGTTCCACCTTGTCACGGTCTTTATGAAGAAGGCATTATGAAGAGTCCTTTTGGCCAAAGTGTCAACTCAGATGGCTTTTTATTTCTACCTTTGCATTTCTGAGTAATTGGTTTCTGTTGGCTTATTTGTCGGTCACTGGAAATCGGAATGAGTGAAGAAGGCTACTAATTGGCTCCGAAAAGAATGCCAGTCGGGAGCAGAGATGCCTCCATTTCCCTAACAAAGCTGCTCCTTCATCCCAAAACTACCTTTCCCACTTTCCTCACTGTGTCATCAAAGAAAGGAGCCAGGCTGGGAGCAGGAACCCATTTCTCAATTTATTCTTGTGCGGAAGTTGATTCAACAGGCTTTTGCTGCCCACGTACTGTATATGCCTTTAGTCTTGAAGTGTGGTCCTGTTGATCTACACTGCTCTTGCTGGTATGGGCCCCTTTAGTGGCTTTTCTTGCATATTTTAATTGGAAATGAGGAGAGAAGACCCAAGCACTCCTGGACGCACAGAGTGATGGCCAGGAGGTCCCTCTGCTAGTGACTGCTTCCCCAGAAGCACTCTAGACAGAGCTTTCTCTTCCTGAATGAAGGTGGCCTTTTTCTTTTTTCTTTTTCAAAGCTTATTTTGAGAGCGAGTGTGCACACAAGCGGGGCAGGGGCAGAGAGAGAGAGAATCGCAAGAGAATCCCAGCATGGGGCTCCATCCCACAAACCACTAGACCAGGACCCGAGGCAAAACCAAGAGTCAGATGCTTAACCGACTGAGCCACCCGGGCACCCCAAATGTTGCCTTTTCTAAATGAGTTGGTGACAACTTGAGTGCTCACTGGTCCTCCTTTTACCTCAGACCCCACTGGCTCTTGGCACAGCGGATGACTTCGCTCAGTACTGAGAGATGTGACAGAATGCACGGGTCCTGGGACATGCGCCTTCTTCTCCCACGGTGCGCCCGGGCATTGCCTCCACGCGGCGAGAGGGCGCTGCTCTCTGGGTGGGGCACCTGGGTCGTGCAAGTGCCTTGGCTTTGCCCCCCCTCCCCCAGCTTCCTAACGGGGCTGGCCTCTAGGTGAGAGGGTCAGAGTAGGCCAGTGATCAGCCTGCCATTCCTCTGCTCTCAGTGCCTTTCCCAACCCCTTCTGCTTCAGCTCGGCACCCCAGCCTCCAGGCCCACCGATGGATCCGCTGACCAAGGGGTCCTGTGGGAGTCAGATGGCACAGACTCTTCTATGGAAAGCCAAGTCCTCTCTCTCCTTTGGCATACCGCCTCTTCAGATGTGGCCAACAAAAGACCCCGAAGTAGAGTCCCAGGTCAACCTGTAAGTAAGTAAAAGAAACATCATCTGTTTGGGCTCGGGCTCATGTGCACACTAACCTGAAATCCTTTGATGCACAGGAAAAAATACTCTTTACCTTTGGGGGGAGAATAGGGAGGGAGTGGGGAGTGGATGTTTGGTTGGGAGATTTCATTTCTGTTCGTAATGATGCCTTACTAGTGTATTGTTTATTTACCTAGCACTGCTCACTGAGTGCCCGCTCTGGCCAGGCCCTGTGTCAGGCATGGTGAGCAAAATAGATTCAGTTCCTGTCTTTCAGGGATTTGCAGCTTTTGGGACAGATAGCCAGGAATCAAGTAATCACACAAATAGATACTAACACATGGTGACAAGTGCGATAACATGTGTTGCCTTGATTCAACAAACAGTTACAGAATGCCTTCTGTGTGCCAGCAGCGTCCTGGGATATAAGAATAAGGCAATTTCCTTACCCTTGAATCCAAGGGAGGAAGAATCCGATATTACTCAGAAATGATAATAAGTATACTCTAACTAATATGTTAGTAGACTCGCATCCCAGAGGGTGGTAACTGGGTTTTCCTGTTTACTCCTGACTCCCCCGGGCTTTGTTATGATCTACCAAATATACGTGTTGGATGAATGAATAAGTGAATGGAGAAAATATGAGACAGGGTGCTTGGTTCCTCAGGGGAATCAGAGGCACCGAGGTACAACACTGTGATTGACTTAAAAACAAACCGTATGCCTCATCAATTCAGTATGACAAATATTTGTCAATATGTACTAGAGCCAGGGCTTTTGTGAAAGCTCATGCCAATTCCTAGCTGGGGGCAGGGATCAGAATCACCTGCGGCAGGTAAACAATTTTTGCCTGAGCCCCACCCCAGAGATTCTGATTCTGTGGCTCTGGAATAGGCGAAAGAGAACTCTTCTTTCTCTGTTCATGCTCATAGAACTTACCCCCTACCCGAGGAGACAGACAAGTAACCAAATAGCTCCAGGCTTGTTTGAAAAGAACCATGTATTAAAGTGCTTTAGGAGTATGTTCTCCGCTGGGGCACAGGGAAGAAAAGGGGCAGCAGTTGAGATCAGGCTGGTAAGATGAGGGCAGGAATGGTTCGGGGGGGGGTCCTCTTTAAACAGGAGAGACTACAGAGCAAAGGCTCGGATCCATGAAAAGTATGTTCCCACAGTGTTGACAGGGGCCAAAGCAGTGGTTCTTAAGGCTGACTGCACATGAGAATCAACCCCCAGGAGCTTTAAAAACAAGGAAGCCTGTGCCCATTCCTCCAAGATTCTGAGATCTAGGGTAGGACACAAATACCAACACTTTATGAAGCTCTCCAGGTGACTCTCCTATGTGGCAAAGGCTGAGAAACACTGCTTTTACAAAAGCGACCACATGTAATCAAATAAATACAAAATAGTTATGAAGCAGCTTATGTGCCTAGCTAAGGGGTCTGAACTTTATTTTATTAAAAAAATGTTTTTTAATGTTTATTCATTTTGGAGAGAGAGAGAGACAGAACACGAGCGGAAGAGGGGCACAGGCAGAGAGGGAGACACAGAATCAGAAACAGGCTCCAGGCTCCGAGCTGCCAGCACAGAGATGACACGGGGCTGGAACGTGGGAACGGTGAGATCATGACCTGAGCCGAAGTGGGAAGCTTAACCAACTGAGCCACCCAGGCGCCCCTGAACTTTATGTCTTAGGCAGTTGGGGAGGGAGCCTTCGATACCTTTTATGATCTTAAGAGATAATGCAGTGTAAAAAGTACAAGGTTCACACCGCTTAGAAAAATTCATGATTGCTAGTTCTGTGGTGGATTCTTCACGGAAACCAGGGCAGATCTGGAGTCACCGCGGGCTCTTCAGAGCGACCACCACACCTTCCATAAATGGCCCCTTAATGAGACTATGAGAACTGAATCTGAAACGGAAATCAAAAATTTCAGTAAACACTGAATTATCAGAGAAAATGATCCTGTTGCTGGGAAGGTAGACCCTCCATCTGCCGAAGGTGCGGTGGAGAAAAAGGCAGCTCACTGGCTTCAAGAGAGCTCAGGGCAGAGCCCTGGCACCCAGGGGCGCGCCCAGCTCCGCCTCTTATCTAGACTACAAGCCCCACAGTGCTCCGCGCGCATGACGCAAAGGGGCGGGCAAGAGTGCAAGAGAGCCTGTGAGGCGCAAGAGAAGCACCCACTATTGGCACCTGGAGTGCCCTATTGGTGAGTTATCTGGTTAAGGGTGGGACCAAGACCTGGTGATTGGCAGCTGCATTGCTGGCCAGGCTGCCGCCAGGAGAGGGTGAACAGGAGTCCCGTGAAGGACTGGACCCCAGACTCAGAGGCAGGACTTGCAACTCATCTACCGGGAACCAGATGTTGGGTTCTCTGGAAAACGGGCCGGAAAGATGTGTAAAAATGTGCCTTTGAGAACCTCTGCCTCTCTGTGGGCCGCTCATTCATGCAACACGAATTATTGATGACCTGTGTGTACCAGGCACGTGTGCCAAGATCATCCCGTCCAAGTACTAACCAGGCCCGACCCTGCTTAGCTTCCGAGATCAGACAGATCAGGCACGTTCGGGGTGGTATGGGTGTAGACAGGTGTGCAAACACCCTAAATGCATTTTCTCCTATGGTCTTTACGAAAAACCCATGAGGTAGCTATTGTTAACTGCATTTTACAGATAAGGGAGCTGAAGCCCAGAAGGGTTAAGAGACAGCTCCAGGACACACAGCTTGTGACAAGGCAGGGATTTGAACCTAGGTTTGCCTAGCTCCAGTGCCCATCTCCTAACCTCAGGGTGCTCAGCCATGCAGTCAGCAGCAAAGTACTTACGGAATGCCCCATGCTCTGGCGTCTTGATATATATGAATATATATGTACACATATTCAAATGAGGAATATAACAGTACCTTACTGGACACCAATCTGGACATATTCTGATGTCAAAGAGTTCACTGAGTACCTGTGTTCTGTGCTGGGCCCTTTGCCAGCCACTGGATTGCAAAGAAAGCCTCTCCTTCCAGATGAAGGGGGCTGAGGAAAGTGCTGTTCCCTAGGGCAGTTCAAGGAGATCTCCCAGCGGAGGGAATACTTGAAGGGTGAGAACTTTGCCAGGCAGAGGTGGGAGAGGCCTCCCCAGACAGAGCTGACCACATGTGCAAAGTCCAGCAGCATTAAAGCACTCTGGGTGTCTGGAGTGGGGGAGGGGAGGGGGCAGCAATGAACAGTCTTGTTTGGCCAGTGCTTCTTGAGGAGTGGCTGGTGGTGAGCCTGGGGAAATAGGTAGAAGCCTACTTTCCCACTGGGGAGTGGCAAGGCTTAACCACGCACTAAGAAGTTTGGTCTTGAGTCCCTAAGATGGGTCACAGCATGATCAGATCTGCCTGTTGGAAAAACAGCTGGTGTTGGTGGGCAGTGAGGTTGCAGTAGAGTGAGGCTGGTGACGTGGGGCCCTATTAGAGTGGCCAGGGAGGTTGATAGAGAGTTCTAATGAGTGGCAGGAACCATGGGATTGATTTGAGCAATATTGGAGAAGAAGACTAGAGTGGTATATGTGTGTGGGGGGGGTAGGGGTCAGTGAGTGACCCTTCGAGTTTTGACTCAGGCCACCGTGTGGTTGGTCTTGCCATTATTACGAGGACCCTGAGATGACACAGTGCAAAGTCCAAGACAGAACAAGACAAGCATCATTAGATAATGTCTTCAGTACCGAAGAGGGGTACAGTTACATCTCTGAGGGCAGGAGGTACTTAGGAAAGTCTTCTCAGAGAGAGTAATATGAAGTGGACCTGGAAAAAAGAGAACTTTCCTTCCTTCTCTTTTTCTTAAGTAAATCTGAATAGGTAGAGAATGGGGAGGAGGATATTTTAGATGGCCAGACCTTGGGTTGCCTCTTATATGCTACAGTAGTAAGAAGTCTGGAAAGTCAGATTGGGGGCCATATCATGAAAGATTTTGTACTTAACCCCTGGGCCATTGGGAGACTCTGAATGGTGTTTGAGATGCGCAAATGGTGGTTGGAGCCCCACTTTGGCAGAGTTAATTTCACAGCTACGTACAGCAGTGAAGCCAAGAGCCAGGTAAGATATGGATTAGGATGTGCCTTCTTGGTTGTAAATTACGTAAATCCCACCCGAATTAGTCTAGGCCAAAAAAGGAGAACACTTGGGTTCATGTAACCAAACTAAGGAAAGGGACAGATCTGGCTTCGGGGATGGCTGGAGCCAAGGACTCAAATGCTGCCAAGTCAGTCCATCTCTCTGTTACTCCTCACAGCCTCACAATTCTTAGCCCCGCTTCTCTGTGCCTGTTGGCCTCATTCTCTCCTACTGTCTGTGAGTTGTCACCAGGCAGTGTGGTCTCAGGCAGCACACAGCTTAAGAGGAAAGATCTTTCCCATTCGTGAGAAGAACGCTGGGGAAGGACTGTAGTTGCCCAGCCTGGGCCACACGTCCATGTCTGGTTTCGGGGGTGAGTGTGCTTCCAGGGGGAAGTGAAGGTAGTCCTGGCCTGCCCCGGTGAGCAGAGCAGCCTTAGAGAAGAAAGGGAGTGGTCTGCCGGTAGGAGCACAGGATTCAAATGGGTCACAGAAGCCAGTGGAGACGTTTCCAAACATAGAGGGCTCTGTGACTGATCACAAAAATAACTTCGGAAGTTTTTACAAAAAATGTGGCTCATGGAACTTATTTAATTGGGATCCCTAGTACTGGGTGGCGCTCAGGCAGCTGACTTAACGTGTCAGATGCAACCAAAAGTTTGCAGATCCACCTGCAGTCGGACAGCTGAATGTGATGATTGGGAAGCGGGGAGCACCTTTAAGAATAACACACTTTCGGGGGCACCTGGGTGGCTTAGTCAGTTAAGCGTCCGACTTTCGCTTAGGTCATGATCTCGCGGTTTGTGGGTTCGAGCCCCGCGTCGGGCTCTGTGCTGACTGCCAGCTCAGAGCCTGGAGCCTGCTTCAGATTCTGTGTCTCCCTCTCTCTCTGACCCTCCCCTGCTTGCGCTGTCTCTCTCTCTCCTAGAAATAAATAAAACATTAAAAAAAAATTAAAAAAAAAAAAAAAAGAATAACACACTTTCGGCCGGGAAGGGAGGGCAGGAGGCAGATTGCAAGATTCTGCAATCCCTGCTTCTCTGAACTCGTAACCTTGTTTTAGGACAATTGCCAACCCTAAATGAGGTAAAATTTCTCTTCCTAGACCTGTTTTAGCTCAGTACCTTAGGGGAAAACCAAGGAAAGCTATTAGAAAGATGGTTATTCAGGGCCGTTCTGCCTTAAAAGGATGTCAGCCAGAAGGGGAGGGAAAAAAGTTTTGAAGAGTTTTTAATCCCCTTTGAATTATCTGCTAATTCTCTTTTGCAACCAGCCTTTCCTAGGATTCATTACAATATACTACCAAAAAACTGGGTTTCTTATCATGTGTAATTCCAATTCCATCTCCCTGGCAGTGATTTTCTTTTTGATCTTTTGCGGAAAGTCACCATGTATTTGAGAGTTTGTTTTCAAGTCTTTATACAAATATTTTAGGCAGTTCTGTACTTAGACATTTTTTAAAAGGTTTATTTATTTATTTTGAGAGAGAGAGAGAGAGCGCCTGTGAGCAGAGCAGGGAGAGAGAGAGAGAGAGAAGTGAAAGAGAGAGAGAGAGAGAGAATCCCAAGCAGGCTCTGTGCTGTCAGTGCAGAGCCCAACGTGGGGCTCGATCCCATGAACCGTGAGATCATGACCTGAGCTGAAACCCAGAGTGGGGTACGTAACCAGCTGTGCCACCCAGGTGCCCCTGTACTTAGTCATTTTTTACAACAGCTTCCAAAAGCTTTGAAAGACTCAGTTTGTTCCTGAATGAAGGGCCACGTAAATTTAAAACAGTGCGAGAAAGTAAGCTTTTTGGTTTGCTTTCTGGGGAAATTCTATTCCCCGTCTTCGTGTTTCCCTGGGGACACTTTGGCTCTGCTCCCATGGAGAGAAGAGGCTGGACCACTAGCTTGTCCCTTCTTCCTTCCCCCTCTGGCTTTTGGGAGGCGGTTGCCCGCAGGTCTTGGGTGTTAGCTCCTCTCCTGTTTCCATTTCGAAAAGCACACCTTAGTCCTCCCGGAGCAGGCGTGCCAGGCCCTCTGCCTCGGTCTCCCCTGTTCAAGCTCGCCAGCCCGGGGACAGCCATTCTGCTGGCAGCCATCGGGCACGTGTCCCACAAGCGGCCCGTTCCCAGGTCTAAACTGGAGGGACAAGGAGATAATAGGAAGCCCACCGGGCTGGCAGGCTCACCCACGTTTGCCAGTGAGACTCTGACAGTAAGGAAGCTGATATTTTGATTTTCATTTGCCCGACGCCTGTAGCTGATTCTTAACCGACTCCGAACACAGCGCTCTGGTTTACCGATGAGCCGCTGCAGCCCCCACGATGGTGAGTCAGGCAAGGATTTGTGTGGGTCTGGCTAGGAGATCGAGGGTCTGGTTTGGCCGAGGGTCTGGTTTGGCTGGCTGGCTTTTGGACTCTTGTTCCTCCCTGTCTTAGCGGAACGTGTAGCACATAGAAGGTGCTCACTAAATATTTGTTGGTGTAACATGAAGGGCGACAGAGCCGAGGTGCCAGCTAGGAGGCTTCTGTCTGCAGTGATGAGGGTCCGAGCTAACACAGGGAATGTGGAAATAGAGAGGAGAGGAGGGGCGAGGGACCGAAAGATGTTCTGGAATTTTGTGCATGCCCACAGGTGCAGACTGGCACATACAGGCCTGTGCGCCGCCACGGGGTTCGCAGTAGCGAGCATCGGAAAACCAGTACCTGGGGAAGGGGTTAAATAAAACACGATGCAGCCACTCATCGGAATACTTTGTGGCCATAAGAAAGAACACGGGAGCTTTTGTGGGTACTGATTTGGAAGGATCACCAAGGTACGGTAAATAAAACACTAACCAAAAACAACGCAGAATTGAATGTGGCCTGCTACCGTTTGTGTGAAAAAAAGGGAAGAGGGAACCTGTGTTTTTCTTTGTCGAGGGCTAAGTGTCTCTGGGAGGTATGTGAGAGTTTCCAAATGGAGGGCTGAAGGGGCAGGAGAGAGAAGCTTCGAGGTAATATTTGAAGGCACAGGAGCAGTGAGGTCCCCAGGGAGGGAGGTGGCCTGAATAGAAAGGAGAGGAAGGTGGATCTTCACCATCCAGGCTAGGGGGGAGCTAAAGACCATGTTGCTGCTTCGTGATGGAGCAATCCTGGTTTCGCTCTGCCCAGGACATCCTGGCCCTTCCCCGGGGGGAACAGAGGCCACCTGTGCCCTACTCCACGGAGCTCGCCATCCCCCAGGGCAATAACTGCTAAAAAGCAATCATGTTTCCTCAAGGAGGTTATGCCATTGCCAAGAACTGGATTCCTTTGACTATTCGAATTTTCTATTCTTTTAAATTTTATAGTCCTCAAGGGCTGGCAACCCATTTTTGGTGCTCACCTGCTCTCAAAGTACAGTACAGAATGCTGTAAGGACACACTATAAATAGCGACGAGGTAGTATTACCCTTTTTAATCATTGCTCTTACGGGGCAAAAGGAAATAGTTTAGGCTGCCCTGCCCTAAATTCCCCGAGCTTACACTCATTTTAATAAGGCCCGCTTTGGCCTCGGAAGCACTTGTTTGCACTTGGCTCTCCTGATAGCTTCTATAGTAATGATCGTTCTTATTAAGATACTTTGCCTCCTACATTTCTGAAAGTTCGGTTTATCTATTACTTTGCTTTCTTTAAAGCTCTTTCTCACCCCTGGATTCACAGTCTCGTCTTCTTACACTATCTCAGAATCAGAGTAACTTAACGAAGTCAACATTTTAGGAAACCTTTCAAAAATACGGTCCGACCTTAAAAGCCCAGAGTAAGCTGCCTTTCTTCCGCCACATGGTCTGAGCATGCCTGCAGGAGAACGGAGCACAGATAAGCATGGAGTGGATCTAAATTGGTCCAGAAAATTAGAAGGACAGCACAGAGATCATTTAAAATGTAGCCTGGGCCTCGCCCCTCCCCTCTCCTAGGTCATCTCAAGGTAAAATTCAGTCAGTTCCACGGCATTTATTTCTATGCTTGAGACTAAGAATTCTTCACATATGGGCTATTGGCTATGAAGGGGGATCCGAATATGCCATCCCAAAATATGCTTCTTTGGCATAAAGATTATGTTGAGCTAAAGGCAGTGGAGAAAAAATCGCCCTCCCCCTAGCTGCTCAAGAGCAGGATATAAATTTCCCTTTGTAAAGGTGCTACCTTCTGTCTCCCATACCCAGAGGAAGAGAATGACCCTCATACCAGAGTCAGAGAAGGCACCGAGACGAGTCGGCATAAATGAGCCTTTCTCAGTAACTTATATCTGCCACTAGTTTTCCCCGTGTATCTACCGTACCATGACTTACCACTCCTAGACGCCTCAAATTCTCTTTTTGTCCAGTCACTTCTCCACAATTTCTTGCCCTCTGTTAAAAGGGTATATAAGCCCCCAAGTCTAACTGCTTCTTTGGGTTTTCTCCTCCATGGAGACCTTGTGCACGTAAAATCGAAAAGCCTTGTCTCCTACTAAAATGTCTTTTTGTTTGCTTAATTCCTAGGCTTCCATTATGGAACCTAAGAGAGTAGAGGGAAAATTTTTCCCTCCCAACAGCTATGTCCCTAAAGTGGGAAGATTTTGGATTGTAACAAATTACAGCTACTACACGGAGATTTTTTTCTTCGTGGCGTTCTTCAGGCATACATCTTCCTCATGAGAGGCGTGGAGTGCAACCTCTGTTTATTCACATAGTCATTGTGCTCAAACTAGACCTCATGTCAAGTGCTTCTTCATGTGTGTTTTGTAATAAATTTAACAGCCCTATGAAGAAGGTACCCTGGTTATCTATGTTGGTTGAATTGATTCATTAATCAAGCCCCATTTTACAGTTTGAGGAACTGAGGACTCATGAAGGAGTGATCAAGCAGTGAATTAAGGGTGGGCTAGACAGAGCTAAGTAAATATCAGGCCGTGCTTATGCACATATAATTTCTCTGTACATACAGATATGTACTTTTTTATTTTTGAGAGACAGAGAGACAGAGATAGCATGCGTGGGAGAGGGGCAGAAAAATCGAGAGAGAGAGAGAGAGAGAGAGAGAATCCTAAGCAGGCTCCACACTGTCAGCACAGAGCCCGAGGCACGGCTTGAACCCACAAAACCATGAAATTGTGACCTGAGCCGAAACCAAGAGTCAGATGCTTAACTGACTGAGCCACCCTGGTGCCCCCATGTAGACATATATTTAAGTTCAGGGTCAGGGTTCTATATTCTCCTCTGTATGACCTTTTTAAAGAATTTTTTGTGCTATAATTTACATGTAATAAGCGGCAAGGACCTTAGGTATACAGTGGGATTAGTCTGGCACTTGCACCTTGTCCACTTTGTAATGTCACAGTGCCCGTCACTTGCACTTGGTTGTATTACCTGCCTATTAAAAGACACCAGGCCCCAGGCATAGAGACGCGAACCTTATGAATAACAGCTAGCGTGAGGTCACAATTCTTGCATCGTGATGGCTCCCATAGTGTTCGCTTTGTTTGCTCATGTTATTGGCGTCGTATTCATCTCTGATATGAATTTTCTGATATTAACCTGAGGCAACACATACACTATTTTCATGTCTGACTCAAAACAAATTTCCTGAATCTGCTGGCCAGTGGAGCTCACTTCCAGCAGCAGCTGATAGTGGGATTGAGAACACTTGGGGGGTGCTCTCCAGGCCCGACCCTAGAGAAAGTCATGAAGCAGCCTGTGCTTTCCCTACCCAGGCTAGCTCACCCCACTCTCCCGCCTTACTCCTGGCCCCAGTAAAGAAGAAAAGCCCCAGGGGACATGAGGGCTCTCTTCAGATATCTGACAGGCTTGCCTACAGAAGTGATCTTAGCTTGGTTTTGTTTGTTTCTTTTCCCAAATCTTTTTTAATGTTTTTATTCATTTTTTAGATACAGAGAGAATGCAAGCAAGGGAGGGGCAGAGAGGAGACACAGAATCCGAAGCGGGCTCCAGGCTCTGAGCTGTCAGCACAGAGCCAGATGGCAGGGCTTGAACTCATGAGCCATGAGATCATGACCTGAGCTGAAGTCAGGCGCTTAACCAACTGAGCCACCCAAGTGCCTCATCTTACTTGTTTCATATGGCCCCAAAGGGTGAACTGGCATGTTTTCTTCCTTCCTTCCTTCCTTCCTTCCTTCCTTCCTTCCTTCCTTCCTTCCTTCCGTCTGTCCGTCCGTCCGTCCGTCCTTCCTTCCTTCCTTCCATTCATTCATTCATCATTCAGCACAACCCCAGTAAGAGCTGACTCCGTGCCAAGTATTATGTTAGGTGCTAAGGATTTTACACTGAGCAAAACCAAGGAAAATTCTGCCAGCGTAAGGTTTATATTCTAGTGGGAGAGGCAGATGTTAATCTAACCCCTTTTTGGAATTTCTAGACTGGGAACAGGGGTGAGTCAGGAAGAAGGAAGAGTTTAGAGAGAGCATTCTAGGTCCAAAGATAAGCTAAGAAGGCGCTCATGACCTGAAGGAAAAGGAAGAGAGGCAGAGTGTTTGAAGTGCTGAGTTGAGGGGAGGGCAGACCTCACAGTGGCCGGGGGTGTGTGGCGGGTATAATAGTAAAGAATTTAAGGAAAAATGGAAGGGTGAAGATGTAGGACCAGCTAATGGAAAATTGGATGTGATGGACGTCAGTTCACTTCAGAAGAAAACTGTTTAAATAGCCAGAATGGAGGGCCTTGGAGCACATTGTGTTTGTGATCACTAATGGTGTGTAAGTACACACAAGTATGTGGAAGAGAATATACAATTACAAATGACAGGCTGGACCCCAGATGGAAGTCTCTGGAGCCGAAAGTCTCTGGAAGTCGCTTCCATCCTGAGATCATATGATGAAGAGACAGGGAGATTGGCTAGGCTGTTGTAGGCCTCTGAGCTTCAGACAATGAGGACCCGTCAGACAGAGAGACAGGGCTGGCTGAGGATGGGAGGTGGTCACTGGCAATGTTCGAGGGCTGACTGTAGATCTTGGGAAAGAGCAGTCAACAGTGCTTTGCTCCATGTCTTCGAGAGGGTGAAAATAATCGAGCACTGGAGGAAGTGAGAAGCCACATTCCTGGATCAGCTTTGCCAAACCCACACTGACCTGCTGGCGCTCCGGGGAGAAGTAGGAAGGGTAACCGAGCGCACAGGAAGCCGGGAGGTGTAAGTTTGGGACTTGTCAGTAGTACTGACGCCATAGGATGGAGAAGTCCTTCAAAGCTAAGACTTTGGCGGGGTTAGTAGTGGGGAGAAAGACTGAGCCAGTGAAAGAGACAGATTAGATGGTTCCATGGAGTTTGGGAGAGGAGACGCCTTTCGTCGGCTTCCAATGGGTAGAAAATGGGTCTGCCAGCGCTTCTCAGAGTCACCTTTGGGACTTCCTTTGGTTAAAAAGCCAGGTGCTCAGATCCCACCCCTAAAGATTCTGATCCAAGAAGTTTGGGGCAGGGACTATATATTCTATAGATAAAGTTTAGATAAATATTTTTTAATTTTTAAAAATTTTATTTATTTTGAGAGACAGCACAGTTGGGGGAGGGGCAGAGAGAGAAGGAGAGAGAGAATTCCAAGCAGGCTCCAAGCCGCCAGTGCAGAGCCTGATGCAGGACTCAATCTCACAAACTGTGAGATCATGACCTGAGCCAAAACCAAGAGTTGGACACTTAACCAACTGAGCCACCCAGGCGCCCCTAAATGAAAAATTTTTTAAGAAAATCAAGCCTTTTGCAGGGGACAACAACAGATTATCTTTTTTTCCTACTTTTTTTTTAATATATAACTTTTTTTTTATTTTGAGAGAGAGAGCGCACATGTGCAGGGGCTGAGAGAGAGCAAGAGAGAGAGAGAGAGAGAGAGAGAGAGAGAGAGAGAATCCCAACCAGGCTCCACACTGTCAGCACAGAGCTCCATGTGGGGCTCAGACCCACAAACTGTGACATCATGAACTGAGCCAAAATCAAGAGCTGGAGCTTAACCAACTGAGCCTCCCAGCTGCCCGGGCTGGAGACTATCTTTATGACGTGTGGTCGTGAAGGATTTCTTAAGTCAGGAAAACAAAGACCGGAAAGGAAAAGATTGAACATGTTTACGGTAGAATTTTTAAATTTATTTTTTTTAATGTTTGTTTATTTTTGAGAGAGACAGAGACAGAGCATGAGCCGGGGAGAGGCAGAGAGAGAGGGAGACACAGAGTCAGAAGCAGACTCCAAGTTGTCAGCCCAGAGCTCGATGTGGGACTCAAACTCAGTTACCATGAGGTCATGACCTGAGCCAAAGTCAAACACTTAACTGACTGAGCCACCAAGGCAGCCCTGTTTCTTTAGTTTTGCGAGAGGGAGTGCACACAAGCAGAGGAGGGGAGAGACAGAGGATCCAAAGCAGGCTCTGTGCTGACAGCAGAGAGCCTGATGTGGGCTTGAACTCACAAATCAGCATGGCCTGAGCCGAAGCGGGATGCTGCTTAACTGACTGAGCCACCTGGATGCCCCGTAGAATTTTTAAATTTCTGCATGGTAAAAGATACCAGGAGCAAATTTTTGAAAGGAAAACCACTGTTGTTTTAAAAAAGATTTCTGTGATTTTTTTTTTTAGCCATAAAGTGTTGGTGTTCACAGTATACAAATAATTCTTAGAAATCAATTAGGAAAAGACCCACAACCTACAGAAGGGGAGTGGGCAAAGCATCAGAATATGCACACCCTAGAAACGGTAGCCCATATGGCTAATAAGCAAAGGAAAACCCGCTCTTGTGTTACCAGGCGAGTGCAGATTGAAACCACACCCCAGCAAGCCCCCTCCATGTCCTTCAGACTGACCAAAACCCATTTCTGCCAACATCAAGTGTTAACGAGGATGCGGAGCGCCCACAACGCACACGCCACGGTTGGGAAGGGAAAATGCTGCCCTCACTTTGGAAAGCAAGTTTGTGATGTGCAGAAAAAATAAACAGGCTCCTATGTCCCAGCAGTTCCCCCTCCCAGGTATGTAATCTAGGGACATGATTACCATTGTCATGAAGGAGAGTTGTAGAAGGATGTTCTTTGCAGTGTTGCTTGGAAACTGGAAACAACTGGGCCCCCGCGGGGGGCTCAGTCGGTTGAATGTCTGACTTCAACTCGGGTCATGATCTCACACTTGTGAGTTCAAGCCCCACGGCGGGCTCTGTGCCGACAGCTCAGAGCCTGGAACCTGCTTCGGCTTCTGTCTCCCTCTCCCTCTGCCCCTCCCCCACTCACAGTCTGTAGGTAGTGCTACTGTAAAAAATAGGACCCGGAAGTGTAAATCAAATTATTTAGTGATCGTTTCAGGGGAAGGAGCGAGGGCAGTAGGATCAAAGAGAGGTACCCCGGTGTTTCAGGTCTGTCTGTAATGTTCACTGTCTTATCTGTTTTTCTGTGTCTTGAAATATTTCATCATGAAACAAATTAGAGGGGAAAAAAATCCAGATGATTCTGATAGACAGCTAAGTTTGAGAAGCAAGATCTGGAATCGGTGCTTCGCAGATTTCAGTGTGTATATGAATCCTCAGGGGATCTTGTTAAAATGCAATTCTGATTCATTAGGCCTGGGGTAGGGCCTGAGAGTGTGCATTTCTAACCAGCTCGGGCATAGGGGACCACACTATTCTGAGCCGCAAGCATCAGAATGCCCTGGGTGTTCTTTGGGATTCTTGCCACATAGGGGACTGTTCAGAAGCACCCACCCTGGACAGCATGTGTCCCTTCGGGACCTGGGCGCAGCTGGAGGCAGATCTGTACGCCTCAGTGGAAAAACTTTGAGGACCTGCCAACACAGACCTTGGAGAGTTTCCCCAAAGAAATAAAATCTGCAGGTGATCAAGGGAGGTATGCAGCAATGTATGTCGTCTGCTGGTTTTCTTTCTCCTTAAAGAAATTTCTGTTTGACACTTGGTGGTCATACCTGTATAGGTCTCCTGTGGAGAAGTGATACTCTCAGCGGGAAGGCCCTCCAGTCATGACCTTATAGGAAAGGAGGACTCAGGTCACTGAAGAGTGGGGAAGGGAGCGAGCAGGTGCACAAACATTACACTCACAGGAATCATTTTGTGGGCAGTGGTCCCCAGCGGTCTGGATGGCCAGTCTGGTGCTGAGGAGAGCACAACAGACCTCCCAGGCTTCTGCTCCGGGACCCCTGCTCCCGAAGTTTGCACATGCTTCTCATGAGGGCATAACGAGAGGCTGTTTTACAAGTTACCGTATTTGCTAGACCCAGATGTGCTTTTCTTGCACAATAGTTTTGTTCCCATGAAGCCCTGTGTACTTGAGCATTGCCCGCTGAACTATAAGCGCTGTGAGGCTGGGGACCGCACATCTCAGGCTTAGTGCCTGGCTCCCTACCTGCTATCTCATAAGTGCTCAGTAGCTGTTTACTGAATAAGTGAAAGAATTTTGACTCAGATACAGTTGGGCTTTTTAAAATTTTTTTTAATTTATTTATTTTTGAGAGAGAGAGAGAGACAGAGCACGAGCAGGGGAGGGGCAGAGAGAGAGAGGAATAAATAGAATCCGAAGCAGGCTTCAGGCTCTGAGCTGTCAGCTCAGAGCCCAGTGTGGGGCTCAAACCCACAAACCGCGAGACCATGACCCGAGCCAAAGTCAGACGCTTAACCAACTGAGCCACCCAGGCGCCCATCAGATAAGTTTTTTTTAATGAAACTTTTTGCTTTTGAGAGAATCATAGAGTCACATGAAGTTGTAAGAAATAACACAGAGAGGGACACCTGGCAGGCTCAGTCAGTACAGCGCATATGACTCTTGATCTCAGGATTGTGAGTTCAAGCCCCAAGCTGGAACTTAGGAGGAAAAAAAAAAAAGAAAGAACAGAGAGAGATCCCGTGTGCCCTTTACCCAGCCCTTCCCCACCAAGGTAGCATCTTGCATCACTGTTGTACAGAGTATTACAACCAGAAAGTTGCCATGGATCCAGTCTGCCAGTTGTACCTGTTGTACATGCAGTTGTGTAATACGGCTGGGTCTCATTACCCACCACCACAGGCAAGCCACAAAGAGGCTTCATCACCCCAGGGTGCCTCGTGTAGCCCTTTATAACCATGCCCACCTCCCTATAACCTTGCCATTTCGAGAATGTTATATAAATGGAACCACACACAATGTAACCTCTTAGGATTGGCTTCTTTCTACACACGCACCGTCAATCGCTGGAGATTTGTGCAAGTTGTCACATTTTCCAGTAGTTTGTTCCTTTAATTACTGAGCAATACTCTGTGGGATGGATGTACCATGGTTTGTTTAACCATTTGCCCTTTCAAGGTCTTCTAGGATTTTCCCAGCTTGGGGCTCTTCCGGCAGAAAGCAGCTAGGAAACATTTGTGTACGGGTTTTTGTGCCTATCCATTTTCATTTCTCCAGGATAAATGCCCAGAGTGCAATTACTGGGTCATATGGGTAAACTGCATGTTTAATTTTACAAGTCCCTGCCAAACTGTTTCCCAAAGAGGCTCAGCTTCCTATCTGACGTTCCCACCACACTGTGTGAGAGGCCCGGGCTCCTGTCCTCACCAGCATTTGGTGTGGTGGCCGTGTTTTTTTTATTTACAGAATTTTAGAGGCACTGGTAGAGATCGTTATTGGGAGAAACCTTGCAGGGAATTGTCATAAAGCTTTATTAATAGTAGAGAACCAGATGAATTCTGGGGACCTAGGTCTTCGTTGGAAACTTACTGGGTACGTAAATACTATAGGAGGAATGTATTCCAGAATGTTGGAGAAAAGAGGATTTGAATGAGAAAGGTGATGGGTAGCAGTGAAAGTAACACCAGAATCACCAAAAGTTGTTAGAATATCTAATGGGGGGGGGGGGTGAGAAAGGGGAATGAGAAGGAAGCAGGGACCCACCTGAGCATAAGCAGAGCAAAGGTGAGCGGACATTTTCATTCGTTTATTCATGATTCATTTATTCAACCAATATGTACGGAGCAGCCTGCTATGAACCAGGTGCTCTGTAAGATGCACGGGGCATGGTGGTGACCAAGATAGATAAGGTCCGTGGCATTTAGAATAACGAACGTTTATTTAGTGGCTACTATGTCAGGTGTTTGCTTTTAATACACCCATGGAGACAGATATTATCTCAAGCCCATGTTACAGATGAGGAACAAGGCTCAGAGAGGGGAAGTAACTTGCCTGAGGTCACAGAGCCAACGTGCCAAAGACATCCAAATCCAGGCATGCGTGTCTGACCACCTTCTGGCTGTGGAATTAGCTACGGGTGCGGTAAACTTAAGATCCTGACACACAGAGCACACGGCGCCTGCACCCCCAGGAACACAATAGGGGAACGGGGTGCTGTCTGAAGCAGGAATCAAGGGGCTCTGATTTCCAGGACTCCTTACACTCTACACATCTTCCTGCTTAATTCCTTCTTCCTGGTATCTTCAGTGTCTTCAAACAAGGACAGAATTCTTCCATTTCACCCCTGGAACTTAATGGATAATTGCATCTCTGCTTTTCCGGTGTTGCTTATCTTCAAGGGAGACAGCTGGTCCCTTATGTGCAATAAAGCTGTTCTAGTTCCCGGTGTTAGGAAGCTCAGGCTCCCTCCAAGCCTAAATCTGTAGTCTGGCACATTTTTTAGCCTCTCTGTTCCTCAAATTAGGGGAATCTCTTCCACCTTCCTATTACTCTCTGCTTATCAAAGGGGCTGAGGCATTGTCCTGGAGCTCCCGACATTGAACTCTGCTGTCAGCAGGCTTCTGAAAACTGGCCTGTTGCTTTTCACAAATTCTCTCTGCTGAGCCAGGAAGAGCCCCCGTGCCAGCTTTCACTATTCCAGCAGGGCTAGAAATGACTGAGGCCTGGTTTGGCAGGGTCTGGCCTGTGGTTACGGTGAGTCACTCATCTCCAGGTCAGTCGAGTTAAGGACCTGCATCACTGAGTCTCAGCTTCTTTTCTTTCTTTATTTAGTCTGACTCTTTGGAGGGGGTCGTCCTGCCTTCTGAGAACCTGACCTATATAACGGTAATCTTTCTAGTCTCTTTGTGGGGCTGGAAATCTGTGCTCCCAGCCCTGGCCTTGTTGACAGATGTGACATGAAGGTCCTCAGCTCTGTGCACGCTTGCAAAGCATGATCTAGCATCCTCACACGTTAACTTTGCTAAAACAGAGTTTATATTTAGAGCCTAGACCCCAGTGCATGTGAAGAACTTGAACTCTCTGGTTCGTTTTTGCACCTGCCTCGTGCTGGTGACATGTTCTTGGGTCCCAAGTATTTTCTAGGTGAGGTCCCACTGCTGGGGCAGCCCTCTCAGGGAGGTAATGGTGTGCCGAGCCATGACGCTGTACCCAGCCTTGCCCTGGGAAGCCTGCTGCTCGGCCCCAAGCCTCCTCTTCTGCCAAGGGGGCACGGGGGTGGGGGAATGCAGGGGGTGAATCTTATTTAAAACTCTTGAAAAAGCACCTAATCATTTATGCCGAGTGTCTCTTCCCAGTGTCTCTTATTGATACTACTAATAAGGGCAATAATAACAGCTAACACTAATTGAGTAGTTTTTATGGGACAGACCTTGTGCTTAAAATAAACTTTTATTTGTTCTAATTTGTTCTTTTTTTTAATGTTTTATTTATTTTTGAGAGAGAGAGAGAGACAGCATGAGCAGGGAAGGGTCAGAGAGAGGGAGACACAGAATCCGAAGACAGGCTCCAGGTTCTAAGCTAGCCGTCAGCACAGAACCTGACGCGAGGCTCTAACCTACGAACCGTGAGATCATGACCTGAGCCAAAGTCGGACGCTTAACCGACTGAGTCACTCAGGTGCCCCTAATTTGTTGTTTCTAACCCTGTTAAGTAGGCGATACCATCAACCACATTTTGTACGGGAGGGAGCTGTTGCCCAGAGAGGTTAAGGACTTCTATCTGTGACTGAAGCACCTGCCCCTAAGGACCCGATCGCCTTTATATCCTCCCATTCGTAGAAAACAAACAAAGCCTTGTCCTTCCTTATAAAAGTGCTGCAGAAAGGCTAACGGGTTTCCCAGGGATTCCAGGGTCGTCTGGAAAAGTGCCGTTTTTCAAAACACTGTCTGCAGACCACCTGTATCAGAATCCTCCCGGCTGCTTGTTAAAGTCACAGACGTGCTGAATCACAGCCTCCGGGAACAGGGCCAGGGAACCTGCATTTTTAGAAAGCTTCCCCCAGGGATTCTGGTGGACTCGAGCATTTCCATTGGCTTATTAATCACAGTTTATGGGTGGGCCTGAAAGCAACACAAGGGATCTGTGAGGCCGTACGGCAGTGGCCAAGGAAACTTTGTCCGTAAAAGGGCTAGGTCGTACATTGCTTGAGCTCTGCAGGCCATACGTTCTCTGTTGCATCTGCTCAGCTGGGCCGTTGTGAAGCCAAAGCCATCGCAGACTACCTGTAACCAAAGGGCGTGGCTGTGTGAACAAAACTTTGTTTGCAGTAACAGACAGTAGGGGGACCACAGTTTGGTCGCCCTTCAGAGTCTTCCCGGCCCACCAGCCCTCTGACACCCCCTTTTGGTGGGAGTTACCCTGGCCCTGTCTGCGACCTGTGGAGAGCTGTATCTGTTAAGGTAAAATCACCTGTTGTAATAAACTCTGACTCTCAGTGCCACAAAATGATAAATGTTATTTTTCACTCACGTCACGTGGGATCTTCTGTGTGGTCCCCAAGCCTCCTTCGCCCACCGCCCCCGCCCTGGTCTTCAGCACCCTCTCCATTTAGCCAGTGGATGAGGAAAGAGAGCAAGGACTATTGGGGGGAAATTTTTTTTTTATAGTTTATTGTCAAGTTGGTTTCCATATAACACCCAGTGCTCACCCCAACAAGGGCCCTCCTCCATGCCCATCACCCCCCTTCCCCTCTTCCTCAGCCCCCATCAATTCTCAGTTTGTTCTCAGTATTTAAGAGTCTCTAATGGTTTGCCTCCCTCCCTCTCCTTAACTATTTTCCCCTTCCCCTCCCCCATCGTCCTCCGTTAAGTTCCTCTTAATCCTCCTATATGCGCAACCATATGGTGTCTGTCCTTCTCTGCCTGACTTATTTCACTTAGCATCATACCCTGGAGTTCCATCCATGTTGCTACAAATGGCCAGATTTCATTCTTTCTCATTGCCAAGTAGTATTCCATTGTATATATAAACCACATCTTCTTGATCCATTCATTAGTTGATAGACTTTTAGGCTCTTTCCATGATTTGGCTATTGTTGAGAGTGCTGCTGTGAACATTGGGTCACATGAGCCCCTATGCATCAGCACTCCTGTATCCCTTGGGTAAATTCCTAGCGGTGCTATTGCTGGGTCATAGGAGAGTTCTATTGCTAATTTTTTTGAGGAACCTCCACACTGTTTTCCAGAGCGGCTGCACCAGTTTACATTCTATTCGTGGGAAATTTTTATGGGCCAGGTCTGGAAGAGGTCCCCATCGTTTCTACCCACACTGCACTAGCCAGTACTCTTACTGTCTGGAGTCCAGAACCCATGATTTCCCAAAGCCTGTGAAGCCCTTGGTCTCCAGACTCTCTCTGCTTCTTGTGCGTAAAATCCGTCCAGTTCTTGCCCGGGCTCATCTTTTCTTTGTAATAAAAAAACTTGCTACGGTCGGTTAGGGGGAGCCATGCAAAGCATCAGCGCTCTGTCTAGCCACTTCCCCTAGAGTTTTCTCCATCACCGCGAGTGTAAGTTTCATCCCATATTTTGCCACCGTGTTATGTAGATCTCCATTTTCCCAGCCTCCGAGACCCATTTCCTCCCCGGCAGCTGCCTGCCTCCAGGCCAGTGCCACAGACTGTAGGTTGTTGCTATGGTAGCGCCCTGCTTGCAAGATACCCACTTCCGTATTACCGTATTAGTTTGGGTGACACCGCAGCTTTAACGGGTAAACCTAAATTCTATGGGGTGAACACAATTCGGCGTTTAGTTCCTGCTCACGTCATATTCTAATCCGGAGGCTCTTGGAGGTGTGGCCTTGCGATTCGGCTTTCAGAGACCCAGGTGTCTTCCCTCTTGAAGCTCTGCCCTCCTGGGGGTCCTTGTAGCGCTGCCACCCCTGCTGGCCAAGGTCAAGGAGAGTAAGCACCTCCCATGAGCTGTGCCTGGAAACGGTGCACGGCATTTCAGCCCATAGCCTCTTGGCCAGAGCTCAGTCATGTGGTCACACTGCAAGAGGGGCTCGGGACATGTCATCTAGTGACAAGCCCAAGAGGAAAACGGAATAGACTTCGGCGTGCACGTAGCAGTGTGTGCTTCCTGGGCCCGGGCTGTCTGGTCTGATGGAACAGTGACCATTGGCTTGTGAGAGAGTATGTCAACCTTCGTGCCCACGAGGGGTGCTCTCAGATATTAGCTAGTCAGATCCAAATGGTGTGCACAGACCTCCATTAATACAGCAGACATTTCCCACGTCCGCTCTGTGGCAAGCAGTAGGCCAGACTCGGGGACCTGCAGGAGAACACAGCTCCTCATGGAGCCCCGGTGACCCTTTAATCTCATCTCCTGCGCTGGGTACCAAGGGGCCAGAGAGCCTGGGGAGGGCATAGGGGAGTTGGGAGGGTTTCAAAACATGCACCCCATAGAGTGGAGCCTGGCTCCTGCCATATGCGGGTACTGTCTCTGCAATGTATTGGAGGAGACATAAATAGCGGGGGGGGGGGGGGGCAACCCATAGCAGATGTTCTGTTTCTCTCTCTCCTGGTTGTTTTCATCGGACACTGCCTTCCCACTATGGAGCACCTGAGGATGTGACTGCCCCAGGACACAGACCTGTCATCTTTTTTGTGTTCGTTTCTGGCTGTTGGCAAAGCTAGGGAGATGGCACTGTGTCTTAGAACGCCCTCGGTGGTGGTGCCGGGGGCAGCCTGGGGAGGGGCCCAGAGCCCAGCATGTTTGTTCTTCTCATGATATTGGCCATTCGTGGTAGAAGCTGCTGCAGGTGTTGATGGTCGGGTGGTGGCCCCGCTAAAACTGAAGAGGTGGGCTGAGCCCGGCCGACAGAGCTCTCGGTCACCAGCCACTGGGCGTCCACTCTCTGCCTGATCTCTAGCCCGGTGCTTAGACGCTCCTGTCCCTGGAGCCCGCTCTCTCGGTAACGCAGGGCCACCAGGGAAGGATCCTGAACCTGTTATGTAGGGCAATGGCAGATTCTCCAGGAGGGTTTTGAAAACCCTGGACCTTGAGGACATATTTAATACAGACCGGAATAGGCCATGGAGGGAAGTTTCAAATCTCTTTCAGGGATTTGGGGGGTGGGGGGATGGGGCGCAGATAGAAAATCCTGTCACCGCAAGTAGGATGGTAGCCTGGGTAATATCTAGGACACCCTTCCAAACTGCAGTCATTAATTTGTTGCACATTTTCTGCTAAGAAAGTGGAGACTACAAAAGGTTAAATTTTTCATATAAGATTAAGTCAGTCTCTTCCTGAGCGTGCCAAGGAGGCTGAAATGTAGAAAATGTAGCCACCTTGTAAGGAAGGATGAAAAGGTACAAAATGCACCTTTCTTTGCATGTTAGAGCCCAAGTATTTTGGATGCATTAAACATGGAGCCCTCGGGCAGTTCTGTTTTCTACGGTAGGAGTTATTTGCATGACCTGTGAGGACAGGACTTGCTAAAGCTGCTTGCATTTGTGGATCCCCGGTGGCTTCACGAGCACTGCCTGGGGTCCTAAATATACTACCTGGTGGATAAGATATGTCTCTTTTGAGTGTGTAACTATGCATTCAAGATGTAAATGCAGGAAGGGTTTCGTCCTTGTTTTAATTGCTCTTCTCCACAATGCATGTGATTTTTCTTATCTGATTTAAGCCTCCTGGGGGGTTGGGGGAAGCATTAGCTACGGTTACATAAAAACCAAATATCCTTGAAGTTAGATTTTTCAGATTTTCTGTCAGGGCCGATCTCTTTTTTCACATTGTCATAGTGTCATAAATTAAAGGGGGGGATTGAGGGGGCCTCCCAGGATTTTGAAGTTTTTCCCTCCCATTTCAAGTTTCATTTCTGCCATATAGCCTTAAATAATGCTGGTTATTTTTATGTTGACTCTTTGGGACAAAGAGGTTCTCTTAAACGAAAGATAATTGCAAGCTTTGTCCCTGGCCTCAAGTTTACTGCAGGGTTCCTCATCCCCTTTGGTTATACAGAAATGAAATTATAAACCACCAGTCGCCTTGGAAATTTCAATCGATTCCAAATGACTAAATATTTAATTCAATCATTGCCTATACTTGCAGGGATGACTCGGGTGTTTTTCTTTTTACTGAGGGCTCCAGGAAGCCGGGCACCGCAATGGCTGCTGAGGACTGTGTCTGTGGCCAGGAGGCTCCCCTGCAGTGAGGAGCCGGGGCGAGCCTGTTCCGTAGCAGAGCCCTTTTTGCAAATGGTAGTGGATTTTTGCAGAAGGTTTGTGGCCAGATCGCTATGTATAATACTGATGAAGCATTTTTGTTCCAGCTCTGTCTCGGAAGACCTAGGCTGTAGACGTGGGGATTTCAGTAGGAAACATTATGGATCTGTGGAGCTGGTAAGTTTACACTGTCTGTTCAGTGGTAGTACATTGATTTAGATTTAGAGCATCGCCAAGCTCATCAGATCTTTTTTTGTCTATTTACTGTCAGACCATGTGGATACAGTCTTAAGGCTTCGACGGGAATAAATGACTATTGAAAGGCCATAAAAATTTGATCATCTTTATCTACTTGTTTTTATTGTTACATACTCTTAATCTGTGTCTTCCAGTTTGTTAAAAATATGCTGTGGCTTGGTATTTTTCTCTGGTGTATGAAATTGGGGTAATTCAATTAAATGATTAATGAATTAAGAGAGGCAGCATTTGGTTTTCATATTATCTTATTCTTAAAAGTTCACGCATCGAGCTTGTGTGGTTTAAATGTTATTGAAAGACTTACTCTGATTTTCTGTACCTTTGCTTTCTGGATATGTGATAGGGGTTAGAATATTGACGAGATTTTCTTTTCTTCCTATTAAAAGTGTATTTGTTGGGCTAAACGACTGTCATAGATGATAGATATGTGAAGTGAAATGAAAATATACACATTTTCCTTATGAGAGACATCAGGGTTTATGTGATGATTTTTAAAAAAAAGAGTATGCTTTCATTTTAAAAGAGGGATAATGAAGGCATATTTTAGCCTCAGGTTTTTTTTTTTTTTTTAAGACAGAATTGTGATTTTGGGCCCCCATGGAAGTTTGAACAAATTTTTAGGAAAATGTGCTCATAGAATTCTCTTGGTTATTATTTAACACTATGAAAAAACATTACATGTATCTTTCTATTTACCAAAAAAATGAGTTGCTTGGATCCATTTGTGTAGAACCCAGTTATCCTCTCCTAATCTATGCTGCATTCTTGCAGCATTTAAGGAATAGGAAAAATTATACCAGAGTTGTGTACCAGTAGGATTTTATTCAAACTCAATCATATATTATGGACTTGACTGTATTATGTGGCCCGGGGCTGAATATTCTTGAAAATAGAAAATAAGTGCAAGGTTTGGTCCTTGTTCTTAAGGAATTTACTGTCTTGAGCTGGGCAGATAAGATAAAAAAAAATCTAAAAAATGAATTTAGTCACATAAAAGACACCACTGATTGACTTAGTCAATGCGAGTTCTGTGTCCGGCATCGAGTGGCACCAGGCCAGCGTGGACCACCGCCTCTCCCGGAGGAGCACGTGTCTAACTGTAATTCGGGGTGGGAACTGGTAAACATCAGGAGAGAGATCCAGATAGGGCATGATGGGGGTAAGAGAAGGGAGGGTGTGACCCTTCCTAGCGGGGGATCTTGCTGAAGCAGCCTGCAAGGCCTCGTATAGGCTGTCTGACCTGGGTCGGTGGTAAAAAAAAGATCAACAGCAGATATTTGCAAACAGTGTGATTCTTGGCAGTGATATATTCAAGGGCAGTGAGCAAATGGCCCTGCCTCTAACAGAGAGTGTGGAGCAGCAGAGCCGAGCGGCCACAGAGCTGGCAGCCTTTGAAAGTGGCCCGGCTGCCCGTCCTGGCTCCGCCACCCACTGTTGTCTGGGAACTTCTCTGAACCTCAGTGGTGCCGAGAGACACATGCTCCAAAGCCATGCCTGCTTCATCATTTCCTAGCTGTATGGTCTTGGACTTCTTTTGGCCTCAGTTTTCTCATCGGTGGGGATATTTTATTCTTATATTATGTGAATGGAGATATTAATATTGTCTGCCTTGTAGAATTGTCAGGAGGATTGAATGAGATGGCACACATAAGCACAGTTCGTGGTAGCTAGCCATCTGTGGTGGTGAGGATGAAATTTGGTAACAAAAGTAGACCCCGTGACTCTCAGGTAAAGACTTTGAACCTGATCCAGTAAATCATGTGAAGCTCTTGTAAACAGTGAGAGTGGTGTTCGGGGAGAAAACAAAGTCATGAAGAATGGACCATTTATTTATTTATTCATTCATTCATTCAAATGTTTATTTTTTGAGAGAGAGAAAGCACACACTAGTGGGGGAGGGGCAGAGAGAGAGAGGGACACGGAGGATCTGAAGCAGGCTCTGTGCTGACAGCAGAGAGCCGACGTGGGGCTTGAACTCATGAGCCATGAGATCATGACCTGAGTTGAAGTTGGACGCTTAACTGACTGGGCCCCCCAGACCCCCAAAGATGGACCCTTTGTAGACCTGTGGCAACCACACACTGTGAGGCCGGGGAGGTCCTTGCGGTGGGTTCCGACTTGAGCAGCCACCTACGTCACGTGGAGAGTCTATCAAGGCAGATTGCTAGGCCCCATCCCCAGAATTTCCAATCCAGTAGGTCGGGGGTTAACCCAGAAAGTGCGTTTCTAGCAAATTCCCAGATGATGGTGATGTGGCTGGTCCCAGGATCGCACTTGAAGAAACCCTGCCTCAGCCTGAGGCTAGTCATCATCACCCCCGGCCCGCCGAGGCAGCTTGCTGACCAGAATTCTTCTTTCCATTTGTTCAGGTTTTTACTCCGGAGCCGTGTGTGTGTGTGTGTGTGTGTGTGTGTGTGTGTGTGTTTCTAGTTGGCTTTTTTAATATTATAAAGTAAATTTAAAATACATTTAAAAATTCCATGTATGGGGGCCACTAGGTAGTTCAGTCGGTTAAGCATCAGAGTCTATTTGAGCTCAGGTCATAATCTTGAGGTTTGCGGGTTCAAGCCCCATGTCCGGTTCTGCACTGACAGTGCAGAGCCTGCTTAAGGTTCTCTCTCCCTCCTCTCTCTGCCCCTCTCCTGCTCACATGTATGCTCTCTCTCTCTCTCAAAATAAGTACATAAACATTTTTTAAAAATCCATGTATCATTCTCCTGCCCTACAGCCCCTTTTTTTTATCTCCTTTGGGTAACTTCCAGTCTCTAGAGCTACTCACCTCATTCCCACATAGCTGTAATCAAATTATACATATAATTTCCCATTTCTCTTTTTTTCATTTAGCTATATTTTGTAAATGTCTTTTTTTAAAACATTTATTCATTTGTGAAAGACAGACAGAGAGAGCGTGAGTGGAGGAGGGGCGGAGAGAGGGAGACACAGAATCCAAAGCAGGCTCTAGGCTCCAAGCTGTCAGCACAGAGCCCAGCGTGGGGCTCAAACTCACAAACCGTGAGATCATGACCCAAGCCAAAGTCAGATGCCTAACCAACTAAGCCACCCAGGCACCCCTGTAAATATCTTCTTGTTGTATAGTCTTCAGATTACCATTTTAATCGTGTGGTCCCCCAACATTGCCATAGATGATGATTCTCTGGGTGCCAGTTCCTCTCCTTTTGTGAAATTAGATTGTGTTGACTCTTGCCTTGTTAGAAATGACAGGCACTGGTGGTTGGAATGGCTGAGACGAATGAAATGAGCCAAGTTCCATTTTTGCCATCTAAGGATCTCTTGAAATTCTCACTCCAGTGTTTTAAGGAAGGAGACATTTTCTATCATCTGTGACCAACAGATATGATTAAGTTAAAAGCCTTTTTGTGAATTCTCTGGTCATGAGAAAAATAAGGTTAATTTTTTGTTGTTGTTGTTTTTACACACTTGAGTTGCTGAATGTTGTTGGAAACCCAGTCAGTCGCGGGCATCCTGAAACTCAAAGTTGGCTAAAAGGTGGCCAGGAGCCTATAAAATTGAATTTTTGCGTGGACTTCTTTTGACCTTGATCAAATGAGGTAGAAGTCCTTGTGAAGAACCAAGCTTGGCTGTTCACTTCAGCCCTGAGGACAGATTTCGGGGCTCAGTTGGCTTGATTTAAACTGGACATACACTTGGTGAGTGAGAACATGGAAGCCCAGACCTTTGTAAGAAGACTCACGGAGGGCTTCTCGGTGCCCACCCAATAACCGCTCATTGGAGGCCTTTCACCCCGCGGCAGGCACGGTGCTAGGCACTGAGAGGAGGGAAAAAGCATTTTCTCTGCCCTCCTGGAGCTGTGGTCTGGCTTCAGGAACCAGCCGCCTCCAGTGGTCAGTGCCGTGGCGGCTGCCTCCCCAGATCCCAGCTGTTCCCTCGTGAAAGAACAAAGACCCACTCAGTCCAGCTCAAGTCTCAGGCGACCCACTGAAAGCACATGGGTGGGTCTCACCGAAATGAAGCTCAGGAAGCACAGCTGGGCCTCATGTGACCGGGAAGCCATCAAGCATCTATTTTCTCCGGCTCTCTCTGGTCCCTGTGATTTCTCCTCTGCTCATCGGTGCTGTTCTCTCTGCAGACCAGCTCCCTTGATTACACAGTCGCCTCTCTCCTGTCTGTCTTCCCAGCAGTGGTGTTTTGTTTTGGTTTTTTAATCGTGGTCAAATATGCACAACATAAAATTGACCGTTTTTAAGCATACGCTTCAGGGGGGCAATGAGTATATTCACAATGTGATGCAGCTGTCATCATCATCCACTATCAGAGCATTTTTCATCACCCCAAAGACTAACTGTACCCATTAGGCAACAACGCCACATTCCCCTCTCTCCCCAGCCCCTGTAACCTCTGGTCTACTTTCTGTCTCTATGAATTTGCCTATTCTAAGGACCTTGTTTAAGTGGAATGCTACCATTTTTGTCCTTTGTGTCTCATTTATTTCACTTAGCATGCTTTTTTTTCAAGGTTCATCCATGTTCTGGCATGGATCAGAATTTCATTCCCATTGATGGATGAATTCTTATTCATCCTTATATACACCACATTTGGTTTATCCATTTATCCAAATGAATACTTGGGCTGCTTGCCCTTTTTTTAGCTATGGTGAATAATATTGCCACGAGCACTGGTGTGCATTTGTTTGAGTCCCTGCTTTCAATTCTGTTGGGTCTGTTAGCTAGGAGTGGAATTACCAGATCATGTACTAATTCTATTTTTAACTCTTTTTTTTTTTTTTTTACAAATAGTTTATTGTCAAGTTGGTTTCCATATAACACCCAGTGCTCATCCCCACAAGTGCCCCCCTCCATGCCCATCTCCTCCCTTCCCCCCCCACATCCATCAGTCCTCAGTTTGTTCTCAGCATTCAAGACTCTCTCATGGTTTGCCTCTCTCCCTTTCCCCCACAATTTCCCCCCTTCTTCTCCCTCATGGTCCTCCATTAAGTTCCTCCTAATCCTGTTTTTAACTCTTAAAGAACTCCCAAGCTTGTTTCCGCAGTGGTCGCACCATTTTATGTTTCCATCGGCAATGCATGAGGGTTCCAGGCTCTCCACGTTCCCACCCAGATTGGCTCCATCTTGTTTAATAGAAATTCTAATGGGTGTAGAGGGGCACCTCCTCATTGTTGTGATTGGCCTTTCACTCGTGATCAGCAATGTTGAGCATCTTTTCATGCGCTTATTGGTCATTCGTATTTCTCCTTTGGAGAAATGTTATTCAAGTTCTTTGCCCTCTTTGCCTGTTTATAATGGGGTTGTTTGTTTTGCTGTTGAATTGTTTGTCTTGTTGTTACTGAGTTATAGGAGTTTCTAATATATTCATCAATTCCCTTATCAGATATATGATCTTCAAATCTTTTTTTCCTGTTATATAGGCTCTTTTCTTACTCTGTTGACAATATCCTGACACATCGAAGTTTTTAATTTTTTTATGAAGTCCAATCCATTCATTTTTCCTTTTTTAAACATACATACATACATTTATTTGTTTGTTTGTTTGTTTATGTAATCTCTACACCCCACATGGGGATTCAACTCAGGAGCCCCCAGATCAAGAGCCATATGTGCCTCCAACTAAGCCAGCCAGGTGCCCCTCATCTAGTTTTTCTTTTGTTGCAGGTGCTTCCAATATTACATTCAAGAAGTCATTGCCAAATCCAACTGCCATGAAGATTTCCCCCTGTTTTCTTCTAAGAGCTTGATAGTTTTAGGTTTTATGTTTTTGTGTTTGATCCATTTTTTGAATTGTATGTGGTATATGGTGTAAGGTAGGGGTCCAGCTTCATTCAATAGGTTTATGGTCTGTTTGGAGTTATTTTGTGCGTGTGTGTGGAGTGACATAGGTCCGGCTTCATTATTTTGCATGTGGAGATTCGTTTTCTCAGCACTGTTTGTTGAAAAGACTGTCCTTTTGGGTGTGCCTGGGTGGTCCATTCGGTTGAGCATCCACTTCTTGATTTCGGCTCAGGTCTCACAGTTTGTGAGTTCGAGCCCCACATCAGGCTCCTCACTTGCGCATGGAGCCTACTTGGGATTCTCTCTCTTTCTGCCCCTCCCCTGCTTACACACGTTCATGCACATACTCGCTCTCTCGCTCACCCTCAAAATAAGTAAATAACCTGAAAAAAAAAAAAAAAGTCTGTTCTTTCCCCATTGAATGGTCTTTGTACCATTGTCTAAAATCCATCGACCATACATGCAAGGGTTGATTTCTGGCTTTCTCTTTCATCCTATTAGTCTGTATGTCTGTCCTTACACCAGAGTGATATATTAAAATGTTGACAATACAATGTCTTTTCTTTCCTAACGCCCTTCCTTGGCCGCCCATTTAAGTCTAGACCCTTCACAGAGCCATACAAGAGCCTGTGTGATCCGGTTCTGCCTTCCTCTTCCACCTTCTCTCATTCCGCTGCTCACTGTACTTCCCACATTTGGCCTTATTTTGGTCTCTAGAACATACTGAGTTCCTCCCTGTCCCAAGACCTTTGCACTTAACATTCTTTCTGCCTGGAATGGGCTTCCCCAGTCCTTCTCATGGCTGGTTTCAGCTTAAATGTCACCTTCTCGGAGAGGCCTCCCCAACCACTCTCCCTAAAGTGGACCTCTTCTCTGTGCTGTTCTCTAACTCAGCATTCCTTTTTCTTTTCTTAATAGTATTTAGCACACTCTATTTATTCACTTACTTCTCTCTCATCCACCAGAGATGAGGGTGGGCACCATGTCTGTCTTGTTCACGGTTATATTTCTAAGCCCTGGTACATACTAAATTCCTTTTTTTTTTTAATGTTTTATTTATTTCTGAGAGAGAGAGAGAGAGAGAGACAGTGTGAGCAGGGGAGGGTCAGAGAGAGAGGGAGACACAGAATCCGAAGACAGGCTCCAGGCTCTGAGCTAGCTGTCAGCACAGAGCCTGATGCGGGGCTCAAACCCATGAACCATGAGATCATGACCTGAGCTGAAGTCAGATGCTCAAGCGACTAAGCCACCCAGGCGCCCCTCATACTAAATTTTTAATAAATATTGTTTATTACTAAATTGATTTCTAGCCCCCCAGTTTCCTTGGTCTTGCACCCCAAGTGCCCACCACAGTCTGTTTATCCTTGAGCCCTTATTTCAAATTCCAAGTCTTGGTTCCTCTGGTTCAGGTGTCTCTCCCTGATTGACACCATTGTGTTTGGGGAAGTGGCATCATGTGGTATAAAAACCCTCCTAGACCCATCTCCCCAGCACAGTTTGTAGGTGGGGCAGCTTCTCTCTGAAAACGTTATAGACAAAATTCACTTGCAAACAGCTGGACCCCCCACATGTATCTCTAACATTCCCTCATCTGGTAGATGATTTAAAAGCTCAAACAAAAAGCACCTGGTGAGAATTTCTTCTGCTGCCAGTGGACTGTTCTCCCGGGCACTTTCCTCAGTCCCACACACAAGGGGGTGGATTATAAACTCCCTGAAAATAGGAGTCATGGCTCTTTAGTTACCACTGTGTGCCTAGCACCAAGCACAGTACTTAACGGTCATTACTTAGTAAATATTGATTGAATGAATGAATGGTTCAATTTGGTTGACATCAGAAAGTAGCCTAACCCATCAAATATAAATAAAGGAAAGGAATAACGAGCCTCCTTGACCCCCCCCCCACATATAATTGGACTCATTAGCTTGCAGTGCATTCCATCTAAAACATATGCCATTTTTCTTCTTGATGAATTGAAATCCTGGTCTCTCATGGCAGCATTCTCGGCAAGGCATAGCTATTACACCATCGACCATTCTTCACCACTTTATATCGAAATCTGTCAGGAAAAGCAAAGATTGTTTGTAGCTTTCATTGATCTTTTCTTGGCCTTTGACTCAACGGACAGGAACCTGATGTGTTATGAATGATGAATGGTATGGGCACAATATAGACCTCTCTCCTGCCCAGCCCAGCTGCTGATTTTCATATAACCCTACATCGTGATACTTCCAGGTGGTGTCACAATCTGCAAAGGGTGGGATATTGTCTATTCCTTTTTAAACCTGGACCTTAATGATGCAAGCCTGCATTTGGACGAGTTACACGCTCCCCTGATGAACAGGAAAGATGCATAAATGCTTCTCTATGAGGGTGGCTTGGTTTTGTTGTTAGGAACTCACGGTGGCATCCAAGGCTATCTGGCAGTACGATCTAATTACTATCAAAAAGACGGTTTAGGGTGGACTTGCTTGGCATCTGAGGTTTTATCTGTGTGGGGACTCTTGAAGTCCGATATGTAGCGATTTGTATTTTTGCTCAGACATGAATTTGAATTATACCTGTGGGAGTCTTGTGCAGAAAGATGATTCTTGGCTAATGAGTGATGTAGCTGCCTGTCCCACGTCCCTGACTCCGTGCGGCTTTGTTCTCTGTTCAGGGTTGAGTAGGCTTTTTGTTTTCATAGGCGTTTGATGGGAGAAATTATATTCTGTGTCGTATTACCAAATTGAGAGATTATTGAAGGCACCAGCGTATTTCCCTCAGGAACACCAGAGCATCAAGGCTTCGGCATTCTGCAGCTAAAATCTCAATTTTGGTAGATGTTTTCCAAAACTGAACCAGTTTGTGTCTAAGTCTGCAGTAGCAGGTTGACTCAGTTAGGTACCCCCAGACATGTTTATCTCAGAGCATTTACCAGTAAGTTAGCACAGCTTAAAAGTGTGGGTGCTTTTTCAGATATTTTTGGCATCTTGGTGGGTGATTGGTAATGCTGACTTTGAAACTCTTCCAGGCTAAAATTATTGCAACCATTTCCTGTGATGTAGAACCTTGAGACCTTCAACATGTAATTATGTATCATAGTGGAGCCAGAACTCTTCTATTGTGATAATTATTTTGTTATTCCTATTATTAGTATTAGCGCTTATTGAATGTTTACTATGTGCCAGTCACTGAGCTCAATGTTTGGTGCATTTACCTCTTTAACCCTCACAAACAATTGTAGGCAATAGGCATTATTTCATTACACTTCACCTCGTGCATGCTCGGGGGACATTTGTGGATATTGAATGGATCCCCATTTGAATGATGATCTCATAGAGGTCCCACAGCCAGTGAAGCAGTAAAGGTGACATTTCAGCCCAGGTCTGCGTGGCTCCAGGAGCCCCTGGGCCTCGTCGCTCAGTTTCCAAGCCACTGTTGATAGGCTGTTTTCTAAAGAAATGAAGTTGATTGTTAGAGCAGACAAGCCTGCCCTTGACCAATAGCACAGAGTTTTAGGTTTTAGCTCAAACATATAATTTCAAGCTCTCTTCTGGCCAAACCTTAACAAGCTTGATTTTAAGAAGAATGTTGCTAAGGAATTCTCCAAAGAGACATCCATGCCATAGATGGTTTAAATTTAACTCCTGGATTAATGTCCACCATAAGATAGCTACAAGCACTTGGTCTTGCCGTTCTTGGCCTCTCTCTGACTTGCTTCTCTTGATCTGTGGCTTGGCATTACAACTTTAACTTGGCCTGATGGATAGAATGGGAAAAAAGCCATATGGATCTAGATGGTATGTCTCTCGTAGGATGCTCTTGAGGATTTTTCTGTCTGCCATAAAATGTCTCTCTTAAGAGGGCCTATGAGGAAAGTTTCACTCCAAACCAAGAAGTACGGTGCTTCTCCCGAGGAGCTGCTCTGTTGCTAATTTTATAGGCAGTGGGGGGGTACTGTCAATGACTGGAGCTTTTTCCTCTTTGAATTGGCCTCCAGGAGGCTCAGAGCCCTGTTTATGGCTTGCCTCTCACCACCTTAATGGACTTTATAAGGGACATCCTAATCGGATTCTCTTGCTTTCACTTTATTTACACACACCTAATTTGCCCTTGTTTGAGTTTGCTCTGTATCTAATTTCATCCGTTGAGAAAGATATATTTCAGTAAGCTGCTTTAAATATTTTTAAAAATAAGGTCGAGCATAAACAAACAAGGCATTTCATTCTGCAGCCCTTAACAGTGTATCTTTTGTCCTCTGTTGATGGTAGTCAGGTTCATGGAATGATTCTGACCCTTGTTTCCTCCACCCTATTTGTTGATATATTATGACTTATGACCTACTTTCCTAAGATCAGCAGCACCTGAGGAGAATTAGCACCATCTGACCAGCCATTTGGCGACCATCTTGGGTAGTTGAGACCCAAAACGACACCAACTCCACAGGCTTAAACACACACTGTAGTAAGAAAATCAAACAAGTCCTCCAGATCTTCCCAGGA
Source organism: Hyaena hyaena (assembly GCF_003009895.1). Classification (NCBI taxonomy): domain Eukaryota; kingdom Metazoa; phylum Chordata; class Mammalia; order Carnivora; family Hyaenidae; genus Hyaena; species Hyaena hyaena. The sequence continues at coordinate 4,782,688 of NW_024080670.1, read as the reverse complement.
GAAATCTTGGAAACAGTCACGATATTCAGCATAAGCGTGCTCTCCAGTTTCAAAACTAGAACTGGAGAGGGGCACCTGGCTGGCTCAGAGGATGTGACTCTTGATCTCAGAGTTATAAGTTTGAGCCCTACATTGGGTGTGGAGTTTACCTGTACACACACACACACACACACACACACACACACACACACACACCTAGAATTGGAGGTATTCCATTCCCAACCTTCTGCAGGTCTGGGCATGCTCATGCTCTTCCTTCCCAGCGGCCTCCCTTCCCCTTGCTGCCATGTTTTTCCCCACGACAGGATCTCCCTGCCGCTGTAATGACCGTGGCTCAGGTTCCCATCTCTGGCTCCTGCACCTTCTGTGGGTGTCCGGGGTCTTTTGTTTATTGACTCTGGTGGTCTTCAACTAGTGGGATACAGTACCCTGGCCTACTATAAAAATAACTTCTGGGGCACCTGGGTGGCTCAGTCAGTTAAGCGTCCGACTTCAGCTCTGGTCATGATCTCACGGTTCATGAGTTCGAGCCCCGCATCGGGCTCTGTGCTGACAGCTCAGAGCCTGGAGCCTGCTTCAGACTCTATGTCTCCCTCTCTCTGTGTCCCTTCCCTGCTCATGCTCTGTTTCTTTCTGTCTCAAAAATAAATTTTTAAAAAACATTTAAAAAAAAATTTTTAAATAAAAAAAAATACTTCCAAATTCTGATCAATATGGATTTCAAATATACTGACCAATGAATAACAGTTTATTTTTTCGATAGTCAGAGGTACACACTGTTCACAGATTGCTTGGTAAATTCTTCACAGGAAATCACGTTTTCTGCCTTGATTGTGGTTTTACACATACCAAAGGCGGCAGATTTCTCACATGTGGCTCAAACACACAGTCTTGCTTACTAGCCTGTTGGGTAACATCCTTTGCCTCTTTCATCTTACTTGTGCCAGAGCGATCTCTAGCCTACACTTGTCACCTGCTCCCCCTCCCCATTCAAGAAGATGGGGCTCAGGAGCTGGTACCGTCAGTTATGGCAAAAGTAAACTTTTTAACCTGCTCAAAAATATATCATGTTAAATACCTTTGTATACTGTTGTCATGAAGAGAAAATATTTTCATTGTTTTGAAAGTGTTCTTTTTTTTAGTATGTATGTATGTATGTATTTTGAGAGAAGAAGGAAGCAGGAGTGAGGGTCAGAGTGAGAGGAGAGAGCAAGAATCCCAAGTAGGCTCTACACCAACAGAGCCCGGCGAGGGGCTCGAACCCATGAATGGTGAGATCGCGGCCTGAGCCAAAGTTGGATGCTCAACTGACCGGGTCACCCAGGTGGCCCTGAAAGTGCTTTTTAAGAACTGTGGTTACTTCTGAATTTAGACAGTTCCTCTATCAAAACTGTGGGATCAGACAACCACTAATACACATACACACACACATACACACATGTTTGAAAACCACTGTTTTACTTCTCTCAGGGCTGCTAAAGTTGAAAAGGAATTTGGTCTTTTTTCCCAGAATTTCATATGTGGGCTCTGCATGTTGAGAGCTGTTTGCAAGAGCAGAGAGCAGCTTTGGGTTCTACAATTTGTTTCCCTTGTTTTTCCCGACCAGGGGAGGTTAGGGCAGGTCCTGCCCCCAGTCATGTCATGCCGACTGACCACATAGGGCTCCCGGTTTCACGCCCACTCTTACTGTTGAGCCACAGCTAATATTCTCGTTTTTATATTGAACTATCTCACTTGCTTAATTAGAGCAGTGACTTTGGCTTCCTTTATGTGTAACAAAAGGATTGTGTGCTTTCCGGGCTTTTTAATCGGTCTACTGCAGTCATCGCCATGGCGTATGGTCTTCTAAAATCATAATCTCAAACTGCATTTGCCGAAGAGATGAGAAGATGTTTTAATTACTCGGGGAGCACATCTCAGCCGCACTCGGAATTCTCTTTTTCGATCCCAGTGATAGTTCCACAATTTCCCTTCTGAGCCCCTCCTTTGGATGCCTCCCCTTCTTGTCCTTTGCTGAGCCTGCTCTTGCCAAGGTCACAAAGACCTCCTCGCTCCCTCATCTTAGCCGCTCCTCATCTTTATCCTACAGGACCACCCTGCAGCGTGGCCTGTGACCCCCTTCTCCTCCCACAGGGCCTCCTCTGCCTCCACTCCCTGCCTTCCCCTTCCTGCCTTCCCTGCTTCACCTGCTCAGCTTCTCTTCTGCGGGGGCCCCCACGTTTTGAACAGGGTTCCGTCTCAGACACGCTGCTCCCCCACACTACATGCTCCTTGTTGGTGATCTCTCCTACCCTGTGGCTTCAATTATTACCTTCTGACTAGTGACTCACACATCCCTGTATTCTTCCCAGCTCCCTGTCCGCAGCATGTAGCACCATCTGCCTAAATGCCCACTGGATGCCTCTCTTAGGACGGCCTATAGGCATCTGAACTCAGGCTGTCCTTCTTCCCTGCCCCAGCCCCCCGAGCGGATGGTACTACCTTCTTGTCAGTTGCTAATTCCAGAAACCAAGAAATCTCCCTTACCCCACATCCAGTGTCTTACCAAATCCTGTTGGTTTTCTACCCCAGACAGACATCATGGCGGAATTGTCCTTTATGCACATAGGTATATACATACCATGCTAGACAACCTTTTAAGTGGTAGATAGGTAGATACACACATGTACACACACGCGCACATGGCAATATGTATGTATGTATATATGCTAATTTAACTTCCACACCCACCTGATGAGTTGTTAATACCCCCATTTTATAGATGAGATAACTAAAGTTCAGAGAGATTAATGAACTTGTTGAAGGTTACACGACCAGTAAGTTGTAGAGTTTGTCCCCTCCACCCCCCACCTCACCCACAGTGGTACAGTAAAACTTTGGATCAAGAGTAACTTGTTCTGTGAGTGTTCCGCAAGATGAGCAAACATTTCTAATAAACTTTGACTTGATAAACTAGCAATGTCTTACACTATGAGTAGTATGTGATACTGAGCATCACATGATCACAACTGAGCCAATGAGTCTCCTCTCACACACGCACTGCTTTTTGTTGGCGATGGTCTCCCATGCTCAGATGCTCGGGCTCAGGCCTCGGTGTTTGGCAGGAATCAGTGGTTTTTCAGAACATTGGAAAATGCCCACCATGGGCATCAGTGTATTTTCTGTCATTTCAGAGCACCTGTGGACAGTCCTTTGCTTTTCCATCCAAGAGTAAGCTTAGGAATGAATGCTTTGCGGGGTGCCTGGGTGGCTTAGTCGGTTAAGCGACCGACTTTCGCTTAGGTCATGATCTCGCTGTTCGTGGGTTCGAGCCCCGCGTCGGGCTCTGTGCTGACTGCCAGCTCAGAGCCTGGAGCCTGTTTCAGTCTGTGACTCCCTCTCTCTCTGACCCTCCCCTGCTCACGCTGTCTCTCTCTCTCTCTCTTAGAAATAAATAAAAAACATTTTTAAAAAATTAAAAAAAAAAAAGGAATGAATGCTTTGCTTCACTCTAGGTCAAGCTGCCTGCAGATATAGACCCTTTCCTCTGCTGCCTTATTGCCAGTTACGTTAAATATGGTGCAGGAGAAGAGTTTATTAATACTGTACTATAGTCAACATCCATGAGAGGGTACACAATGGCCCCCATGCAGAAAAAGGTTCCATTGAGCCAATAGATAACAGTGATTCCGTTAGTGATAGTGAAAGTCTTCCTACACCCTGACCCTCCTCTCTCTGGTCTCCCTCACATCAGCCCTGAAGGTTTTCAAAGGGAAGTGCAGGGTAATTTGTTTGTATATTTTTTAATACTTTGTATTTTCTTTACTATTTTGTGTTCTATTACAGTATTATAATCATTTTTATATGAATATTTTTGTGTTGTGGAATGAACCATCTGAGTTACCGTTATTTCTTATGGGAAAATTCACTTTGATATACCAAGCACTTTGGATTACAAGCATGTTTCCGGAACAAGTTATGCTTGCAAACCAACGTTTTACTGTATTTATCAAAAAGTTGCAGGGGCGCGTGGGTGGCTTAGTCGGTTAAGCGTCCGACTTTCACTTAGGTCATGATCTCGTGGTTCATGGGTTCGAGCCCCGCGTCGGGCTCTGTGCTGACTGCCAGCTTAGAGCCTGGAGTCTGTTTCAGTCTGTGACTCCCTCTCTCTCTGGCCCTCCCCTGCTCACGCTGTCTCTCTCTCTCCTAGAAATAAATAAAAAACATTAAAAATTAAAAAAAAAAAAGTTGCAGGGGTTCCTGGGTGGCTGAGTCAGTTGAGCATCTGACTTTGGTTCAGGTCATGATCTCAGTTCGGAGGTTCAAGCCCCACGTCGGGCTCCGTGCTGACAGCTAGCTCAGAGCCTGGAGCATTAAATAGAACATTAAAAAAAAAATAGAACATTAAAAAAAATTATAAAAAAAAGTTGTATTTACCGAAAAGTTGTTATCTTGCCATTTTACAGCCTCCTCCAGCGCCCCTTCAAACTTCATTGTGCATAAAACTCGCTTCAGAAGTTTGTTTAAACCTCAGGTTCTGGTTCAGTATGTCTGGGGTGGGCTGAGTAGTGTACAGTGTTTATAAGCTTCCATTGTCAAAGTGACTTCAAGGTCCTTATACATTTCCCATTTGATGTCTGTCTTTTTTTTTTTTTAATTTATTTCTGAGAAAGAGAGAGAGAGAGAGCATGAGCAGGGGAGGGTCAGAGAGAGAGGGAAACACAGAATCGGAAGCAGGCTCCAGGCTCTGAGCTAGCTGTCAGCACAGAGCCCGACGTGGGGCTCGAATCCGTGAACTGTAAGATCATGACCTGAGCCGAAGTCAGACCTTAACCGACTGAGTCACCCAGGCGGCCCCCACCCCCCATTTGATTTCTTAAGGAGATAGGAAGAGGGAAAGAACAGGAATGTTTGCTTCTGTGTACTCCCTTCTTTGTGTGACATTTGTGTCATTTCCTCTTTCCCTGAGCTTCTGGCATTTTGTCTTGTCTCCCTGACATCTCAAAAGATTGCATTCAACCAGCTTTGATAAGATTACATCAAGTTTGCCAGAATGCTCAGCTGTAATTAACCTGAGTCCTGGGGCTTTGATTTCCTTAATGCTGTAAAGAGTTTTTTCCCAGATATTCAGCTCTGTCCACATCTTCTGGATGCTTACAAACAAACAAGTAGCACCACCAACCAAAAGCCCCCAGTATGTCTCCTTTGTGTGCGGAATAAAGTAGGAACTCTTTCGCCTGACATTTAAGGCTTTCCACAGTCTCTCTCCAGCTTGTCTTTGGAGCCTTTGCTCACACGGCCCAGGATCCAGCCAAACAGGCCCTTACCCGCCATTACCCAGGTGCCAGGGGCCCCTTTGTAGCTCTCTTTCCTTCTAAAATGCCTTCTCAAAATATGCACCTGCCAGGTCTGTTTTCCCAGCAGTCTTACCGATTCCCCTATGGGAAAGTCATCTTTCGCTCCCAAGAACCCTCCATTTCTTTTCCTTTCTCTATGGCACCTGTCATATTTTACACTATAATTATCTGTGGGCAGTCTTGCCCTTTTGAGTGGGCAAGGCTCATGCTTCTTTTGATATCATGTCCCCAGCGGCGTTAGCTCACTGCCAGAGGTCCATGTATTAGCTAAGAGAACCGTTTCGCTAAAAACCTGGTGTCTGATAGATTCTTTTCTCAGACTTTTTTATATTTACTTCCCAGTCTGTGTGTGTGTGTGTGTGTGTGTGTGTGTGTGTGTGTGTGTGTACGTACATGCCAACATACTTCTAAATATACTTTTCTGATTGTGAAATGAATACACATTTGTTATTGAAATTTTGAATTGCACTGAAAAGCATAGGAAAATTAAATTCATCTATAATCCTACCACCTACAGATAATCAATATCAAGATTGACTATTATGTCCCTTTAGAAATTACACTTATATACAAAATGGGTTTGTGTATTTTATTGATATCTTTACTCAAAGACAACATATAATCGGGGCGCCTGGGTGGCTCAGTTGGTTAAGTTTCTGACTTCTGCTCAGGTCATGATCTCAATGTTCATGGGTTCGAGCCCTGCATCAGGCTCTGTGCTGACAGCTTAGAGCCTGGAGCCTGCTTCAGATTCTGTGTCTCCCTCTCTCTCTCTCTGCCGCTCCCCTACTTGTGCCCTCTCTCCCTCCCTTCCTCTCTCTCAAAAATAAACAAACATTTTTTTAAGAAAAAAAAACATATAATCTTTTTGAAAGCATGGATTCTCTTCCACAAGCAACTTTTTTCTCCTCCCACACACGTCTTCTTTCTCCTTCATGTCTGATTGTGTCGGCTGTGACCTCCAGAAATAATATCGTGGCATCCTTGTCCTAGAGTTCTGGTAAGTTTGAGGCAGTACATGAGGGGATGTCTTCTCAATCATTACGTATATGAGACCATCTCAAGTAATTCCTTCCAAAAGAATGACTTGGCTGGTTTTAACATTTCTCAATTATCACCTTTTTCTTTTAAAACTTGACACATCCGGGTCTGATTCACTTCATGGGCCTGCTGCAGCAAATGACCACCAAGTGGAAATGTATCCTCTCACGGTTCTGGAGGCCCGAAGCCCGAAATCAACACGACGGCAGAGCTCTTGCTCCTTCTCCGAAGGTTCTAGGGGAAAATCCTGCCTTACGTCTTCCAGCCTCCGGGGTTGTCTGCAAACTGACATCCTTCGGGCTTGTGGCTGCCTCCCTCAGTCTCTGCTGCCGTCATTGCAAGGGCTTCTTACCTGCTACCCCCTCCCCCACTTCACCCCCCTCCCCCACCCCCGTTGGCACCTCCCTCTCATAGCTCCTGGTGAAGACACCAGCCCTTGGATTTCCGTCCCACCCTAATCCTGTATGACCTCATCTTAACTTAATCGATCACATCTGCAAAGACCGTCTCTGCAAATAAGGGCACATTCTGAGGTTCCAGATGGACATGCATTTGAGGGACACTGTGCAACCCGCCATGGTTGTCTTCTGCCTTACAGCGTTCCGTAGAGAATCCTGAGGCAGTTCATTTTCTTCTTCCTTGGTGCTCCTTCCTGCCTGCCTTTTTTTTCTTAGATTTTCTTTTCTCTACTTTTATTTTAAAGTTTCCTGTGTTTCTCTTTTCATTAATTTTTGCCTAATGCAGGGTGCCTGGGTGGCGGCTCAGTTAACGGTCCGACTTCAGCTCAGGTCATGATCCCACATTTCATCAATTTTTGCCTAAAACATTACATCCCTTTGATTCTTGGTCCCTGGTCTTAGGTCAGGGATGAGTATTTTCTTCTGCTGTATCTCTGATTATTGTTCATCGTCCCCCCCTCAAAACAGTAAGAAGGATCTTTTTTCTCTGCTCTTTCTTTCCATTCCGGGGAGGCATCTCAAATAATGAATATAATACTGTTGCTGTTTTCTGCAGTGAACATTTTGCTTCCCATCAGTGAGAATGTTAATTCTGCATTTGTATTTTTTGGTCCTCTTTTTTTAATCCCTTCCAAAAACTTTATGCACTTGTTGCAAAGATCGTGTCTTTCGTCCTACTGAGGATAGCAACTGCTTTTCTGAAATTTTGGTTTCATGGTTTTTAAAAAATGGTGTGCTTTCCTTTCTGGTTTTCAAGAGCATATGTAGCATTTTTTTTCATAGCTCCCATGATGAGTTTTTTGTCTTGTTTTTTAACAGAAATCTTCAAACGAAAACAAAGAGCTCTTTGGGCTTAGACCTTGTATTTTTCAACTGACAGAATCTATGACTGGCCATCAGCTCTCATTGTTCTTTTGGGCACCGCGTCTTCTCTGAGCTGGAGAGCTGAATGGCTGGTGGTTGAACAGAGCTCCCTAATCAATGTCCAGGGTCTAGCGGTGTTTATCCCGTAAAGCTCTGCAGGAGGGAGATAGGATATTCTCCGTGCTTGGCTTTGGCTGCTCTGAACCCGTGGTTCCAGAATTTATCTGTGTAGCAGGGTCTTAGCGGGGGAGAGATAGCAGCAATCTGATGGGAAGAGGGATGTTGAAGTAATGTGTGCTCGGCTCTTCACATAAGCTTGAGAAAATGGCATCTGTGTGGATTAAAGGATAGGATGGAGATTATGATGAGGTTGACCATCTCTCCATCCCAACCACTCTTGGGCGTGCTGGCAAAACTGTACTCCCAAGATGCCTTGCTCCAGGACTCCCGTCTGTCTTCCTACCTGTGGCATTCTGCTTGTGAGGACTGCATTTCCTAACATGGACTTTCTCTCCCTCCCTCCCCACTTCCTTCCCCAGTGTTTTCTTGGGATAGGAAAAGGGGGCACTGGTATGGCTGCAGCTACTTTACTTTTTTTTTTATTTTTTTAAGCATTTTATTTATTTCTGAGAGAGAGAGAGACAGACAGACAGTGTGAGCAGAGGAGGGTCAGAGAAAGAGGGAGACACAGAATCTGAAGCAGTCTCCAGGCTAGCTGTCAGAACAGAGCCCGACACGGGTCTCGAACCCACAAACCATGAGATCGTGACCTGAGCCGAAGCCAGACGCTTAACCGACTGAGACACCCAGGCACCCCTGACTGCAGCTACTTTCAAGTGCAGTAGCCAGGCAGTATAAGGGTGACTCCCAGTATTTCATTGTTATTCTTCATTTTGACCCAACGTCTCTCAGCCAAGGTGAGACCGTGGAGGGAGGAATAAAGTGCCCTCCAGCTTTCTGTGCTGACCACAGATTTGCTCTGTGTCCGGCAACAAAGTCCGTGATCATGTGTTTCTCCATTCTTCTCCATCAGCCATGTAGTAAGTAGGAAAAGTCCTGCTATTTTGGCCGGGGGAGGGGCAGCCTTTCTTCAGATTCATAAACTGCCATCTTTCATGTTGAATCTTCACAGGGATCATGAGGAAGTTGTGTATCGAGGACTGAGAGCCAGAGATTATTTTAATGAGGAAACCAAGACAGATATGTTTTGAGATGGAAGCATCCTGACTGGCCTCAGACTTCCCAGTAAAATAGATCAAGAGGTCAGCTCTTTGAAGAAAGGGTGTGTCTGGGATGTTGATACAGTGATTGACTGGCCAGGGACAACATGGGAGATGTCCCGGAAAGGGAGGAGGGGATGAGAAAGGGATTAGGGATTGGCAATGCAGGTCTAGTTGGGGTCCAGTAGCCCGAGCCTGTCGTAGGCCTAGTCTCCTGGAAACTTGTATATCTTTGAACACAGAATAGAAAGAGCGAGGGCATCCTCGGTACCAGGTGACTAAGAGCTGGGTCTTCAGGGGGGAGCATGAGACAGGTTTCAGTGTGCAAGACCCGTGTGCTGGTAAGCTCAGCATTGCCACAAGCAACCTCGGCTCCCAGCCAGGACACGTACCCAAAATGCCAAAGTGGGTTACAAGCTATGTATGCGATGACAGAGTGATGGCAGTATGAGAGAGAGCATGTTTGGGCTTTTAGCAGCAGGTGGCAAAGCCGTGACGTAAGCGAGGTCATTAGATTTGAGAAAGCAGAGGACATGAGCTCAAGACAGCAGGTGAATCTTGGTGATGGATGCTGCATTTGCTGAGGGTGGTGACCAGGGACGGTGATGACGACAAAGAGTGTGAGCCCAGAGGGGCGCCTGGGTGGCTTAGTCGGTTGGGTGTCCGACTTTCGCTTAGGTCATGATCTCACGGTTCGTGGGTTCGAGCCCCGTGTCGGGCTCTGTGCTGACTGCCAGTTCAGAGCCTGGAGCCTGTTTCAGAGTCTGTGTCTCCCTCTCTCTCTGACCCTCCCCTGCTCACGCTGTCTCTCTCTCTCTCCTAGAAATGAATAAAACATTAAAAAAAAATTAAAAAAAAAAAAGTGTGAGCCCAGATCTAAGGCCTCGGCAGTCCTCCCTCAGCCAATATCTGTGCTCCTGGCGGGAGGGTCTTCTGACCCACATGGATGCTCTGACGTGCGTGCTGGTGGCCAGCTCTCCAGCTGCCCGAACCCCCAAGCCTTCTCCCTGCCCCTGGGCGCAAGCAGAGTAGGATCGAGGGGAAGAGAGGGAGAAAGAGAGCCTCTCTGGTCTCTGCGCCCTGCCCCTTGCCTCTCCCTACAGGCCAGAGAAGTGACCCAAGGGTGTCCAGGAGATGGAGGCTAGACACAGCCCTCACCAGTCAGGGGGTGGCTCATTCTACTCATCTTTAGGCCCCATTCACGTCCACTCCCCGCCTTTTTTTTCTTTTGCTGAAGTGTAGTTAACATAGAGTGTGATATTAATTTCAGGTGTACAAAATAACGCTTCAACAATTTTTTTAGAGTTTGTTATTTATATTGAGAGAGAGTGAAAGAGAGAGCATCTCAAGCAGTCTATGCACTGCCAACACAGAGCCTGATGCAGGGCTCAGAATCACCAACCGTGAGGTCATGACCTGAGCCGAAACCAAGCCAGACGCTTAACCGACTGAGCCACCCAGGTGCCCCGACAATTATTTTTGATGGAAACATTTAAACTCTCTTTCATTCCTTCTGAGTAGTACTTTCTAAGTCAGATTGTGTGTGTGTGTGTGTGTGATTTGCAGTCAACAGAGTCATAATTGTAGTTTAAAAAAAATCTGATTCTGTTGGAAACCATTTCTCAAAGGTCCTATACACCTTCCAGAATAAATTTCATTAGAGCAATGAAACCTTCTCCAGTTCCCCCAGGCAGAGTGAGTCCCTCCAGCCCCTGATCTCCCCCAGAACCCCGCTCTTGCTGCCGTTATGACATTTAACCAGGTTGTGTGGTGATATATCTGTTTATACGTGTGCTTCCTGCTAGGCTTTGGGCTCCTCCAGGACAGCGATCGTGTTGCATTTCTCTTTATAAGTTCAGCAGTTAGTGCAGGCCCTGAAAAATAGGTTCTCGCTCATGTTTGCTAGATAGACAAGTGTTTAAACAGAGCTTACAAGCATTTAAATTAAGCATTAAAACAGTTTAATCGTACTAACTATAATAATCAGGGAATTTTATTTTTTATGAATATACTTTATTGTCAAATTGGCTTACATACAACACCCAGTGCTCATCCCAACAAGTGCCCTCCTCAAGGCCCATCACCCATTTTCTCCTCTCCTCCACCCCCCATACACCCTCAGTTTGTTCTCTGTATTTAAGAGTCTTGTGATTTGCCTCCCTCCCTGTCTGTCTGTAACTATTTTTTTCCCCTTCTCCCATGGTCTTCTGTGAAGTTTCTCAAGATCCACATATGAGTGAAAACATATGATATCTGTCCTTCTCTGACTGACTTAGTTCACTCAGCATAATACCTTCCAGTACCATCCACGTTGCTACACATGGCCAGACTTCATTCTTTCTCATTGCCAAGTGGTATTCCATTGTATAGATAAACTACATCTTGATCCATTCATCCGTTGATGGACATTTAGGCTCTTTCCATAATTTGGCTGTTGTTGAAAGTGCTGCTATAAACATTGGGGTACACATTGGGGTGCCAATCAGGGAACTTTATATTAATCATCTTGTTATTAGTATTAGTATAGATATTGCTATAACATTTGTTGAGTGCTCCCTATGTCCAGGCACTGTTCTAGACTCATTACATGTTTTATATGATTGGATGTTCTCCACAAGCCTCGAAGTGGCTACAATCATTGTCCCTGCTTTAGAGATAAAGAAACTGAAATTTAGAGAGGAAAAATTGAGTGATTTGCCCAAGGTCACACAACTAATATGTGCATAACTGAGACTTCAACCTGAACAGTTTGATGTTGAAACCCACACTCGGAACCACTCATTGCAAAGAAAGAAGATGGTGAGGGGAAGGTGTAGCAATCTGAAATATTGGGGCACCTGTCCGACTTTGGCTCAGGTCATGATCTCACAGTTCTCGAGTTTCAGCCCCACATCGGGCTCTGTGCTGACAGCTCAAGAGCTCAGAGCCTGGAGCCTGCTTCAGATTCTGTGTCTCCCTCTCTCCACCCCTCCCCACCTCCCTTCCCCTCTCCTCTAGTTCTCTCTCAAAATAAATAAATAAACTTAAAAAAAGAGAGAGATGCCAGGGAGTCCTAGAATGGAAACAGACACCAGCCCAAAGAACCAAAGCAATTAAGAGAAAAAGAGCCTTTTGTTTTTGAAACATTATGTATTCATATTAACTTAGGAAATATTCTCATTGAATTGCCTATAATATTAAACAAATAATACCATTCCTTACAGTAGTCAATGAATAACATTTTATGCTTCCTGGTGTTTTATTTTTTTCTTTTCAATTAATTTGTTAAATCATACAAATGGATATAATTGCTTGGATATTACCTTTTTTCCAGAAATAAAACATCTAATACATTGAACACAGTTGAGTGTTAAGTGAATCTGTTATGGTTTGGCTGAGTTTGGACCAAAGCCTCTACTCAAGATGTTTTATTTCCATGAATTTCCAGCATTTTTAGTGTATTTAACTAACTGAAGGAGTTTCAGCCTGAGAAGCCTCTTTGGTCCCCATTACCCAGAGTGGCCTCCATGTCCAGCACATCACAGTCCTGACTGACAGAACTTTCTGGAACTGTGGAAATCTGTGATTTGTATTGTCATAGCCACGTGGAACCACGGAGCATCTGAATGTGCCCCTGACGAAGCGAACGTTGTTTTATTCTCTTGTAAGCGGTGCAGAAGTAAATTGAAATGAGGCTCATGGCTGCAGCACCAGACAGGGTGAGAACACTGAAGGGGTCCCTCACTGGCCAAATGGTCATTTGATTTGCCTTTTTCTTTTTCTCTTTCAGGCAGGTTTCCTCAGCACGGCCCTTCCTTTGGTGTGTGACCAAATCAGAGATGTGAGACAAGATAAAGGAAAATAAAATAAAAATCCTGTCCCCTTTTCAGAGGATCACAGATGTCATGTATATGTTAACCCCCCTTTCCCTGAACTCCAGCATCGATACTAATGCAAAGAGATTCTGCTCCCTTATCTTCTGAGGGGACCCTTGGAGGCTTCCCTGTGAGTGAGGATGCGCTGTCGAGTAAGGGACGGGGCCCTGAAACCCTCAGCAGCCCCCTCTGAGCCAGGGTCCCCTCTTGTGGGGCCATGTTCTGACTACTGCCCCAGCTCTACATGTGGCCACTGATATCTCATTCCTGAAAAGTGTTTTCATTATGTGTGTCTTCCTGGAGAAGGTCCGTTTCCTTGAAGGCTTTGGTAATGCTTGCGTCATCTCATGGAGCATTCTGTCTGCCTTTTTAAAAAAATCTCCTCCTCCTTAGTTATATTTTCCTTATCATGGCTCTGCATTTGTGTTTGCTCTTTGCTTTTTAAAATCAGACTTGCCGGCGATTTCTTGGATGCGTTTATTGATTCTACCATCTTCTTAAATCTATAATTTCCACTCTGATCTTTTATTGATTCGTTCCCCTTCCTTTCCCTGGGATTTGTTCATTGTTCTTTTTGGCATCTCCTAGAGGAAAAGTTGAGGCATAAGGGCCTGGCTCCCTACATGCCAGCCGGAACTTTGATCCACCTTCTAGTGAAGGGAATTAAGTCAAACAGCCACCTTGAGGGACACTGGCCTAGCCATGAGCCCAGCTGCCCTCCTGTGCTTTAGAAGGTGGCCAGGAGTGTATTTTGGTGGCCAGAACTCTGCACCACGTAGGAAGAGCTGGGGCAGGGGGCTTCTGCGTTGTGTGGTGTTGGACATTTAGATGGGTTCTGATAGACACGGTCTCATTCCCGAGTCAAATCTTCCAACAATGGAGAGAGTTTCGATTTCCTCTAGTTTTAATTGGCCCGATCACAGGTATAGGGAATAACAGAAAGGAAACTATGGGCAGAAACAGCTTCTGTGCTGCAGTGAAAGGATTTTTTTTTTCTGCATTGTTACCGTCCTCGTTGTCAAGTTCACTGGAGCACTGTGTCCTTTCACATCAGCTGGTATACCCGTCTTCATCAGGACCAGCCAGCATGGTACCTTCTGCTTTACTTAGCCAGCTGCCCAGACCGGCTGGGAGGGGGAGCCCTGGGACTGCCATTCTGCGTGCCAGCGCCACATCACTTTGCCAGCATGACTTCTGAATCGCCTGCCCACCTACTGCCCTCACCCCCACACTCTTCTCAGGCAGGCCCTGCCAGCAGGAGCCCAGGATGTCAGTCTGATGCACTAGATCTGATTCAGTTACCACGCAGCCTCACTCTCTCTTGCACCTGGTGATTTAGGTCCTGTGGCCTGTCCTTCACTTTGGCCTTTCCTTTATGATAGACCTGGAAATTTCTTGCTTGAGTCATGAACCTCTGGTTTCCAGGACTGGCATGGGTCTTGCCCACATTTTTATATTCCTTTGATCATTTCGGTAGGAATTTGCCCTCTGTCTATTCACGTATTTCTTATTTGCCAAGTAGTTAAGAGTGAACATCTATACCATCAGGCTGTGTGCTTAGCTCTGGGGATGCAGTGGGGAAAAAATCCAATATAATTGCTGTCTCCGTGGAGCTTATGGTTGGGGAGTGGAGGGAGCACGTGAGGAGAAACAGCATGAATCAAGAAATCACACAAAGAAATGTAACTCACAACTGGGCAGGAGTGCTCCGAACTTACCACGAGGTCCTTTTCCCAGGCGGTGAGGGCAGGGAAGTCCCCTGCCTGCAGTGAATATGAAAGGTGAGCAGGAGTTCTTTAGGGGAAGATGGGAGAGGGCCTTCCTTGCACGTCCTCTGGGGGGAAGGAGCAGCGTGGACAGAGGTGAGATCGTGGGACGGTCACAGTTGCAGTTTGCCAGAATTGCCGGCTACGGTGTACAGACTGGGCCGGAGAGAAGCAAGTGTGCCTGGGGTGCACCGATATGATAGGAGGTGGTTACAGTCATCCGGGGGAAAGATGACAGCAACGTGGGTGCGGATGCTGGTAGTAGAGACGGGAAAGGTGAGAGAGTTAATTAACCAGGTCGTCCTGAGGCCCGAGTTTAGTGCCTATGGGTTTCAGGCTCCTAAGTTAAGTTCAGAGGGAGCCAAATTCCTTCCAGCCATCGGATCATTGACCATGTCCTTCCTTTCTGCTTCTTGAACCTTTTAAGCAAGACAAGCAACAGCCTTCTTGTTCAGATCTCAGCATGGGAAAGGGCCTTATTGCCTGTGCCTGTCAGTGTCTGGAAATAGAGTGTAGACATTCTGTGTTTGTTACGTGAATGAATGAGTGAATCAGTGAATGACTGTCACTTCTCCCAAGGCTTTGAGTTCTGGTTGTTACTAGCTCAAGAGAGGACCGTATCTACCAACCTCCAATTCAGGGGAGTGCTCATCCCCCGTCTCTTTATACACCTGTGTCAGACATAATTAATTGATTGCAGCTCTTCTCTCTCCAGATGTGACCTCAGAACACTTCTCCCAAAGCCCTCGAGGCAGCCAACACCAAGAACACTTGACTTGAAACCTGTTTGCTATGACCTAAATTTTAATATTTTAACAGACCGTGAGTAGATGCTCACAGGCAAAGAAGAGATTGACACCGAATCCTCTATACTTTCCCCTGTGAAAATGGCAGTGACCCCAGGACACCTACGTTCACCTTGCCCTTATACTTTAGAAGTGGTCTCTCTAAACTAGGCAGCAGCCCACCAGACCTCACTTCTGACATTAACTGCAGAGTACAGGGGTCCCCAGGGCCACTCTCAGGTTTAGTCATTTGCCAGAAGGGGATTCACGGAGTCTAGGGAAGGCCGTTAAGCTCCCTTAGGGTTCATCACAGCGAAAGGTTATAGATTAAGATCAGCCAAGGGAACAACAGGCATGTGGGACAGAATCCGGGAGGGTTCCAAGTGCAGCTTCCTGGTGTCCTCTTGCAGTGGGGTCTTGGACAGCATCAACTCCTCGTGGCAAGGACATGTGAGAGCACGTGCACCAGGGAGGCTCACCTGAGTCTTGGTGTCCAGAGGTAGATCTCATACCATATAACCCAAAGCCCTCACCATAAGTCATGTTATTTTCCTGCGTGGCTCAAAGTCCCAGGTAAACAGACACTCCTGCAGAACATTCCCAGGGCTCAGAGTTGACCTCTCAGGAGCCAAGGCCAAAGCCACACCTCTGTTGGGCAAGGTTAAATTCTTTTTTTTTTAACTTTTTTTTTTAATGTTTGTTTAGTTTTGAGAGAGAGAGAGTGGTGTGTGTGCAAGTGAGTAGGGGAGGGGCAGAGAGAGGGAGACAGAGATCCGAAGCAGGCTCTAGGCTCCAAGCTGTCTGCACAGAGCCCTCTGCAGGGCTTGATCCCACAGACCGTGAGATCATGACCTGAGCCAAAGTCATACACTTAACCGACTGAGCCACCCAGGTGCCCCGGGCCAGGATAAATGCTTTACCGCACAGCCTCTGTGGCTCATCTTCAGTTTACCGACCGCGGGATAATCTGATGCCATAAATAGCTAGACATACATATAAAAATCCTTTCATTTGTTTTTAGCAATGGTTTTGCAGGATAAAGAGCAGGTTTAAAACCTGGGCCTTTTCACAGACCTTCCCCGGAGAACAGTTAGGTGAGGATAATGGGTTTCTGAAGTCTGCCTGCCTGTGTTCACATCCCCGGGCCTACCATGTACCAACCCGTATGTGACTGCAGCCGGCTATTTTACCTTTCCTTGCCTCAGTTTCCTTACTGGTTTTGAGAGAATGCATGTGAAGGTCAGAAGAGTACACGGCATGGAGAAACGCTCAGTAAATAGGAGATACTGTTATTTTTATAATGATCGTGGAAAAGATTTAACAGCCTTTTGCCAATTATTGTCCTTGGGAAAATGTATAGAATTTCCCTTGATTTTTTTCCATTTCCACACCTTTATGTCTCTTAACACGAATGAAGCTATGAGCTAACAACCCTTCTTAAGAAATTGTGTATGTTTGGGGCGCCTGGGTGGCTTAGTTGGTTAAGCGTCCGACTTTCACTTAGGTCATGATCTCGCGGTTCGTGGGTTCGAGCCCCGCGTCGGGCTCTGTGCTGACTGCCGGCTCAGAGCCTGGAGCCTGTTTCAATCTGTGACTCCCTCTCTCTCTGACCCTCCCCTGCTCACGCTGTCTCTCTCTCTCTCTTAGAAATAAAACATTTAAAAAAAAAAATTTTAAGAAATTGTGTATGTTTGACCAAGTGAGCCTTGAGTTAGAGCAGTAAGAAGCACCCCCCACCCCTGCCGGGGCAAGCGTTTTCTAATGAGAAATGGAAATTCTTGCCACATCTTTGCTACAAATTGTGGCAGTTTCTTTAAAAAAAAAAAAAAAAAAAAAAAAAAAGACATGTCATTTCCCCAAGTTGCTACTGAGAAATCTAGGAGTTTGGGGAGAAAGTAAATTAAATCTCGAATCAGTCATTTTAGGACTGAACTGATGCACAAGGCCCTGATCTCACTCATCTCACCCTACCAGTGAGCTCCTTGAAGATGGCCTATTTGCAAGCGACGTGTTGCCAGAGCTCAAATAGAGCCTGCCTGCCTCGGAAGGGGCTAATTGGCCTTTTGGAGACCATTTACAACTGGAGCACAAGAGCTTTCTGTGCTGTTAGTAGAGCCTTGAGTTCATGCCAGCCATTAATTGTTTTTTAGGCTTTCCTGTGAAGACGGCTGAACTTGAGACTTGGCTTTCTTTCGGTTTTGCCATCTGTGAGCTGCCCTTGTCCACGTGTGATGTGTTTTAAGGTTGTTTTTCCAGGGAGCATCCCTTTAATAGTTTTCAGCTTTGGAATATGCTCACGTTTAGATTTTATTGGAAATGCTCACATTTAGATCTGATGCTCTTGTTTTCCTACACTTATGGGTTGTGGGGGCGCAGGGGATCCTCACTCTTCAGCTTCCTAAAGACTGTGGGGGCCGACTGTGTGAGGGCTTGGCTGACAGAGCTTCAGAAAGACCATTATCTTCCAGGCTGGGCCCTCCAGCGCTCATCGGATTTGGCTTACTTATAGGACGGACACAGACAGACAGAAGGGCCTTCCGCATGGTGACCCAGCTACCTAACCGAGAGCTCTCTTGTCTCCTAGCTTATTTCCAGTGACGCCGATGGAGCCATCCAAAGGGCTGGAAGATTCAGAGTGGAAAATGGCTCTTCGGATGAGGTAAGGAAGCCCCCTCCCCCCATATTGTCATAAGCACTTGATTATAGCACCAGGAGCTAAGGCATGGCTGTAGCACCTGTGACACAGCAGTGACAAGTCTGTGATGCTTTGTGATGCCACGAACACTTGCCTAAATGCAGCCTAGAAAGAGCTAAATGGAGCTCTTCAGGGTTTCATGTGAAGCAGACATGAAGGGGAAATGCCATTATTCTTTGTATGGACGGTGCTCTTAATCGAGTGATGTGAACCCTTTAAAAGATCTATAATAGCCACCTGCGTGGCTCAGTCAATTGAGCGTTCAACTTCAGCTCAGGTCATGATCTCATGGTTCATGAGTTCGAGCTCCACTTCAGATCCTCTGTCCCCCTCTCACTGCCCCCCCCCCCGCTTGCACTCTCTCAAAAATAAACAAGCATTAAGACAATTTATTTCTATAATGAAGGCAAGGAGACAGAAAGGTAGTCTGCCAGCAGTGGAACCGAAGAAAAATTCATAGCCGTGACACCTTTTGTGGAAGGCCCCAGAATCCCAGCTTGTCCCCTTTGCCAAGCTGGTCAGCTCGGCTCGGCCATGTAAGCAACATGGGGTTCGGGAGGGAGATGCAAGAGTTACTGCAGTTATCCAGTATCATCTTGATTCAGAGATGATACCAGGGCTAGGTATCTGTCTGCCATACTTGGGCCCAAGCCCTCTTTCTGGGGTCTCCTGGTCTTCCTTGCTGCTGGCCACAGGGGCTCACCTTGCTTGCCTTTCTTCGGACTTCCACTCCCACTCTACTCTTGGAGATGTACCCCCAGAACTACATCCAGAGTCTACTATCATCCCCTATTGTCCTTCTTTGCTACCTCTCTGAGAGATAGGCCATCAGAGTGCTTTAGCGCCCTCCCCCACCCCACCCCAGTTTTGGAGTCAGACAAGCCTGGGTTCAAGTTTTACACCACCCCCACCCACCCCACCCCCCTCCTAGCTCTATGTCCCCGAGCAAGTAACCCAGCCATTCCAAGCTTTGGTTTCTTCATCTACACAATAGAAAGTGTCTCAGGATTATTGAAAAGAATCAGTGAGCCAAGCTGGAAAAGCCACTGGTACTATGCCCGCCATGCAGTAAGCACTCAATAAATGGTGGCTAGAATGGCAATCATGGTTGTGGTTGCCAACACGATCGCTGCTGTGTTGCTGGCCTTGCTTTCCTGACTGCCTCCTTGATCCGATTCCTGGTGAAGGCCCGTGGATTTAACTTGAAAGGCCACAGCATCCAGGAGGCTATCGCTCATCTCAGCTGTGGCCTTAAGATCACACACCCAGATGTGGTATCCTCGCCACTGCTCCTTGAGAAATGAGGAGACCGTCCCATCTTCGGCTGGAACTCTGAATAGGTGCCCACCTACTCCTTTTCCAAAACGATGTCAACTGACCCACACAGAGGAAGCAACCCCCCGGGGAACTTGCTTCTGAAGCTTGGAGACAGCCCTCCCCAAATGGCCCAGCTCCTGAAACGAGACAGTCTTATTACCGCAGACTTGAGCAGCCAACTGTGTCCCCAGAGCAAGAACACTTAAGTCTTCATTCTCCAGCGCTCACAAAGCAAGCGCCACCATGCTGAGTTTCTGGTTTGAGAACCTAAGTACCAAGAGACGCCAGAGGATTTTGTGTCTCATGACATCCTCGCGCTACCCAAAGTTTTGCAGAACGTTAGCCCAGCCTCGAATGAGCAAACTCTACTGGACTTGCCCCACCACACGGAAGCACCACTCTGCCCCCTCCCAGAACCAGTCTCTAGAGGAAATCCACACTTCCTAAGAAAGAAGAAATGTGGTCCTAGGCTCACCAAGCACACCGCACACACTCTGGACCTGGTCAGGGATTAAAAACTGCCTCTAGAGGCCCTGGAGTCAGACCGACTGGGTTCAAACGGTGAGTCCACAGCTCACCAGCAGGGTGACTGTGGGCAGTTCACTTGACATCTTTGGAACCATTTGGTGGAGTTATTGATGTACAAATCACTGTGGACTGTTGTGGACTGTTGTGGACTGTTGTGTTCAAAACAGCCCTGTCTCAGATTGCTTCTTTGGGAAATATGATAGCAAGGCTCAAATACTGTTTTCAATTTTGTTCCTCCCAGAACCACTGAGCAAGAGTGCTGAGTTGGAGCACCACGCCTGTGTTTTGTATTGATGGCCTTCAGTTAAAAGCCTCCGGCCAGTGTTAGTGTTCACCCTGATAAAAGACCTTGGTGCAACGTGAGACTGAGAGGGAAGAAAAAAGCTGGCTTGCTCTGAGTTAGCGAAAGCCGTCAGTGCACTAGAAGGGACAGTGTGTGTATGGAGATGCTTAAAATTTTTCAAACGCACAAAGAAACAAACTGCAACGTAATTTCATCATTGGGCTATTTCTCCTTTTTTATTGGATTTTAAGAGCTGTTTATACCGTATGGATCCTAGACCTTTATCAGATACATGGTTCACAAAAACTCTCCCCCATTCCACAGACTGTGTATTTTCACTTTCTTTTTTTTTTTTTTTTTTTTTTAAAATTTTAATGTTTTTATTTATTTCTAGGAGAGAGAGAGAGAGACAGCGTGAGCAGGGGAGGGTCAGAGAGAGAGGGAGTCACAGACCGAAACAGGCTCCAGGCTCTGAGCTGACAGTCAGCACAGAGCCCGACGCGGGGCTCGAACCCACGAACCGCGAGATCATGACCTAAGCGAAAGTCGGACGCTCAACTGACTAAGCCACCCAGGCGCCCCTTGTATTTTCACTTTCTTGATTGTGTTCTTTGAAGTGCAGAGGTTTTTAAATTTAATGATGTCTCGTCCATCTATCTTTTTCTTTTTGTTTCTCCTGCTTTTCATATCATTTCAAAGAAACATTGCCTAGTTCAGAGTGGCTCAGTCACTTCCTTTTTTTTTTTTTTAAGTTTTTATTTCTTTATTTTGTGGGAGAGGGAGAGAGAGAGAGAGCACAAACAGGAGAGGGGCAGACAGAGAGGGGAGACCGAGAATCCCAAACAGGCTCCATGCTGTCAGCACCCAGAGCCCGACTCGGGGCTTGATCTCATGAAGCGTGAGATCATGGCCGGAGCCAAAACCTAGAGTCAGACAGTTCACCATCTGAGCCAGCCAGGTGCCCCGGCTCAATCACTTCTTTTACTTCCCGTTCCATTGAGGATAATGTTGAATTTGCCTTGACTTCTTTGCACATTGTCAGTACACTGATTTTACCATCCGTGACTGAGAACTGCAGTATGTGAAGCTGGCCCGTGCTCACGGTGTGGTGGTGGCCTGGGTTTCTCTGTGTGCGCAGCCACCTAATGGTGTGCTGGTGTTGTTCTAGAAAATGAATTTTCAGGACCAAGAGGAGGCCTAGGTTGCGCTGCCTTTGAGTAGGGAATGTTTCGCTGTGATTCAAAATAAGAACTGTATATTTGGTCTTTGGCCCACTTCCAAACACTTGCTGTCCTAAGTCGGGTGATAAAGGTGTCTTTTGTCACATTAATGAAGTGACTATAGGAAAGCCCCTAGGGATGGAGGCCTGGTTACCAGAGAGATCTCCCACATAATTACAGGGGGTAGAACTTTCCATCCCACCCCTGGCTCCCAACCTCCAAGGAGAAGAGAAGGGCTGAAGATTGAGTTCAGTTGCCAATGGCCAAGGACTTCATCAATCACAGCTCAATCGGTGATTTAATCAATCGATGAGGTCTCCACAAAAACCCAAAGGACGGGATTCAGAGAGCTTCTGGGTGGGGGACATGGGGAGATGTAGGGAGAGTAGCAGGCCAAGAGGGCATCCACCTACCTTGTCTTATGCGTCTTTTCCATCCGGCTCTTCCTCAGTTACATCCTTGGGTAAGACATCTAGTTAGTAGTTAATCCAGTAATCTAGTCAGTAAAATGTTTCTCTAGAGTCCTGTGAGCCACTCTAGCAAATTAATTGAACACAGGAGGGGGTCATTGGAACCTCTGATCTGTATCCAGTTGGTCAGAAGGACAGGTGACAACCCGGACTTGGGATTGACGTCTGTGGCGGAAGGAAGGCAGTCTGGTAGGATGGAGCCCTTCACCTGTGGGATCTGACGTTGTCTCCAGGGAGATGGTGTCAGAATGGAGTGGAGTTTCAGACACCCAGTTGGTGTCGCAGAAATCCTTGGTGCTGTGGGGATAAAACAAATTTGAGTTGATGTCAGAATCGGAGTGAGGGTCCACATTTGCCAGACACCAGCTTGAGACTGCCCGAGCCACCCTGGTGGTGCAGAACAGAGCTGAAAGTTTACGTGAAGCCTGGCCTGTGGACACAGCACCTCAGAGGCACTCCCTGCTCAGCTCTGCTCAGCACTGTGGCAACCTGCCCTCTAATTTTTGTGGTAGAGGGGTCTCTTCTGGCTCACGTTTTCCTTCCACGTGTAGCCCTTTGGGGCCCTAGTGTAATGTGGGCTGGGTCTCCTACCTGCTTCAGCAGGTCTGGGATTTTGATTCTCTGCCTTCTTGCCCCAAGTTTAGTTTCCCCAGGATTGACAAATATCCTCAAAAAAAGATATCCTTGGTCCTCTTACCTCTCTGGCTTCCCACCTGCCTGTTGGGGCTGGTAATTCCTGACTATCTCACAGGCACCCCAGGGCTTTTAAGGAGATGTTTTTAATATTTTTCTAGTAGTTTTAGTTTTTTTAGCGGGAGCGTTGGCTGAATAACCTACCCCATCGTTACCAAAAACAAAAGCTATATCAGGAATGCCTTTCATGTAATAAGTCAAGTCACTCATTCAACCTTCATTCTCTGGCTCGTTTCTCGGTGCCAGATAGCCTGTGCACTGGTCACGTAGGAGTAAGATTGCGGATATCCCTGCCCCGGAGTCCTCATAGATTGGCAGAGGGAGCAGTCAAAAAAAAAACAAAAAACAAGTAACACAGACAGATAAGAGGATAGCAAATTTTGGGAAGTACTATGGGGAAAACATTGAGGGGCATAGTGCAAAGTAAGAGGAAAAGCCCTACTTGCATAGGATGGTTCCCAGGGGTATCACAGTGAGGCCGGAGCCTCTGAGCAGTGTTTCTGAGACCACTGATGGTAAAGGACCCACTTTTTTATTTCCGATCGGTTGCAGAACTCAGTGTGGCCCTACTATGTGCAACCAGTATGCAGCACCCCGTTGGTATAACTCCCCACCAAATTTCATAACACCCGGATAGGTCTGGATTCTATTTAAAGACATGAATCCACTGAACGTGACTTTGGTGTCATAGGAACGTCAAATTGCTAGTAAATGTTCCTAGGTGCTTGCTCTCCGTACACTTGGCCATGGACCGATAAGAAGTTTGCAGATCAGCGCCCATCCATTGACTGTTTGCTGCCTTAGAGTTGGTCTAGGCCAGGCCCCTCATGAGATATGAGTCCCTGCAACAGCTTTGCCACAGCGAGCTCATCAGCCCCTGCTTGAATACGCCTGCAGGAAAGGGAAACTCGCTTTCTCCTCGATCAGTTGTTTTCCACTGGACACCAGCTGAGTGTCCTACAGTTCAGTTCATTTCTGACCCTAACTACCCGGCGTGAGCTCTACAAGGCTGCCCTCACTTCAGCCACCAGGCGCCAGCATCAGGTCCCCAGGTCACCCACACTTCTGTCCCACTTGGCTACAAAGTCAGGGGTTCTTACACACTGCCCCCCTACGCCCGCCCCATCCTTCCAATAATTTCCTAAAACAACTCATAGAATTTCAGAAAGCACCTTACTTACTATCACCAGTTTATTCCAAATGGTGCGACTTAGGAGCCGCCAAATGGGAGAGATGCACCAGGCACGGATCTTCCGTGCTCCCACCAGGAGGACCACCCTCCCAGCACCTTGGAACCACGCAGGGACCCCGCCACGAAGGGGTTCCAGCACATAAGCATGACTGAGCAAATCGTTGGCCGTCAATGATTACATCATTCCGTGGCCCCTCCCCTCCCACAGGCTTCACCTTGGGGCTGAAAACCACAGGCTTCTGATCAAGGCTTGGTCCAGCAGCCAGCCCCATCCTGAAGCTCTGCACACACCCAGCACAAGTCCCCTCCTTACAGCCAGAGACACCCCTGCCACCCTGGTCGCTCAGGAAGTCCCAAGGGTTCTTCTTCTTGGACAGAATTCATCATCTACATTTTCCACTCAGAGTTTCTGTTTACATTTTCTGTAGCCCACGGCATACGGCTTGGCCCTCTTCGGCGGGATAGGCCCTGCAGCATTCCAGGACACCTGCTGTTTGTCTCCGAAGACCTGGACGCCGTTCCACCCACCACCGGCCTCACTGCTGCTCCTTGGCCACCAGAGAGGTGGTTAATGTTAAGCTGAGGTTCTCGGAACTGAATTCGGGGCTCCAGGTGCCCCCCGCCCCACAGCCACAGGGTGGAGCAGGCTCTTCGTCTTCTGTCCCTTGCGCGTGCTCGCTCGCTCGCTCTCAAGCCTCCTTATGAACCTTCAATATGCTACCCCTCACCTCAGTCTTCCTCACATGTGCTCTTGTCGGGCTGTGCGGTGGTCGTGGCGTGTGTAGACCATTTTGGAGTCAAACTCGGGTTCCCGCCTCGGGTCTGTCACTCACCAGTTGATGACTCAACTTCTCCGAGCCTCGGTTTCCTGATGGGTGAAATGGGCGCCACTTCCTGCTCTGTAGCACCTGGCCTCCCCCGTCCTGTCCTCCCGCAGCTTGGATTTGTCCCCAAACATAGGGATTTGCATCATCCGTACTGAATTTAATCTCATCGGCGTGTCCCGTAACTGCTGACTGTCAAAAGGGGTTTTTCTGGACATCTTGATTCTGTCACCTGCCCTATTAGCTAACCCCCTGGAAAGCTTTGTATTACCTTCCAGTGTGCTTCTCCCGCCATCTGCGTGCTCATGCAGATTATTAATTAAAATGAGTGTGACCCCGGGGTAGATCACTGGAGGCCTCCCTCACAGCTCACCCGTATGTGTCAATTAGTATATTGTGGAACAGGGGGACAGTCTTTGAGCCTTTTCTAAATCTCTCTTCCTTCACGTGGGAGGATTCTCTTACACGCAGTTGGGGTATATGTAAATGAGTACAGCCTTTTGGGAGGGCAATTAGCAATAATTAAAAATGTGTATACCTCTACTACAAAGCTGTAATCATCAAGACTGTATGGTATTGGCACAAAAACAGACACAAAGACCAATGGAATCGAATAGAGAATTCAGAATCGGACCCACAAATGTACAGCCAACTAATCTTTGACAAAGCGGGAAAGAGTATCCAATGGAAAAAAGACAGCCTCTTTAACAGATGGTGCTGGGAGAACCGGACAGCAACATGCAGAAGAATGAAACTAGATCATTTTCTCACACCATACACCAAAATAAACTCAAAATGGATCAAGGACCTGAATGTGAGACAGGAAACCATCAAAACCCTAGAAGAGAAAGCCGGAAAAATCCTCCTTGACCTCCACCGCAGCAATTTCTTACTTGACACATCCCCAAAAGCAAGGGAATCAAGAGCAAAAATAAACTACTGAGACCTCATCAAGATTAAAAGCCTCTGCACGGCAAAGGAAACAATCCATAAAACTAATAGGCAACCAACGGAATGGGAAAAGTTAGTTGCAAACGACATATCAGATAAAGGGCTAGTATCCAAAATCTATAAGGAACTCACCAAACTCCACACCCAAAAAACAAACAATCCAGTGAAGAAATGGGCAGGAGACATGAACAAAAGTACGTATACCATTTGGCCAGCAGTTCTACTGCTAGGAGGTGTATTCTAGCATTATTTAAAATAGAAAAAAAAAAAAAAAAACCCTGGAAACAACTTCAATTTCCATCAGTAGAGGAATAATTACATAAATTATAATACATGTATTCAGTGGAATGCTTAGTAGCTGTTAGAAAGAATGAAGTAATAGCATACACCATAGAAAAATGTTTACAGTAGGATTAGACCTAAAAGCAAGTCCCGGAACGATCAGTTTTTCATCCCATTTCCTTAAAAGCAAACCAGAAAAAAAGGTAAATATGTCTGTCAGTATGCAAGAAAGTCTCCAAAAGAATACAGAAGAATTTAACAGTGATTGCTTCTGGAGAAGGGAAAGGGCAGGTCAGGGAAGAAGTCAGAAAACCGTAACTTTATGTCAAGCCCTTTTGTGCTGTTTACATATTTTCCCCATCTCTACTCAGCAGTAGTGTTTAATTTTTCTAAAAACCTATAGAGTCGTTAAAAAGAACAAGGTAGATCTAAATGTACTGACATAGAAATATCACTAAGATATTTTCTTTAGTGGAAAAAAACAAGCCTCAGTGTAATAGCTACACGACCATCCCATTTATGAAAAGAGTTTGTGTGTGTATATACATATATGTGTGTGTTATGAATGTATGTGTATATACGCACGTGGACGCTGATGTGTGACATGTGCATGTATGTATATAGTAAACACACCTTTGTAAATGCGTACAGTGCTCTGGGACTATCCACACCAACCTGGTAGAATGGTCCTTAGAGGGAAAGGATGTGCACCAGGGCGTGGAAGATGGGGAAGAGAAGCGGATTTTAATTTATGTGTGGTTTCACTTTTTTCAACCAGCTTATATTTCCGTTTGCAATTTAAAAGACTTTAGTGTATTTTTTTAAAATTCATATTCTTTACTGCCAGCGTTCCCTCCGCAGTTTAAACCTAGAAACTGAAGTAAAGTCCGTTTAAATGCATTCACTTACTAATTGAACTTCACTCTGGAAAAAAACATGAAAACTCCCAAGCGTTCGATAAAACAGGGGGTCTCGTCCGTAGTCCGTGGTGTATGGCTTTCCTGCTTAAAGTCAACCATGAGCGAATAGTCAGGTAAAATGAGGGTGTTCTATGTGGATTCTGATTACATCCTCCTCAAAATATCCTGGCCAGATT
Organism: Hyaena hyaena; assembly: GCF_003009895.1. Lineage (NCBI taxonomy): Eukaryota > Metazoa > Chordata > Mammalia > Carnivora > Hyaenidae > Hyaena > Hyaena hyaena. The sequence goes on along the minus strand of NW_024080670.1, from coordinate 4,755,813 downwards.
CATTCAGTTTCTCTCCTTCTCATTGCACAAGTATGAAGAAAAAGACCATGAAGGTCACCAAAGAGGTTTTGTGGGCTTTGGAATTCAATGCAGGAATGATTCAGGATTTCTTGGTCTCAGGACTCACTTAACACTGTGGGCGTGGTCAGGTACATCTGTCACAAAGAAGTTTGAGTTTATTACTCTTCATAATACCTTTTAGCAAACCTTCACCTGAAAGGGCATAATTTAATAAGAGGCTGGGTGGCTCAGTCAGTTGAGTGTCTGACTCTTGATATCAGCCGGGGTCCTGATCTTCCGGTCATGGGATCAAGCCCCATTTAGGGCTCTGTGCTGAGTGTGGAGCTTGCTTGGGATTCTCTCTCTCCCTCTGCCCCTCCCCCATGAACACGTGCTCTTTCTCTGTCTGTCTCTCTCTCTCTCAAACAAACATTTAACCAAAAAAATAAATAAAATGGCATAAGTGTGGGCATCTGCAGTGTTAAGCTTTAGTTTTCTGGCAAATGAGCCCATCAGAATATTTCCTCCGAACTCTCCTGTTAATGTCAAATAAAGTGCTCCTGGTGTCATGTCACCCTAAATGTTGTAGACAAAGTTTCTCTATCATTGAAATCCTCTGTGAAATAGGTTATCCTTAAAAGAGTTAGGGTTTGTTGCATTATTAAAGCCACAGTTAGGCACTACTGCACCCATTCCACAACCACTAAAATGAAAATGACATGCTAAGAGCTGGTCAGAGGATGTGGAGGCACTAGAACTCTCCCCATCTTGGCGGTAGTGTAAATTGGTGCCTCCCCTTTGAAAGTTTGGCAGTATCTACTAAAACGGAACATCTGCCCCCTCTCGTCCCCGGTTGTATACCCAACAGCAGTGAGTGCTTATGTCCGGCAAAAGACAGACGTAAGAATGTTCACGTGACTTTATTCTTAATGACTCCAAATTGGAAACAGTCCCTATGTCCATCAACTGAAGGGTGAATGCATACACTGTGGTTCATACGGGGACTGCTACGTGGCAACGGGGGAGAGTGAACTGTTCCTGTGCCCCCAACACGGATGAATGTCATAGACTTGAGGCTGAAGACAGAGCCTGACTCAAACAAATACACATGATCTGATTTCATTTCTGTGAAGTTCAAGAGCAAGTAAAACAAATCATGGTGACAGAAGTCAGGATAATGGTTACCTTTCTCTCAGAAGATGATTGGGTATTGACTGGGGAAAGCCTTCTGGGGTACTGGAAATGTTTTCTGTTTGGATCCAGGGAGTGGTCACAAGGGCGGATACATATTTTATTTATTTAAAAAAAAATTTTTTTAATGTTTATTTATTTTTGAGAGGCTGAGAGAGACAGAGCCTGAGCAGGGGAGGGGCAGAGAGAGAGGGAGACACAGAATCTGAAGCAGGCTCCAGGCTCTGAGCTAGCTGTCAGCACAGAGCCTGACACAGGGCTCAAACCCAGGAATCGTGAGATGTTGACCTGAGCCGAAGTCAGACACTTAACCAACTGAGCCACCCAGGCTCCCCAAGCATATACATATTTTAAATATCATTTATGATTCACTCAAGGTTTATACCGTCCACTTCTGTTACTTAGCATCAGAAATCGGAACTCATTTTTAGAGTCGTTCTGGTGTCTTGGGCAGAGGTGTTTCTCCATTTTGTTTCCTTGCTTAGTCTCCTTCCTTTTGTCAGTTCTTGTGTGTATTCTTATCTTTACACCTCATCATAGGTGATTCTAACTAGGGACAGGAAGTGTCTTGCTCTGCGAGACTCACAGCTTTTTCGGTGTTGGGTTCTCCTCCCCCCATTCTAGTTAAGGATTCAATGAAGACAAAAGTTAAGTAGGTAACTTTTTTTTTTAATTCTTTTAATGTTTATTTATTTTGGAGAGAAAGAGATAGAGACAGTGCACGAGCAGGGGAGGGGCAGAGAGAGAGGAAGACACACAATCTCAAACAGGTTTCAGGCTCTGAGCTGTCAGCACAGAGCCCCGTGCAGGGCTCGAACCCACAAACTGTGAAATCATGACCTGAGCTGAAGTCAGATGCTCAACTGACTGTGCCGCCCAGGTGCCCCAAGTAGGTAACTTTTTGATAACTAAAAAAAACAAAAAACAAAACAAAACAAAACCCTCATAGGGGCACTTGGGTGGCTGTCATTTGAGTGTCCAACTTTGGCTTGGGTTATGGTCTCGCGGTTTGTGGGTCCACTGCTGTCAGCGAGGAGCCCTCTTCAGACCCTCTGTCTCCCTCTCTCTCACTGCCCCTCCCCTGCATATGCACTCTCATGCTGTCTTTCTCTCTCTCTCAAAAATAAATAAACAGTAAGAAAAAAAACACCCTCATGATTGGCACTTGTTATGCAATAAAGATATGGGACAGGGCATGCCGCTGGCCAGAGTCCTGTCTGTCACTCTGAGATTCCCTTCCAAGGGTCTGCACGTTGCCTTGTGTTATTCTATTCTGCAGCAGCCAGTGTTCAGACCTCTGGGAGGGGGGAAAGCAGACTCAGGGCTTTAGAAGATCTAGAGTCTGGAGGTCATTTTCTTTTTCCCTTAACCCCCTTGGCAGTCTGTGAGGCCTGTAGGCCCCTTCTCTGGATATCTTTGGACACATAAAACACGTGAGATCATAAATTAAAATAATAATCTTATATTAAAATAGTTACAGGAGTGATTCTTTCAAACCTAATTTATGAGACAGTAATATATACCCTTTTTTATCAATACCTTAAATAACAAGGCCAGGAGTAAGTCTAACAACTGTTGTAACTTTGAACCGAAAAGGTTGCAAACAGTATTCAAGATGTCTGCAGTCACTATAATGAGTTCTAAAAATATCTGTGACCCCCTCCTTTTTTTTTTTTTTTTGCATACATTTGTAATTGAAAGAAACACTACATTTTCACTAGAAGGTAGCAAAAGAAAGATTTTTGTTTGTTTGTTTGTTTTGTTTCACCCAAGCTCATGGCCTTCCCTGGGTTCTTTGCCAACCCCTGGCATAGAGCATTGCTCCTCAAGATTCAGTGTTCCTCAGAATCACCTGGGATGCTCGTGAAATTGCACATTCCAGGGCCCCGCCCACAGAGATCCTGAGGAGGGGGTAGAATGGGCCCACGGGTGACATTTTAACAAATCTAGAAGCACAGAGCTAAGATCCAGGGCTGTGCCATGCAAGTCTGAGAAGCTCCAGAGGCCTAATTGGCCGCCTCCTTCCGAGTCTCCGCTCCAGGCTCTGCTGAAAGCGTCCAAGGCCTTGGGCCAGTGGCACCCGCTGCAGTGGCATCTGACTGGCTAAGGCCAGCTGCCTTAGCTGGACCCCATCTGCATCTGGGCAGCTGAGGCCTGAGGCTGGCTGGAGACCCTCAGAGTCAGACAGCGGCTGCGTGCCGCCCAGAGGCATAGTAGGCTGTGGGCCGGCCCTGCGGTGGCTTGTGATTATAAAGTGAACTCTGTTGACAATGAATCATCCAGACATTCTACCAGGAACAAAACCCAATTATGGCTCTTCTTGAGTCACACCAAAAGGTCAAGACCGAGAGGCAACAACATCTCAAACAGTTGATCAACATAAACCTCACCAATGAGGAATAGCCATCTATCTGTTCTGGAAACAGGATAAGCTGTGGGCAGGCTCCACTTACGTAGCGTTCTGACCAGGTCTGCATAACCCTAACCTCATCATGGGGAAGCGCCAGACAAACCCAGGATTAATGCTTTCTTTTTTAAAAGAAGAGGGGGAGGGGGTTGTGCTGCATTCTTTTAAAAATGTCAGTGTTGTAAAAGACAGTCTGTAGAAATGTTCCAGATGAAGGGGGTCTGAAGACACACGACAACTCAGTCATCCTGCACTCAGGAGGGAAAATGCTTTAAATGACATTTTGGAGTCATTTGACATAATTGGGAATACAGATGGTAGACTAAAGTATTGTATTGATGTTAAATTTATAAAAGTTGGTAAATTATATATAGATATAGATATAGAAAGTGTGGTTATGTAAGAAGATAGCTCTATTCTTGGGAAATACACTCTGAAGCATTTAGGGATAAAGGGCTATTATTTATGCATCTTAGTCTGAAATGGTTCAGAAAAAATTGTGTGTGTGTGTGTATAGAGAGAGAGTAGTGAACAAATGAATAAATGGAATAAAATATTAACAGTAGGTAAATCTGATAAAAGGGTAGAGAGATGCCCTTTACAGTCTTATTCTTGCAACGTTTATGTAAGCTCAAAATTATTACCAAATTAAAATATTCACATGCACACACACACACACACAATCAGTAGCTGATTTTTTTTTAATTCAAGAAAATTCAATAAGGGGCACCTGGGTGGCTCAGTCGGTTAAGCGTCCGACTTTCACTTAGGTCATGATCTCGCGGTTCGTGGGTTCGAGCCCTGCGTCGGGCTCTGTGCTGACTGCCAGCTCGGAGCCTGGAGCCTGTTTCAGATTCTGTGTCTCCCTCTCTCTCTGACCCTCCCCTGTTCACACTGTCTCTCTCTCTCTCTCTCTCAGAAATAAATTAAGCATTTTTTAAAATTTTTTAAAAAGGAAAATTCAATAAAAGCACAGTAATGCTAAGCATTAACCTACTTTTTTACTCCTTGAGGAGCAAAAGGGCAGAATATGAAAAAGAACACAGACGATGACATAATGGTTAACATGTTTAAAAAGAAGAAAAAGCCCTCCAAAATTGGCACTGACTTTGGTTTCAGCTCTACTGCCTATGAGCTTCTCAACCTTAGGCAGCATAGCTAAAGTCTCCAGGCCTCAATTTCTTCATCTGAAAGTAGGAGATGAAATAAAATCTATGTCATAACTTTGGTGGAGGTGCTATGGAAATGATGCACAGAAAGTGCTTGGCCTCATGCTTGGCCCTTAATGCTCTTTCAGTGAGAGTATTTTAGTATTTCCAGAGCATGAGAAAGACAGAGAAAGCATGTATATATACATGCATATATATAAAGCAATATAACCCCGGGGCGCCTGCGTGGCTCAGGGTTGAGCATCTGACTTTGGCTCCCGGGTGGCTGGGTTGAGCATCTCACTTCGGCTCAGGTCATGATCTCATGTGGGTTCGAGCCCCGCGTCAGGTTCTGTGCTGACAGCTCAGAGCCTGGACCCTGGACCTTGCTTTGGATTCTGTGTCTCCTGTCTCATTGCCCCTCTACCTCTCTCTCTCTTTCTCTCTCTCTCTCTCTCCCTCTCTCTCTCTCTCTTTCTCAAAAATAAACATTAAAAAAAAGTAATATCCCTAAAGCATGACAGAAATACATGCAGAAAAGAAACTGTAACCCTATCTCACTAACAAATACTATACATAATTCATTTTTTCTAATCCAGCAGTATACCAAAGGAATACTATATCCCGAGACCTCGTCAGATGCATTTCAGAAATCTAAGCCATTCAGCATCAGAAGAGCCAGTAGTGTAATTCATTACATTACTATGATTTTCCCCCAATTTAAGCTGTTCTCTCGATAGTTGCCAAAAAAACTTTCAGTAAAATTCGATATTCACTCCTGACAGTGGCCTCTTTGTAAGCTCACAATTGACGGAAACCCCTTCAACGTGACAACGCACGTGACCACAAGCACCTAGTAAATCACGAGAAGCATCTCAGAATCAGAAAAGTATGTTCCAACAGTCTGCCGTATACACACGGCACAATGTGCCTGTCAGTGGAGTTCCATACCGCATTTTCAGTATGATTGCTTTGTGGTAAGAAAAATACATATACGTGTACATGTAAGAAAAAATGAGAGGGGACCACGGCAAATCATTCATCGCGGTTATCTTTGGGGAGAGGATTCAGATGATTCATTATGTTTATCCATATTTCCCCCCATTCGTTGTGTTATTTCGTGACACATTTTAAATATTCTACCAAAAAATATGAACTTGAGTAAGAGGCCGATGAGATGCGTTCCGGGTGAAAGGTGCCTGTTACAGGGTTGCCAAACAGAAGGGCATGCCTCTAGGGGGCACCAGCTGCCAAATATTTGGAGCTTCGAACCAGGAAGTTCTACTCAAGTTGGAAATAGCGGAACCCATCACTCGGTTTCTTTTCCTATACCCCAGGGACCTTCAGAATGCTTCTGCGATGTGGACATGGTATCTTTTCTAATGGGAACATGTGGCTACAGTCTTGTTTGTACGCTTTTGACAAGGACTTTTTTGGTTCTTTGGCCTCTGGTTCATTGCCAGCTTCTTGTTTACTTTCTGAATAAGCCTCTTAATGGCACAATTTTGTTCACTTACAGAATGCGACCGCCCTGCCGGGTACGTGGCGAAGAACAGACGTGCACTTAGAAAACCCAGAATACCACACCAGATGGTATTTCAAGTATTTTTTAGGACAAGGTAATTATGCCATGATGGTGGTTGGGATAAAAGGAAATGAAAAATAGTGTTGCTGTAATTTATTCTGGTGCCCTAAAAGTGTGAAACTAACCAGTTTAGGGACACTAATGTCAGGTTAGTAGTCAGCTTTGTAGATTTGAAGATTCAGTTCCAACCTCAGCCCTAGGATTTTTTATTCTCTCTCTCTCTCTCTCTCTCTCTCTCTCTCTCACACACACACACACACACACACACACACATGCACACGCATCAGTTGTTTTCATCCCTTGGGAATTAAAGGGGATTAGATATTCTAAATGGCAATTTGAATTTGCAGGGTAGACATCAATTTTAGACCTGACCAAGGCCAAATACCAAGTACTATCCTATACCAAATACTATAGACAGGTCTATAGCGGATGTTGAACACTTAGTTCAAGGCAATGAGGGGAAGAAATGATTCCCTGAGGGTCAACATAGAACTGGAGAGGCATTGGCTCTGGTAACACGCAATTACACTGGCCAAGGCGCTCATTGTCCCTACCCTCAGGGAGGCTCTAAAATGGGTCTGAGTCCTGGTTCTGCCGTTCTTAACTACAGGACCTGACACCGATCACCTCTCTATGTCTCCGAGACTTCATTTCCTTCTCTGTAAAGTGGAGGGATCACTAACACATACCTAGTAGGTTTGAATAGGCGTTTCAGTGAGATATGCTGGAGAGAAACCCTAAGCCCTGCGCCTGGCACACAGCAAGAGCTCAGTCATTAAGAGTGATGTCCATTTAAAGTGAAGGGCTCAAGTGAACATACATGGGAAGGCGGAAAACGTGAATGGAAGAATAATCACTGTCGCAAGATTAGAGAAAAGCCAGATAAATTGCTTATCAGGCGAATGCATGTGTTTCTAGAAGATGTGACGCTTGGACTATAAAATGAGAGTGATCAGGCACAAAGGATATCCTTTTAAAAGTCTGATACTGTTTTATTCTAAGTAGTTCGCTTGCTATAGACAAGGCATATTCCTTTATAAAGAAAGAAGTCAGTGGGAAAGTTGTCAAGTTCCCAAATGCTTGAAAGCATAGTTCCCAGAGCAGTGAGGCTCTAGAGAAAACCAGCGCCATCATTCAGATACCAAGAAACTCAGAGGTAAGGCAGGCGCCAGGTTGGTGGATTCAGAGGCTCAGTGGTGTCCTCGAGGCTGGCCCTCCTCAGGGTCACAGGGTGGTTGTAGTAATTCCAGGCATCACCTCTCGACACCATCATGTCCAGAGCAAGGAGAAGGCCATCTTCAGGACTGAAGAAGCCTTTCGGGAAACCCCTTGACCCATTTCTCCTCCTGTCTCATTGGCTGGCATTGGTCACATGTTCATTTCTGAACATTCCTGAACCAGTCGCTGCCAAGGTCAAATGGGAGTGCGTGATCAGCGTGGCCTGATCAGGGTCCTTTCTGAGCTGGGTTTAGGATGCTTGCTCCCTCCTCGTGTGAAAAGGAAAAATTGTCTACCGCCACTGGGGCCTGAAAGAATCAATTGTATGTTCACTGTTGTAAACCTGTGTCTCTTGCAGTCCATCAGAATTACATTGGGAATGATGCAGAGAAGAGCCCCTTCTTCTTGTCCGTGACCCTTTCTGACCAAAACCATCAGCGCGTCCCTCAATACCGTGCAATTCTTTGGAGGAAAACAGTAAGTCTCTGGCTTGCACCTGGAGGGGCATCTGTGCTCCAGAGTTTGATTAGTATCCTTGTCAGAGTGGTTCTGGTGAGTCTTTTTCTGTGGGGTTCTCGGAGCTTGGATATTCAGGATTATACTCTTCAGCAGTGGGGCCTCCAAGCTCTGGGTTCAACCACATATTCTCCCCAACAGGCCACAAACCAGGCACGTCCCTTCCCCTACGTCTCTGGCCTGTGACATAGAACTGTATTTTACAGAGTATATTAACCTTAGCGGTTACTGAAACTGAAGACCAACTGGTTGACCTTCAACTAAAAGAAAGAAAAGTTATTGGAAGAATATAATACTGTTACCTGGTACAGGCCATGGGGTGCTCCTCTTTCCGTGGGTCATTCAGTCAAGCACTGAGCCAGCTGCGCTTCTAGAATTTCTTTGAGGCTTAACCCCTTCCATCAATTTCCTGAGGTAGAAAAACACCTCAAGACTTAACAGGACAAGTACCCCCCGCCCAGGGTGGGTTCTGAGTAGACTGAAGGCAAGTCCCTTCAACTCAGGAATGTGGGCTTCTCTTTAGCTTAGGAAAATTTTCTTAGGTTCGTTTTTGCTGCTTTCTCTTCTTTTTTCTGAATTCTTTTTCTGGGAATTCTTACAGTTGGTCTCCATCTTTCACCTTTTACCTTTAATCATTATGTCCTTCCCTTGGTTCCTTTTTCTTCCTTTGCTTCTCAGAGAACTTTTCATAGGCATTATGGACAATAGAAAGAGCAAAGGGTTTGTAGCCAAGCAAACCAGGGTCAAATTACATCAGTAGTAAATTCATTCATGTCAATTTGAGAAAATTGCCGATGCTCTCCGTTTTCTTCTTTGTAAACTGGGGAAAGTTCTGGGCTGTGGCTCACAGGGTGCCAAGGACTATATTAAGTGAGCTGTGATTTCAAAATCCACATCTATGCGATGTCCCAAATCATCAAATCTTAAGTGGCTTAGATACCAGAAGGATAGAACATTTTACTCTCGAATGGGTGAATGCAGTGTATAATTAAGAAGCAATGAGGCAAACCACACTCGGAAAATGTTAGTACTATTATGTGGTAGTCTCACTTTTTGGGTACATTTGTTGAAAGCTATTAATCATTGCACACTGATTCTTACCTCAGCAATACAGGATCTCAAAAATTGCCACGTAGATCTTTTTGGGAAGGAAATAATACAGGAACGTAAAGAAACAGTCTTTTTTTTTTTTTTTTTTTGCATACACACACTCAAAAAAATCGTTTTTTTACACGCACACACTTTAAAAAAACAGTAACTTTTTAATACACACACACACACCAACACATGGTACATGTGTTTGCCTGCATGCGTACACATACAGCAACTTCAAAAAGCCCAGAAAAAATTTCTGGGAACCATTACGCAGTAAGTTGCAGTTAGGAACTTTCTGTGACGATTAAAAATGCTCACAGTTGACAATAAAATCTAACATTTATTGAGCACTTACCGTATGCCATATATATTAAATCCTCCCAGTGCATTATCTTAATAGGTGAAATTGTGGTTTAAGGGGTTGAATGTCATGGTCGAGGTTACACGCCAAAGGCGGCAAGGCTGTGCTGAGCTGTTAGCAGAATTAATTCTATATATAATTCTTTGACTTGTGCTCTCTTTCACTAGACTCTGAGCTCCATGAAAGCAGGGGACATGTAATTGCTTTGTTCCCACCCAGTCCGGTACCTGGCAGGTAGAAGCAGCTCAAGAAGTATTTACTGAAAGAATCAATGAATGACACCAAAGCCCAGCCTAACCTGTGTGCTATGCTGCCTCTGTTTATATAAATGTCCATGTCGTGTTTCAGAAAGTGTCCTCTCTTTAGGCAGGTTGAAGGCAAAAATTTAATGTAAATCCCAGTTAGCTCTTACTCGTGAATTATTTCCTGCAGAAAAGTTTTGGCTCTCCCCCGTCACCCCGTCTGCCATCATCACAGCTGTACTAAGCCTAGTTTATGCACCAGTGTTAGATGATTGTGTTGAGGGGCGCCTGGGTGGCTCAGTCAGCTGAGCGTCTGGCTCTCGATTTCAGCTCAGGTCATGCTCTCATGACTCTTGAGATCAAGCCCCATGTCTGGCTCTGCACTAACAGTGCAGAGCCTACTAGGGATTCTCTCTCTCTCTCTCTCTCTCTCTCTCTCTCACTCTCACTCTGGTCTCTCTCTGTGCCTTCCCTGCTCACATGCTTGCTCTCGCGTCCTCTCCTTCTCAAAATAAATAAATAGACATTAAAAAGAAGGAGGTAACGTGGAAGGACTGTGTGCCAGTTGTTCTCAAGCGCACACATGACAGTCTCCTCCCACCATTCACCTAATGAGAAGTGACCATGCCCTTGTCCGAAGCCTCTTATCTTCTGCATCAGGAAGGCTGTTTTCTGACCTTTTCTTTCTTTCTTTTTTTTCCAACACTATTCTAGTCTCTCTTGTTTAAATATTTTCTTTGGCGGCTCAGTCAGTTAAGTGTCCAACTCTGGATTTTGGCTCAGGTCACAATCTGCGCTGGCCATGGAGCCTGCTTGGGATTCACTCTCTCCCTCTCTCTCTCTGCCCCTGCCTCACTTGTGTTCTCTCTCGCTCTGAAAAATAAATAGACATTTAACATAAGTAAATAAATAACTATTCTCTTTGGATGACTCTGCCTCTTTTGGACACACAGTCTTTCTGATTGCTTTCCCCTCCCCCTGCTCCTCTTGAAGTCGATATCTGGGTGCATGAGGAGAGAGTTGATGAAACCCCATAGTGGCAGAAGAGGACTGTGGGTTCACCTGGGGCTTTCTGGGTTCTGTTGTGGCTGATCTGGTCTCTGAACTAGCAATCACTGAGATGTAACTGGTCCCCTCTGGCCTTTTTAGCATCACTGGAATGCACCTGTCGCTGGAATCCATGGTCCCAGTTGTTTGCCCCTTGCATTGATGGCACCGCGCACTGTGAGCTCTGCGACCCGACCCCAGGTCTCTGCTAGTCACTGAGCCTCTCAGGTCTGTCCCTGTCACTGCACCTCCCCTGCTGGCCAGGGGGCAGGTGGGCTGAGGCAGGACACCGCTCTAGGCTTATGTTTCTAATTTTGGTGACCATCCACACTTGTAGCTGCTGAGTCACTGCCCCTCATCATGTTCAAACAGGTTCTACCTAGACTTCAAGGTTCCTAAGGAAGGCCGTGCCTGGGAAGCGAGCCTCCAGTCCACGTGTCTCACCTTGATCTATTTGCAGCACCCCTGCACCCACTTCCAGGCCTGCCCTCGGAATGGAGGAATCAAGGGCCCCGGCATCTAACGCCCTAGCTTTTCCCATCTTCCTTCTTCTTTCCTTTAACTGACACAAGAAAGGATAGTTTTGTACTTTGGCTACCTTTCTGGAATGGATTTTCTCAATGTCCTGCCTTCTTCCTTCGGGCAGTAACAGCCAACCCATCTCCTCACCTGCAAAGGTGGCCAGGTACTGGGAGGGTAGAACAGGGGCGGGGGGCGTTCTGCTTCTTCTAATGACTAAAGATGTTGCCTCTACTACCTTATAAATTGGGATAAACACTCTGAAGGAAACAAAGGCAGAATGATACGGGAGACCAACTTTAGATCAGACAGCTCAGGAAAACCTTTCCAAGGAGGTGACATTTAAAGACACCAGAGAGGGAAGAGAACCAGCTACATAAATAGCACGGGGAAGGGGCAGGCAAGGAGCATTCCAGAAAGAAGAACAACAAAGGCAAAACAAAGGAGGAGCTCTGAGGACTCCTCTTGCTCATCTGGGGAGAAGGCCAGGAGGAGGGAGTCAGACCCCAAGAGCCCCGTGAAGGCAGTGGGGCTGGCCTAATGAGTTAGCCCCTCTACTGAGAAGTCCCAGCACCTTCTCCAGAGCCTCTAGTCTAGACCTTGAATTGTGTGCCAGGGCAAGGCAAGTGCTTGCTGGCGGCTCCAAGTGGCAGTGCTGAAGGAAGGCGAGGGACTGAAAAATCAAAGCAGAACTTGGCAAAACGGGTCAGCTGTGAAGCCCCTCTGGGCCCCAAACTAGTGCTGGAGGCTACAAGGGATGCAGAGAAGCACATGCCTCTGCACCCCCTCACCCCTGCCATGACCTCACATTTTGTTCAAAAACCAACAGATAGCTAAATGCGTAAGCCCCGCTTTAGACAGTCCTATTTATCTCTGTTGTACCTTCTACTAAACACGAAGCAAAGACTTAAAAAAAAAAATACATACTTTCTGTACAGATTTCATCCAGACAATGCAGCTAGTTAAAAAGAGACTCCGAGTCCACTTACTCAGGGGTAACCACTGCAATACCCTTCTAGACCCTTCCATATCCTTGCTGTGATCACCTGGTGTTGCCTGTACATGTACTTGATGCTGGCTGTGTGTCTGTTGGTCCCACCAGAACACAGAGAACCGAAGGGTGTCTTTTGTGGGAAACAACTCTGGGAAGCTACCACAGGGAGAAGATGGGGAGGAAGAGCTTTTACCAGTTCGTGGTGAAGGAAAATACAAATCCACCATCCCGCGAGCCTGGCGTTCCGCATCCACGTAGGCAGCTTATGAAGAGGCTATAGTCAGCCAAGCAGGGGCTGTATCCTCCTCTTCCATACGTTCCGCCCCTCAGGCTGCCGTGGACTTGTCTTTAAAACCGCATTTGGTGTGTTTGGTGAGAAGGAAAAGTAGCTAAGGTAGGGGATGAGCAAGAAGGTCAGACCCAAGACCCTCTTCTAGAAGGGTTGGCATCCTATACAGGTGACCACAGTGTGAGGTAGGCCGGGGCCGGTAAAAAAGCAAGGCCACCCAGATAACTTAGGCTTCAGCACATGGGTTATGTGGGATTTGAACATCCCTATTCCCACATCATAATACTCATCTGTATCAGAAATCTTCTAAAATGTCTGTAACATAAACTGCATTGATTGATAGAGAACCCATAAGAGGGCTTTGTCTAGAAAGATACACTCCTCCCCAGCCTGGAGTGGGGGGCGAGATCGCCGGTTCTCCGGGGGCGTGGGTATGAATGTTGAGTTCACTGAAAGGGATCATGGGCTCGACAAGGTAGAGGAACTCCATCCCGACGCCAGAGTTCTGGGCTTGGACAGATGAGTTGGCAGGTGCGTCTCGAAAACGCAAGGAAAATCCTATCTCCTTCCTTGCCTGTTTCCCACAAGAAATGCCCTTACCCTTTCTCTAACTATTTGTGCTGCCAATTTTATTAGTCAAAGTTAGAAAGAAAGTTTTAAATGTGTACTATATTATAATCCCTTTTGCCAAACATGTAGTGTAAATCCTTTATAGATTACAAATCTGTATCATATCTTTTTTGAAAAAAAAATTTTTTTAATGTTTATTTACGGGTCCCTGGGTGGCTCACTCAGTTAAGCATCTGAGTCTTGAATTCAGCTCACGTCATGATCTCGTGGTTCCATGGGTTGGAGCCCTGCATTGGGCTCTGTGCTGACAGTGCAGAGCCTGCTTGCGATTCTGTCTCCCTGTCTCTCTGCCCCTCCCCTCTTCGTACTCTCTCTCTCTCTCTCTCTCTCTCTCTCTCAAAAATAAACATTTTTTATCCTTTAAAATAATAAATAAAATGTTTATTTTTGAGAGAGCGTGAGCAGGGGATGGGTAGAAAGGGGGAGACAGAGGATCTGAAGCAGGCTCAGTGCTGACAGCAGTGAGCCCAGTATGGGGATCGAACTCATGAACCATGAGATCATGACCTGAGCCGAAGTCGGGTGACTTGGAGATATTACATTTAGGTCCCATTGACATGCGGAATCTGTTTTCTTCTCATTGCCTTTGAGGCTGATCTGATTCTTGGCTCAGAGACCAAATCCCCTTCTCATCTTGGTCAGACGGCTCCATCCGCTCACTGCACCAAGACACCAAGAATCCGTCAGTCCATACGTTGAAGAATAACACTTAACTCCCCAAATGTTGGGGGAGGGGGAGGGTGGAAAAATGCTGTCAAGCCCGAGCAAGATTTCCTCCACCACAGAATGAGCTTATTCCTATATATGTTCATATATTCTTTTAAACAGCCAGGCAAGGCTCTTTCAGAGATGGAAATTGCCAAACTTCTCACTGATCTGGTGTTTTGACTTTGCAGGGTACCCAGAAAATATGCCTTCCGTACAGTCCCACAAAAACTCTCTCCGTGAAGTCCATCTTAAGGTGAGTACTCATGAGTAGAAGCCCAACACTGGGAGCCTTTATAATTATTTTCCTCCTGCGATCGTTCTGATGTTACTTTTCCGCTTTCTGGAGCCTTGACTGCGTACCAGCCGTTTTGCCAAGCATCTGACATGCACCACATCGTGCATGCCAGTGTCTTCACGGCAAGCCTGCAGGATGGGCACTGCCGTTCTCCCCACTGCATAGCAGAAGAAATGGAAGCCCAGAGAGAGGAAGCCAAGATCACACAGCTGGTGTGCGGTGGAAATTAAGCCCCACTCCTACACATCTCCAAACTGCCTGCGTGGCCACCCTCTTTTTTCCTTGCATGCATGCAGATACTTTGGTTTCGTAAAGAAAATCAAGAAATATTTTTCCTCCCATTTTCCTGCTTTGAAACAGAACCTCATATGTCAGCAAATGCCTCTCAGAGAAGAAAGTACTTATTCTTCGCAGAGACAGTTAAATGAATGGAACATCCAGCTGCTCCGTGCTCCGCTGCGGCTCCCGCCCCCACCTCTCCATCCCCTCCTGTTACATCCCCCTCATGCTGGGAGACAGACTCCTCTAGGGAATGCCACCACCCAGATGCTACCTGTCACCCTGTCACCAGCCCAGAGGTTACATCGTAGTAACGGTAGCTTCTCAGGCACAGCACTAAATGCTCTAAAGGCATTCTCTTAGCAAGTCTTTAAATTTTTCATGTCTCTTTATTTTTGAGAGAGAAACAGAGCGCAAGCTGGGGAGGGCCAGAGAGAGAGGGAGACACAGAATCAGAAGCAGGCTCCAGGCTCTGAGCTGTCAGCACAGAGCCCGACGTGGGGCCCGAACTCACGAACTGTGAGATCATGACCTGAGCCGAAGTCAGACCCCTAACTGACTGAGCCACCCAGGCGCCCCTCTTAGAGACTCTAGACCACCTGCACAGAGTAGATCTGTGATCACCTGCACTCCAGCAAGGAGTCACAGCCTCAGAGAAGTGAAGGGATTTGACAAAGAACTCACAGCTGGTAAACCACAGAGCTGGCATTTAAACCCAGGGCCCTGTCATTCCTGGTCTTGGGTCTTTATGTTATGTGAATATGAACGTCTGTCCCAGAGCCCTGGTGGTTTACTCTCTGTTCATCTGCAGCTAAGTGGTGGGAAGAGATGGTGTTCTCAGTGTCCCAACCACAACGCATACACTTGCCAGAAGCATCTCTCAATTGGAGGGACAGTCTTGACTCCATTGATTAGGGACCGCATCTGGCTGATGAAAGGGCACTGAGATTCAGAAGTAAAAATGTTCATATCTCGTTTTCAAGCTTGATTTGCTCCCTAAATCACAGGCCTTCTCCTTTCCACTCGAGGCCTTCTGACTCTGCCCCTAAGCAGTCTGAAGCCTGAGCTCTGAAAGTGTTGGTGGAGAGATTAACATTTTTATCGAGCACAGAAATACCTTGCTGCTTCTGAGGAGCTATAAATCTTAACCCGCTTTGAGAGGAACACTTAGAATTATACTGGCTTAAGATTTCTGTGACTTGTTTTTTTCCTAAAAGAAGTTACTTCCGCTTCTTTATATTTGAGGACAATTTCATTTAGTTACGACCTCATTTAGTCCTAGGAGTAGGGAATTGCTACGGAAATGTCAATGGACCACTTTTTTAGTACATAAAAGTAAGAATCTTGAAGGTTAGGTTGCCCGAAATAGGCTCCTGATTGCCCCCCTCCTCTCTTACTTGATGAGTGTCATTAAGGGACAGTTCTATAAGGAAGGTACAGAGCCGTGTTGGGTTACCCTCATGCACTCATTCACTGAGCGCCCTGTGTGATCATTGGTTTCCTGGGTGCCGGGCCCTCCAGGGAGTCCAGCTGTGATCTCGGAAGCACCGAGACTTGCTCCACCTTGCTCTAGCTCATTCTGTCCTTTCTATTTCAGTGCCATGAACCTGGACAAATTTGAGAAAGGCCCCAGAGAAATTTTTCATCCCGAGATCCAAAAGGTAACAATTTTTTTGCTTCATAACGATATATGCTTGATCACAATGTTAGATTAGAAAGGACAGATCATCGGTGAGTCTCGGCCTAGGATACAAGCATAATCAGAATCACGTACAGGGCTTTGAAAAACACTCATCATAAAGAACCTTGCAGCTGAGATGCTGATTTGCCAAGCAGGGGTGGGAATCTGCAGTTTTCAGAAGTCCCATGAGTGATTCTGAGGCACAGCCACGACTGAGAACTGCTGAACGATACGGTCTTTGATCCAGGAACCAAAGGGATGTATGTTCAGAAGGACCTTATTGGCTTAAAAGCCAGTCTTTTTACTGAGTGATGCAGAAGGTATGGAACATGAGGTTTTTTTGGTTTTTTTTCAGGTAGTAAAACACAAATGTGTTTACTGAGCTCTGAGATAGAACACCGTAGACCATAGAAGATGTCCAGAATCCATCCTGTTTTCTCAAGACTCGCTGTTAAGGGAAAGCAGTCTGCCTCAGGGAAAAAAAAAAAATTCAGAGCCGTCATCTAGTAAAGGACCATCAGAAAATGTCAGCCAAACTTCTGTCTTGTCGCAATTAATTTAGCATTGAAATTCCCCCTTGAAACTTACAAATGCAGCCATCACACACACAGTGCCGGCTTTGTGTCAAAGCTGAGCCTAAAGGGACTGGGTACACCGGTGACAGGGAAGAGGCTGGAGAGGCAGGCTGGAAACCTAACCGGGAGGTGGCAGGGAGCCTGCGGAGTCTTTAAGTAGAGGAGCCTCATGCTTAGTCCGCTTTTCAGGGATATAATTCAGAGGGTCTGGGGAGGAAAGAAGAGAGCGTGAGCAGTCTTCGCTTGCATACCTTTAAAAGAGCTTTTAAAATAAACTTATTGGGGGCATCTGGGCGGCTCAGTCGGTTACGTGTCCAAATCCCACATCAGGCTCTGTGCTGACAGCTCAGGCTACAGCCTGCTTCGGATTCTGTGTCTCCCCCTCGCTCTACCGCTCCCCTGCTCATGCTCTGTCTCTCTCCATCTCTCAAAAGTTAAAAACAATTTTTAATAAAAAAATAAAATAAACTTACTGGCTCTCAGCTTACCCCAAATACATAAAGTTGTGAATTCCCATATCTTCTGTTTTAATTTAATTTTTAAGACAGTATTTGTACCCTGACTCAGCCCCAGAGGAACTGAGGCCAAAACGGGTGTATTCAGTTAAACTTTAAGCATCTTGAAGATGTGCAATGCTTAAAACTAATTCTTTATATCAAACTTTCAAACAACAGGGAATTACTAATAGACCACCACCAGTGTGCCTTTATTCTTTCATCTGTACAGGTTATCATACATGCTTTTTTTTTTTTAAGGTCAGACCTTTTTTTTTTTAATGTTTGGTTTTTTTACAATTTAAGAAAAAATGTTAGCATTTATTTATTTTTGAGAGACAAAGCACAAGCAGAGGACGGGCAGGGAGAGAGGGAGATACAGAATCCAAAGCAGCCTCCAGGCTCTGAGCTGTCAGCACAGAGCCCGACGTGGGACTCAAACCCACGAACTACAAGATCATGACCTTAGCCGAAGTCGGACGCTTGACCGACTGAGCCACCCAGGTGCCCTTTTTTCAGAATTTTTTAAAAAATTTATTTTTGAGAAACAGAGAGCATGAGCAGGAGCGGGGCAGAGAGAGAGGGAGAGAGAGAATCCCAAGATGGAACTGGATCTCATGAACCATGAGACCATGACCTGAACCAAAATCACGAGTCAGATGTTCAATTTCCTGAGCCACCCAGGGGCCCCTAATGTGAGAGACAGCATGTGCATGGGAGGGAGGCAGACTGAGAGGGAGAGGATCCCAAGCAGGCTCCACCCTGTCAGCACAGCACCGAGTCTGACATGGGGCTCAATCCCACGGCTCATGAGATTATGACCTGAGCCAAAATCAAGGGTGACCTGAGCCACCCAGGCGCCCCCAGGTTATCAATATTCTTAATCCTCTCCTTCTTGGAGCCTGGATGGGACCCCCAGACACAGGCCCTATAACCCACGGAGCCCATGGGATGCTTCTCTTGGCATCTTGCCACTTAGCAGATATCCTCAGCACACTTCATCTCTGCTGAGTCGTCCCCGTCTGCCTTCCCCCTCCCAACAGAATCAAAGAGGACAAGAGAGCAAGATATGGAAGCCTTCTGCCTATTTATATCATAGCTCTGTGCCTGTTTTTCACCAAACAAAAGACACCTTCAGCTTTCCCGACATCTGTGTTTTGGCTTTCTTTCCCTTAACAGGGGGCCACCCACGCGCCCTCCTCCATCCTGGGTGTGTGAGTGTGTGTGCACCTGTGTGTGCCCCTCAGTAGCGGTGGTTTCACAGCTGCCACCCCCTCCTGTACATGCATCTGAGGAAGCCTTGAGCCACAGGTGTTAGGGAGAAAAGAAGGGACGCGGTCTTGGATCCTAAAAGTAAACCAAAAACAAGCCAATCGCATTATGTAAAGAAGGCATCTTTCCACCAAGCAGGAAGGTGGCTGATGCTCTTTAAAAATGTTATGCGCCTTTTCCTGGCTGCTATACTCTGTAGTTATATTTTCCTTGGCCAAAATCTTGCCAGAAGCCATATGTGATAGGCTCGCTTTAAATAGATGGAGAAACCCGGGTGTCGGTGTGTTTCTTCCCACTGCGACGCAGCCTTTGTTACCAGATAGTTGTGCTAGCGTGTGACTTTCCTAGATGGCCAGGTATCTCACAAAAATCTGCACAACTAAATTTGAATATTTTAAGCACTTCTAGGGGAGGAAATGGTATAAACTGAAGCTTGGCTTTCTTGGGAAGGCAAAATAAAATCATCACTGGGAAGCATGGACCTAACTCTCAAATTTTGATTTGACAGGACTTGCTGGTTCTTGAGGAACAAGAGGTGAGTAATTTTAGAAGTTTGATCTTGCTGTGTTCTGCCTCACCCTTCACCTTGACCTTTTCTTTAAGTCAAACCTCTCTACACGGATTTGTTAAGTAAGCAAATTATTAGCACGGAAAGACCTTCCCAACACATTTTTTCCAAAGTACGTTTCAGAATTTCCTATGCAGCCAGCTATAAAGATAGAAAATCAAGCTACTGAAATCTGCTTGGAAATGTTCAAATTTTAGCCTTGTAATCAGGGCGAATCACAAGGTTTTAGTTTTCATTAAGTCAAAGGGTGTTAGTGCTTGACTAGCACACTCGATTTACCGACACTCGATTTACCAACACCATATTTATTCCTACGTTTCCCTTCCCTGTTACCCCGCTTTTTAAAAAATGTCCTGGGTTTTCTAAGTACATCTCTAACACAGGGAAATAATAAGAACGTTACCAATAGGCAACTGAGTAGTTATCACTTTTGCATACCGTGCTGTCAGTAAATGGCCACAGCATTCGGCCAGTAGCTCCGGCCACGCTTGGAAAAATCCTTAACAGCTCTCTTCCCTTCAGACCCCACGTCTAATCCTTCAGCACATCCTATGACGATTTCTTCAAAGTATATCCCAAATTCAGACATTTCTCAAGCTTTCCAGCAGGGCCGTCTCGGCCCTTGACACCACCCCCGCTGTCTCTTGCCTGCACAGCGCAGAGCCTCCAGCCTGCAGCTTCCACTTGTTTCTCTTCCTCGTCTAGCATCATCCAAATGGTCTTTTTAAACATCAAGTCAGGTTGTCCCTACGTTGCAGGCTCTCGTGGCTTTCCATCCCTCCCCAAGTAAAGCCCCAAATCCTTACCGCAGCCTCCGGGGCTGCCTGACCCGGCCCTGCTACTTCTCTGATCCTCTCCTCCAGGCTAACCAGGGTTACTCGCCTATTCCTCGCCTGCTCAGGGGAAGAGCCCACCCCCTAGGATGCTCCTTCCCGGATGTCCTCAGGGCCACGCCCTTTCTTTGATGAGGGCCTCTGATTGGAGAGGCTGTCCCTGACCACCCTTGAAAATAGCACACCCTGCCTCTCACCCTCTGCCCTGCGAGCTGCTTTGTGTTTCTTCTGGACACTTGTATTTTCACGTGCACACTTTGTATCTGTTGCCCTCACTGGAATGTAAGCAGCATGGCGGGGGGGGGGGGGGGGGGGGGGGGGGCTACTTAATCAGTTTGTTCACTGCCTTATTCCCAGATCCTAGAGCAGCAGAGAGAGAGGGCACAAAGTAAATACTTGTTGCTTGAATAAGTGGATTATGTATTGATTGAATGAATTGTGAAAAACAATGATGCCACTGAGAAGAGTGAGGTAGGGGCACCCCGGTGGCTCACCCATCAAGGCTGGTCAAGCATCCCACTCTTGATTTCAGCTCAGGTCATGATTCCAGGGTCAGGATGGAGCCCCACATCAGGCTTGGCACTGAGCCTGCTTGAGATTCTCTCTCTCTCTCTCTCTCTCTCTCTCTCCCCTTCTCCCTCTCCCTCTGTCCATCTCCCCCACACTTTCTCTCTCTCTCTCTCCCTCTCTCCCTCTTTCTCTGTCCATCTCCCCCACACTTGCTCTCTCTCTCTCTCTCAAATTTAAAAAAAAAGTTTTTTTAGAAAAAAAAAAAAGAATGAGGTATACCTTTATTTCCTGGCCTGGAAAGTTTTCCACGATATACTGTTTATTGGGGGAAAAGAAAGCAATTCACAGGCTAATACTTATAATACAACTCTAGTTTATTTTTTAAGTTTATTTATTTTGAGAGAGAGAGAGTGCACACCAGTGGGTGAGGGTCAGAGGGAGAGAGGGAGAGAGAGCGAATCCAAAGCACACTCCACGCTGTCAGCACAGAGCCCCAGTGCAGAGCTTAAACTCCCAAACCATGAGATAGGCCCTGAGCTGAAATCAAGAGTCGGACACTTAACTGACAGAGCCACCCAGGTGCCCCCCAATTCCAGCTGTTTTTATAAACAAAGATTTATATGTGTATTCATTTATTTGCTCAGTCATTTATTGAGTCGACAAATATTTACCGAGCTCCTACTGTGCGCATACCACGTACTTTTCGAGGCACTGGGGATACATCAGTGAGCAGACAAGGCCCCTTCAAGGAGCTTACAGTCTGGTGAGATAAGACGAGTGCACAAGTAGGCAGACATGAACGTGGTGATGTGGCAGCCCCAAGGGCCATGAGGAACATAAAACCACATGGGTGATACAGGGTAAAGGGCAGGTTTTTTACGTTGAACAGAGTAGGTTTCTCTGAGCCAGTGACTTCTCCAAGGATTCCTGCAAGCACCTCAGTGGACGTGCAGAGCAGCTGAGATAACGCCCCCAGGTTGCTGTAACTCCTGGCGGCTACTTTGTGCAGGACGGTGGGGTGGAGGGTGGGCCGCTGCAGAGCATGAGCAAACGGAGGCACCCACATCTCTATCTGTGTGTTACCCGTGCACGAGTCATGCCTGTGGCTGCAGAATTCACAAACTCTGTGTGCAACTGGTAGAAGGCAGACAAATAAACGTAATAGACATTTCTGGGAAACATTCGAAAATTACAGAAATGCACAGAACTTGAAAGGAAAGTACCGTCTAAAATCACAGAGAAAACTAGGATTAGTCCAGTATCCCGTTTTGGTATATATATTCGTTATATTTTATATAAAATTAGAATTACACTGCGTAGAGTTATTTATGTTTCAGAAGTATTCTGTTCACGAGTCCAGAGGTATTTACTGGGCACCTACAGAGTACATGCACATGCCTGTTCTGACAAAGAGCAGAAATTTATAAATGGAAAATGCAAAAGCCCCCCACCTTCACTTCCACACTCCCCCGTACAGCCCCTGTGAACTTGTTCGGGGTTTATCTTCTCATATTTCTTTTCTTTCTTTCTTTCTTTCTTTTTTTTTTTTTTTTTTTTTTTTGGACTCCTGAGTTTTGGAAAAGTAAATAGCTGATCTCTTTCTTTCTCAATTTTATTTCCTTACAAAGAGAATATTGCTGGAAGCAATAAGATCGAGCACTGGTCACACAATGTATCCAAAGAGGTGTGAGCCATGGTCATCCCTCAGAGAGGCAGTGGCCAAGGCACTTCTGTTTAATCCTGCCATCTTCTCAGCCCCAGAACATTTATGCTAATTCCACCCAGTTAGTGACAACTCTCAGCTGCCAAGACGAGCAGGAAAAGTATTAACAAGCAACACTAGCCACGCTCCTGAAGTATTGGGGATTTGGTAAAGCCTTGCCCGGGTCCTGAAACCCAGGATTTGTTCATGCTCTGAGAGGCACCCCCAGGAGAGAGCATGGCTCCCAAGGCCACAACACGCATGGAGGCATTATGACATGTGACTCATAAAAATGCCAAGGTATTGATTGCCTAACCAAGAGTAACAAGGAACCAGGGGTATCTGGCTTCAAATCAGGCCATCATTTCTTGGTGCCTGTAGAGTTATTGGACCTTCAGTTTCCCCACGTAGTTCACTTCCTTCAGAAGAAATAAAATTCCTAGCTTACTGTTAATTCCCAAAGATATGACTGCACCTTGGCTTATAATCATGTGGACTTTTGTCGCAGACCATTTAGAACTTAAAAACCCAAAGTCCCTAAGGGCGCCTGGGCAGCTCAGTCAGTTAGGCGTCCAGCTGGATTTCAGTTCAGGTCATGATCTCATGGCTCGTGGGTTCGAGGCCCGCATCTGACTGTGCACTGACAGCGTGGAGCTTGCTTGGGATTCTCTCTCTCTTTCCCTGTCTCAGCACCTCCTCTGCTGGCGCTCTCTTGCTCTCTCTCTCTCTCTCTCTCTCTCTCTCTGTCAAAATAAATACATAAACTTTAAAAAAAAAAAAAAAGCCCCATACAGTTATGAATTACAAAAGGATCTTATCTCTATGACTAATGTCTGCGCAGGACTTAAGTCCTGAGAAAACCAGTTTGCATGGATTTCCCCCATCCATTCACCTCCCTCCAGGGGCCTGGATCGGGTCTTGGAACCTTGAGTCCTCTGTCCCATCCAGGAGCAGCCAGCCTCCTGGGGCCCTAATGATGTTAGGTTAAATGGTTTGTGCAGACATGGTCTGTGGCGGTCGGTAGCGCCACATCAAACCATCCCCTCCCCCAAACTCTCTCTTCCGAAGAGACCCTGTAGCTGGAGACCCTGTAGGTGACCCCAGGTACATTAACAAGGCCTTGCAACACTGGTCTTTCCGGGGTCTCCACCTCAAGCGGGAGGATGCCTCGGCCGGGGTGCTGGCAGCAAGGTGCCAGTCACAGAGCCAGAAAAACTCTTTCAAGCTTTGGCCAGTGATCACGTGGCAGCAGGCCCCGCTTCTGCTTGTGACTCCGCCTCAGTCCAGCCAGTAGTGCCCCGAGAGGACCACACCACGGGGTTGGGAAGAGTGCTGGGTCAGAAGTCCAGGGACCCGACTTCCGGCTCCTGTCCCACCATCCGTCCACTTAGTGCCTGCCTTGGGTGAGGCTGGCCTCCCTGGTCTTCACTCGTCCCGACTGTGAGATGAATGCGCGGCCTCCACGGCCGCAGGGCCCCTCCTGGTTCTAAGAGGCTGCCGGTTCTTGGCTCATGACTCTTCCATCAACCCGGACCTTGTGCGCCTGACCTGCCGGCAGTCTGCGTGGCTGGACCTGACCCTGTGCCGCCTGCTGGTCTGCGGGTTTGTTCCTCTAGGCCAGTGGTTCTCAGAGTGGGGTTCCCAGACCCGCAGCATCAGCACCACCTAGGAACTTGTCAGAAATACCAATCCTTGGGCCCTACCCTAGAAGTGATGAATTGGAAACTAGGAGTGGAGCCTAGCAATCTGCTTTTAGCAAACCTGCAGGTGATTCTGACACCTGGTCAAGTTTGAGAACCACTGCCTTAGTCCCTACACTGTTACCCTAAGAGCTACTGCTATAGGCAATCTGT
The DNA here is from genome assembly GCF_003009895.1 of Hyaena hyaena. Classification (NCBI taxonomy): domain Eukaryota; kingdom Metazoa; phylum Chordata; class Mammalia; order Carnivora; family Hyaenidae; genus Hyaena; species Hyaena hyaena. The sequence continues at coordinate 4,731,798 of NW_024080670.1, read as the reverse complement.
TATAGGCACTATTTATTTATTTATTCAATTTATGTTTTTTTTTTAATATTTATTTATTTCTAGGAGAGAGAGAGAGACAGTGTGAGCAGGGGAGGGTCATAGAGAGAGGGAGACACAGACTCTGAAACAGTCTCCAGGCTCTGAGCTGGCAGTCAGCACAGAGCCCGACACGGGGCTCGAACCCACGAACTGCAAGATCATGACCTAAGTGAAAGTCGGACGCTCAACCGACTAAGCCACCCAGGCGCCCCTATTCAATTTATGTTTTGAGAGAGAGCGTGCACATGCACAAACAGAGGAGGAGCAGAGGAAGAGGTAGAGAGAGGATCCCAAGCAGGCTCCTTGTCCAGCGCAGAGCCTAATGCCGGACTCCTCTCACAACCGGGAGATCGTGACCTGAGCCAAAATCAAGAGTCAGAAGCTTCATCAACTGAGCCACCTAGGCATCCCATATAGGTGCTTTTTAAGGGACCTCTGAGAACGGAGGGTGTGCCAGAGTCTTGGGGACACTTGATTGCCGTCATCATGTCCAAAACAGAGGAACAAAAGTTAGCAAGCTTAGAATCCTCGATGGGTAGAGATCCCAGACAAAATTCTAAGAAGTTACCAAAAACAAGATTGTGAGGAAGAGATAATCATTTGGAGGCAGCTTGTGAAAAACAAGTGGTATCTGCCCAGTTTTGTTTCTTTGCTCCTTAATTATGCACACAGTTATGTTATGAATATTAATCGTCTCCAATATACCCAGCACTGTGACGGGCACTGGAGATTCAGTAGAAAGGAAGACATGTATGATCTGTCCTTCAAAGACTTGTGTTCTGGCACTGGAAACAGACACAAATGCACATTTCATAAAAGAATTACTGAGTATGAATAGTGCTAAGAAAATAAACAAGGTGCTATGGCAGAGAGTGACTTTACATCAAAAAGTCAGGAAAGGCCTCTCTGGACATGGGCATTTGAGCCGAGGCCTGCATGATGGGAAAGAGCTGGCCATAGACAGAGCTGTGGAGGCGTTCCGGGTGAGGGCTCAGCTTGGGCACATCCTCTTTCACACCCTGTATAGAAAACCATGCTCACTGATTGATGTGCATCTGTCTGTCAGGTGTGTTAACGAAAGAAAGACGCTTAGAAGCACAGCCTTGGGCCATTGGATTTTTAGTCTTTTTTTTTTTAATATTTTTATTTATTTCTAGGAGAGAGAGACAGCGTGAGCAGGGGAGGGTCAGAGAGAGAGGGAGACACAGACTCCGAAACAGGCTCCGAAACAGGCTCCAGGCTCTGAGCTGGCAGTCAGCACAGAGCCCGATGCGGGGCTCGAACCCACGAACCGCGAGATCATGACCTAAGCGAAAGTCGGACGCTTAACCAACTAAGCCACCCAGGCACCCCGTCTTTTTTTTTTAATAGTTTATTTTTGAGACGCAGAGAGACAGAGCATGAGTTGGGGAGGGGCAGCGAGCGAGGGAGACGCAGAATCTGAAGCAGGCTCCAGGCTCCAAGCTGTAAGCACAGAGCTCGACGCGGGGCTCGAACCCACAAACCATGGGATCATGACCTGAGCCGAAGTCAGACGCTTAACCGACAAAAGCCTCCCAGGAGCCCCTGGATTTTTAGTCTTAATTCTCCCAGATCCAGCCGTCCTGAATCCTGGCATTCTGCCTTGACCTACCCCACCCCCAGCCTGTGACCCACTGGCCAGTGCTTTAAACACCTTTGTTCCTAGTCTACCCCTTAATTGACCACCAAGAATTCTCCCATCTAGTGGTGCCTCAAAGAGCCTTGCAGAAGTTGATTCTCTTTCAACCTCAGAGTTTATTTTCATTATGAAATACTTCAGATATACAAAAAAAGTATAGAGAATAATATTATGAATACCTATCAACCCATTATCCAGCATAAGGAAAAAACTATGAAAAGTACCCTTGACCTACCTGATCTCATTCCTCACTCTTCCTGTAGAACCTATCATCTGGTATTTGGTATTTATTATTCCCACAGGATCTGATTTAATCCATTGTTTAGAGTTCAGGGTAGTAGATTGAACATTTGTACTAGCAACTTCTTGATATCCCCCCACCCCAACACACACATCTGTTTTGTGACTTCTTGAGATTAATTATCTTTAGGAATTGGGGGAAACTAGCTTTTAGAATAAATTGCCTACAGTTTCCATTTCCACTCCTAGCAGTCCGCAATATATCAGCCTGAGATTGTTGTGTTCAGTTTTGAATTACACCGAGCTCTCTTATGTTCACGGATCAGAACATGGCACCAGTCCGTGAGTCTTGCTGGCAACTTGAGCGCTGTTTTACCGCAGAATGGACCTGGCATCCCGCAGAAGCCATTAGTGATGAAATTACAAATGAATTAACTCACACAAAAACAGAGAGTTTCAAGTGTAAGCTATAAAAACCTATAGAGACAAAGAAAGGATTTTGTTAATACTAGTCAAAATTGAGATGGAAGAGAGAAAGGACTCCTCCAAATATCCATCTTGATCACTGAACTTTTCCTAAGTCATAAACAGCACATCTCCTAACTGTATATGCTTTGATGATAAAGCTACATTCAGCATTTTGTTGTCTTATTGAAAGGGCTCCGTGAATTTCAAGTTTGGGGTTCTATTTGCCAAAGACGGGCAGCTCACTGATGATGAAATGTTCAGCAATGGTAAGTGTCCCCTCCTTGGTGCTAACCGAAACCCTTGTTGACAGTTCTGACCATCCCAACTGAGCTTACCTGTTGAGTTAGAGTCTTTAATACAGAGTAACAACCAGTTGTCGTATGAAACTTTAGAGTAAAAGTTCAGGGTAAACTTTGTAGGGCAGCTACTGTCCAGTTTCATCCATTTGACAAATATTTATTGGTCACCAAACTTGGACCAGCTACCAGCACCAGAGACAGAGGCTAGGTGGAAAAGTACATTGGATTTGAAGAATTTGGCTCTACATCATAGTCTCAGTAGCAAAGGAAGATTTTTCTCTGATTTTTATGGTTGGGAGAATTATCAGATGGTGCCATTTTCCTGTTGCTGTAACATGCACTCTTCGTGATTCATAGAGGCAGTAACGGTGTCTTCGTTCTGCCATACTAAAGCCTTGTGATCCCAGTCTGGCAGCTGGGAGGTTGGTCAGTCTGATTCTGTGGTTTTCCTTTCCTTGGAATCCCGTGAATCGCGGAAGTTCCTTTGCGGTCTGCGGGAAGGAAGTGTGGCCTCTCTGCTCCGTCTGCTGCACAAGTCTCCACAGCCTCGTTATGTGCGAGTGATTTCAGGGCATAGTTAGAAAATGACAGGCTTGCACATTCTGTACTTTCTTCACACTTTTCCTCTTCCTGCAGAAATTGGAAGTGACGCTTTTCAAAAATTTTTAAATCTTCTGGGTGACAAAATCACTCTAAAGGGCTGGACAGGCTACCGCGGCGGTCTGGACACCAAAAGTAAGCTCGCCTCCTGATCTTTTCTGCTGTTGTGCATGTAACTTCTCTGATAGTCGGCCTGATCTGTATTTGGGTTTAGTCCCAAGGTGGGAAGGGATGGACTAGAAAGGATAAGAAGGAATTTGAGCTTCATGCCCAGTCTGATGTGGGTGGGTGGACACATCTGGGGCCTCCATCGAGTCTTGCAAAACCAAGTCAGCCCTCAGAGTCCCTACATGTGGCAGGCCACGGTCTGTCCATGAATACTTACTGTTGAGAGCCTCTGTGTACCAGGGCTGTGTGATGCTCCAGGGACGTAGCAATGGATAAACCAACTTGGTCCCTCCCTTTCTGGGAGCTAACAGTCCAGTACGTAACACAGACATTAAACAGGTAATTACCAAATACCTTAGTACTAAGTGCTTGAAGGAACAAAGAAGAAAAAGCACAGAGTGCCCTGCAGGCGTTTTCTCTAATCTGGGGGATGAGAAAAGGCTTCCCTGAGGGAAGGATGAGAGGGAGTCATTTGAGTCTTGAGGGGAGAAGAGAATTCTAAGCAAGAGAACTTCTGTGAAGTTCCTGAGGCAGGAAAGAGCCTGAGATGTTCTAGAAGCCCAGAGAATATCTTTACGGCAAAGGGAGTGGAGAAGGGGAGGGGGCGATCCCACAAGGAGTTTGAGATCACGTGAATCATTTTGGATTCTATCGTAAATGGAGTTGGGTGTCATGAAAGGGTTTTAAGTGGAGGCGTGGTGGGACCTCATTGCACCCTGCAGCCGAGCGTGCGGGCCACGGTGTGGGGAACGACCAGCGGCGTGCACAAGCACACAGTGAACCTCAGTACCCACGTTTCATCACCCCATTGCCTACACTCAGCCTCTCCGTTGCGGTCACAGCCGCCATCCACTGAACGCTTGCTGTGGCCTGGTACCCGGCCAAGCACTTTGCAAGTATAATCTTGTAAACATCCCTAGAAGGTAGATACTCTTTTTACCCCCATTTTCAAATTAAGGAACTGAGGCTCCGAGAAAGTTAAGGTGACTTGTTCAAAGGAGCGTAGCTGAGAACTTGAACCCAGGTCTGCCTAACTGCAGAGCCCGTGGCTTCAGCCTCTCTACCATCTCTACCAGTGAGAGTACTTGCTTTGTTTTCCGGACGTGATAATTGTGTGTGTTAATCATCTTGTGTTAGGTTTGTGCTGTGCACAAGCAGTAACTGGAAGGCAAGGGATTGCAGCGCATCCTCCTTTTAAAAGCCCAGACCTCTACGTGAATCAGACCGTGAGCCGGCTTAGAGCGGGGAGGAGGAGGGCTCTCCATGGGGGCAGGGGCCTCGTATAAGCTGGAAAGTGAGCCATACTGTTGCTTCCACTCAGGCGGATAACCCAGAATGATCTTTGGGAGTGTACTGTATGCTATGGCCCCCAGCCTGCAAATAAAGACGATTTCCTCAGGGTCCCAGAATGCTCTGTGCCTACTAACTGCTCCGGCTTCTATCTTACAGACGACACCACAGGGATACATTCGGTTTATACCGTATACCAAGGGCATGAGATCATGTTTCACGTTTCCACCATGTTGCCATATTCCAAAGAGAACAAACAGCAGGTACGTGCGAGCACGGGCTCTTCGAGAACCCACACACCATCAGATAGTGACCTCAGTGCAGGGAAAGCGTCGCTATGATTTCATAGAACTGGAAACTGTATATGCTAATATACGAACTGAACTTTAGGCACCAGAGTGGGAACGTTGTTTACAGCCTGTGCATTTGAACTTTCCGCAAGCCTCAGGAAGCACTGTCCTCGCCGACGCTATCCCCTTCAATAAGGGATCAGAGATAATAGTGCGCACACGTGGCTGCGTGTAAATGTGTATGTGTATTTACATGTGTGCGTGCAGTTTTGTAGACTCGTGAGAAACTGCTTTATGTGGATGTAGCCTTTGCTCTGAAACTTCTCTCCATGTGTCCGGTATCTGGTCAGAGACTACCCGGGACATAAAATAATTGGACCCTGAGTGACGGCTAGCAAGCGCTTCTCAGGGCCATGCAGGAAGGTAGCGCTGAGCCATATTGGGGAAAAAATTACAGAGACACCCCCCATGCACCCCTGAGACTGGCCATTTCCAGGAGGAGATTTTCCAGTTTGTGGGAATTTAGATATAAAAAAGACACATGCTCCTGGTTTGTGAAGGGTTTGGGGGCATTCCATTTAACTTTTTATTAGATTCTTAACCCTTTTTTATGCATGGAAGGCATGCATATGAGTAAATATCACAAACGTGAAGGAACAGTTGGTCAACAGAGATTTGTGAGAAATAGGAACCTGGAGAGGAGAGGTGATGTGCTCAGAGGGTTTTTTTTCTGAGCACATATATTCTTATTTCAGTAAGATCTCACTAAGGGGAAAAGACACAGTGCAGACCAGTGGGCTAAAATGTGGTGTTCCATGCGGCACCTGGGTGGCTCAGTTGGTGAAGCGTCCAACTTTGGCTCAGGTCACAGTCTCATAGTTCGTGAGTTCAAGCCCCGCATCGGGCTCTGTGCTGGCAGCTCAGAGCCTAGAGCCTGCTTCAGATTCTGTGTCTCCCTCTCTCTCTGCCTACTCTCTCTCCCTTCCCCCACTCATTCTCTCTCTCTCTCTCTCTCTCTCTCTCTCTCAAAAGTAAAACATTAAAAAAAAATTTTTTCAAATAAATAAATAGAAGGTGGTGTGCGTCATGAGATATAAAGGCGCTCCAGGGACGTGTCAGGGAGGGACAGCAATTGCTGGTTCTGTCGGATGGTTTGGAGCCTGGAGTGAGGAGTTGGGGGTTTTATCCTGCGGGCACCAGAGAGGTACTGGAGGTCGTAAGCTCGCTCTGGTTTTAGAAGGCTCACTCTGGGAGAGGGCAGGTGGGAACAGGAAGTGCCTCAGCCCAGCACGACTGCTTAGTGGCTGAGGTCACTTTCCACAAGGCGTCTTCCTTTGCATGGTCGAGGGAACCTTTATTACCGCAGGAGCTTAAGCTGTTAGGATCTTAGGATCATGCACCCAAGAGGGACCGAGCTGGCCTTCCCGTCATCGTGAATTGCAGTGACCTCTTAGAGCTCAACAGTAATAGCACAGAACTTCCCCTGAAGTGTTTTACATTCTTCCTCCTCCCTGCACCGTGACCTTTTCAGCCCTACACAGTCACCAAAAGTGCCCACGTCTCGTGACAGGTAGGGGCATCAGCCAGAGAGACAGAAGCAAAGAATGTGACAGTTCAACCTTTGCCCGACTCAGAAGGCGTGAGCCTTATCTCTTCAAGGGGCTGTCAGTATATTAAGGCGTGACCACCCTCGCCTGCTGCGCCCTCATGTCCACAGGTGGACCCTGGGATTCTCAACATCGTGGTTGTCTCCATGGGTAGCACATGGGGCCTCCACTTGCCCAGCATCAGTAGGTAGGAGGCAAATCAGCACTGAAATTCGTGTCTTTTACCAGGGAGATCATGCAGGTGGGAAGAGAGACAAAGAAACACGGGACACTAGTGAACTTTAACGGTGCCCAGTCAGGGCAGGGAAGGACCACAAGCTGTGAGCCTCTCTCTGTACCTCGGGGGCCTGAGGTAACAGACAAAAAGACAGAGGCCAGCCTGGCTCATAAAATCTTGCTGCTTTTGGACCTCCCAGCATCTAGAACATGAGGGGAACGGTCTGAGCCATATCCCAAATCTGACCTAAAGAAGCCACGTCTCCCACACAGTTTGTAGGCTCTGGTATTCCCGGGACTTCCCCCTCTCTCCTCCTCTGTCGCTGCATCAAACTTTAACCAGGGGGGCGGGGGAGAGGGAGGTGGCGATACTTGCCTCTCCAGGGCCTCACCTTCCTCCTAACGCCCCGTGATGTCCCACACCCCTGGCTTCCCCTGGTCCCCTAGCCCTGCCAAGAACAAGCTCCGTGACCTTGGGCACGTGGTGAGCCCTGCCTGGCCCGGGGCGCAGTTCGTGGCCAAGAGGGCCGCCTCCCCCTACTCTCGTTCACTCCCTGGATGATCTCCCCCAGTCTCGGGGCTCTAGGTAGCTTTTATCCGCCAGGGACCCCCAAATTTACGTCTCCATCCAGAACTCCCTCCGGAAGTCCAGACTCAGGTGCAGCCTTCTTGACACCCTCAAACCCGGCGTGTCCAAAACTGCACTCCAACTCTCCTGCAGCCTCTCCTGTCTCAGTGGAATTGCTGGGTCATATGGTAACCCTGTGGTTAAGTGTTTGGGGTTAATGGGGACCAGCACATCATTCTCCACAGCAGCCGCCCCGTTCTGGATTCCCACCAGCAGTGCACGAGAGCCCCACCTTCCCCACCTCCTCGACGGCACTTGTTACATCCGGGTGTTGTATGTTTTCTTCGGCCTTGTTGTTTTGCAGCAGCTACCCTCGTGGGTGCGAAGTGGCTGCCCGTCGTGGTTTGGAGCATCTTTTCATGTGTTTATCACATCTTCTCCGGAGAAACGTTTATTCAACTCCTGTTGCTCATTTTTTTAATCAAGTTATTTGATTTGTTGTTGTTGAGTTGTAAGAATTCTGTATATTCTGGATTTAACCCCCTATCAGGTACATGATTTGTACATCTTTTTGTTAAGTTTCTTTATTTTGAAAGAGAGCATGCGAGGAAGGCAGGGGCCGGGGTGGGGAGAGGGAGAGAGAATCCCAAGCAGGCTCCACACTGCCAGCACGGAGCCCAACAGGGGGCTCGAACCCACGAACCAACCGTGAGACCATGACCTGAGCCAAAATCAAGAGTCAGACACTCAACCGACTGACCCACCCAGGCGCCGCATAAATATTTCCTCCCATTCTGTGCATTGCCTTTCCCCCGTGTTTGTGGTGTCCTTTAATGGGCAGAAGCTTTAAATCTTTTTTTTTTTTTTTTTTTTTTTTTTTTTTTTTTTTTTTTTTTTTTTTTTTACTTATTTTTGAGAGACAGAGACAGAGTGCGAGCAGAGGCGGGGCAGAGAGAGGAGACACAGAATCTGAAGCAGGTTCCAGGCTCTGAGCAAGCCGTCAGCACAGAGCCTGATGCGGGGCTCGAACCCACGAACTGTGAGATCATGACCTGAGCCGAAGTCGGTCACTTAACCGACCGAGCCCCCCAGACACCCCAGAAGCTTTAAACCTTGATGCCATCCATTTTATCTCATTTGCCCTTTTGCTGGGTGTGCTTTTGGTGCCACAACCAAGAAATCTTTGCCAAAAAATAATGGCTTTTTTAGCTGAATTGAAATTATTAGAACATCCCTAAACCTTCATTCCCACCTTTGAAAAACTGGAATAGTATCTAGTAAGAATCAAACAAGGATCCTGTTCTCCAGGAGCTTACACTTTAGGGGACACACCAGGGATTCAGGGAGAACAGTGAATCCTTCTGTTTGGCCAATTAAGCCTAGGACTCAGGGGTGGGGGTGCGGGGGTGGGCTGGCAAACGATGGCACATGGCCAAACCTCGCAAACTGCCTGTTTTGTTAAATAAAGTGTTATTGGAACACAGCCCGGCCCACCCATTTGTGGATGTCTACAGCTGCTTTTGTCCTAGGACAGTAGAGCTCATGAGTGCAAACAGACAATATGATGCACAAAGCTGAAACTCTTTATCGTCTGGCCCTTTACAGAAAAAAATTGCTGACCGCAGGTCTAGGAGATCAGTTTTGAAAGGTCAGCTGAGGTCAGATTACGTAAAGCCATTGTCCTCCCCAAGTACATCTTTCAGAACTAGCTAAGGCATTTATAAACATGCACGTGTTTGGGCCCCATCCCCAGGAAGTTCTCATGCAATGCCTCTTGTCTGGGGGCCTTGAATGCCAGGCTAAGGAGATGAAATAGGAGCAAATGTGGACACAATCAGAACACCAAAATGGGAGAGAATGGAGGCAAGGAGGCTCGTTAGGAGGCTTCTGCAGAAGGGGGGTGGGGGCAAGAGGAAATGCAGATCTGCATTGGCTGAGGAGCTGAGGAGATGGTTAGGAGAGCCTGGAGGCTAGGCTGGTAGAACACAGGAGGCAGGAAGTCAAAGACCATGGAAGTTTGGGGCTCGGTGATCATTGTGGTTTGCCATTCTGTGTTAGCTGTTTAACCCTGTGGATTGCCACATGTGAGTTACCTCCTCAGCGATGTTACTTATGCTTTCACCCAGGTGGAGAGGAAGCGCCACATTGGAAACGACATCGTCACCATCGTGTTCCAGGAGGGAGAGGAGCCTTCTCCTGCCTTTAAGCCTTCCATGATCCGCTCCCACTTTACACGTATCCTGGGCCTTTGTGAACAAGTTTAGTGAGCTGTTGGTCAGCCTCGTGGGTCTAAAGTGGCCCTCAAAGGAAACATTACCGTTGACTTGCTTGTCATAGTTTCTTGCGTCACTAAATTTTTAGAGCCACTGTTCAGGATTTTCCCTCGGGGTTATTCGGCCCTCATCTTCTCTCCATCCATTGGAGTAATGGATAGATTCGTTCTCAGAGAACTCTTGGCTTCTGGAATTATCTTTCCTTTGCTCAAGTAGTCTATGAGATGAGGGAAACTTCTTACCATCCATCGGTAAAAAAACAAACTAGAAGAATTACAGGTAGTGAACCCTCTGGCCAAATAAAATTTTGAATTGAATTGAAGTTATTAGAATTCAGTTAAATTTAGCTAAATAAAAATTCACAAGTTAAAATACCCAAAATAGTGTTCCTTCCTTGATTCTACACCCTGGTGATCGCTACTATGCTACCACCTCTTAAGATTTGAGAAATGATGGACTGAATCCTGTTTCTATTCACTTTTCCCTCTGCTTCCTCAAATCCCTGCTTAGCTCATATTGCTGGCAAAGTCCTGCTGAAATTCTCTGTAATGTCCAAGCTCAGCTCATTCAGACAGTCACAGGATGGGAGCTTGGCCAGCCCAGTAGATATCACCGTGACCCTGTTACCTTGGGTCACAGCCCATGACAGCAAGACCCAGAGGCGGTGCCTTCACGGGTTATACATAGTAAATAAAGGGCAGCTCATAGGCATTTTCAGAATAAATTCTGCTCGAATTATTCCGGTTTCCTGGAGACTCCGGTAAAAATGTTGGGAGACAGGACCACTGTGACTCGTCACATCTGGACGTAGATTTCTCTGCGTGCTTTGACGTGTCCATTGTCACCTAACAACATAGCATGTAAGTTTTTAGAAGTGGGGAATGGCCAGATTTCTTCCACGAGGGCAGGGAAAAAATCATTTATGCACCTGCACTTCAATAATAGTTTTTGCTCCCACCCCTGCTCGTTAAGGGATCTCTCGCTCTGTTCCCTGGGATTTAGGGCCACTCTTTCGCCTTTCCTGAAGCAGTACTCGTTGTAGAACAGAAGTTTTCTCCAGCTACAAAGCAGGTGGGGAGAGGGAGGTGGCTCTTTAAGTGACCAAGAGGCAGTCATGATTTTTAGAATCCCCTTTCGTTATCGAGTTTTAGATTTGGGGCTTGACACATTTGTTTCCAGAAAGCGCCAAGCAGATAGTTGATAAAGATTCTTTTCTCCGAGTCTAGGAATGGAAGCACTTTGAGGGATGGATGGCCTTTTAGCTCTAGGTGAGGAGAGCGCAGGGGAGGAGGAGGAATAGGAGAAAGCAAGCAAAGCTTGACGAGGTATGGCACCGGCTTAGGCTCGGCGCACCTGCCACAACAAAGCATATTCTACATTGGTTTGTTTTGGTTTCTTTTGTCTACCAAAGCCAGAAGGAGAGAGGGGGAAGGTGTGCAGTGGAAGCACTTAAATTGCTTTTATTTACAAAATGGGTGACGTGCAATGTATGTCTAATTTCCTACCAGGACGCTGTTTGCATTTCCAAGCAAAAGAATTGCTCTTTTTGCTTTTTTGGCTGCTTAGTTGCATCATTGCTATATTTGTGTTGCTTTTCTGACAGATGGAGAGACTAAGCTCTTTCCCCAAAGGATGAGCACACAGAGGCTGAATTTTTGTCTTCCTGGGCTGTCTCCTTTAAAATCAGCCTAAGAGTGACAGACTCCCTGAGCAGATTAAGTACAGATCTAGGATGATTCTGCATAAGGGATTTCAAGGCACAAGCCGTTGGCTATGAGCATTGGGGTCATTGATTACATTTCCTTAACCATCACCGCAGATATTTTTGCCTTAGTGAGGTATGATCAACAAAATGACAATTACAGGTAGGTGATGACTTTTCTCTCAGTCACTTGTTCAGATTCTCATGTTTCCTTGTTCATTTGGCATTCATTTGATGACTTCTACACATATTTGTTGATTGATATGATGCAAATATCCTCACCTAATAGAACTTCCTTCAAGGTCATGATTTCTTTGGGAAAGGCTTGTTCCATATAGTGGTGCTCTGTGCTGCCGACCCAAGGGTGAGGGTTCGTTTGGAATTTTATTGTACACTAAAATGGGCACAAATTTGATATGTCTGATCTTGACCAGAGTACCCCCTTGCCTGGGCTAGCTACATCCTGGCCCACTGGTCCCTCTGTTCTCAAAAATCAATCTGTTAAAAATATATCATGATGTTGTAAAAAGAGCATGAACTTTGAGCCAAATAGGTGTGGGTTGGAATCCCAGCTCTGTCACTTATTAACTTTCTGGTTTTGAAAAAAGTGTTTATCTTCTCAGAGTCTCAGGCCCCGTCTATAGGACAGACTGAAGGTAACGCTACTCCCTGGGCAGCTTGATGAGAATCAATCGATGCTATGTCTTAAAACACCAAGTATGCTGCCTGGTATGCAGTGGGTGCTCAATGGTAGCCTTTGCTCTTATTCTTGGGGTCCTTGACCTTGCCCACAGCTTGGTAGGTTGGACCATGAAGGAGTCGGGAAGACCTGGCCTCTGCCCTAAAGCCCATGGGAGAGCCACACGGTGGCCGAGACTCTGGCAGCCGAGAGAAGGCACGTTTCCCGGGAATGAATATTCTTAACATATCACATAGGCCACTGGACAAATGTAAAGTCCAGATATAGGTGATCTTTGAAGAAAAACCAAGTAATTCTGAAATGCTCTCTATATAGGCTGAAAATATTTTCAGAAGAAAGTGTACCGCTCTTTGGCCCCCCCTTGCCATCCCCACCGGTGTTTACAGACCACCAGGAATTCAGGGACTTTTTGCTAGTGAAATGTAAGTCTCTATTTTGAAATTTTTCTGCAACTTGTTCTACATCAGAATGCATTCCTTCAGATGCCCCGAGGATGCTGCATAAGAAAATATCACCGTTTACCCATGGCTCCCATTCCACGTTCTGTCAGTTCTTCATGTGAAACATTCAGTTTTCTGGTAGTTCTATGTAGATCTTCTCCTGTGTCCTTCTCTATATCCACCTGCCTTCGAGTTTATCTGTACTCACCCACGCACAGTACCAGGGAGCCTCAAGTTTGCATGACTGCCCAGGGCTCCGATATGGCCATTTCTCTGGCCGAGTCTCCAGCTACATGTATATCTATGTCTTTGTCAGAGAGTGGGAAGCACGTGGGGCAGAGTGGTTATGTGGGTGTGTGCATGTGTGTGTGAGAGAGAGACAGAGAGACAGATAGACCCACAGAGAGAATATGGATATGATCTGTGTAGAACCTGACCATCCAGCCTTCACTAGCTGGTGACCATACATTTTAGCTCCACTGATAATACCCAAACACCTGAACCTGAGCCCCCCATCTTCTGAACCCAAAGAGCTCGCTGCCTCCCTCCCCAGAATAGCCCGGTTTTATAGCTGCAAGGCGGGCTCGCAGGCTGCACCCAGGAGCACACACCCAGCACTGCCTGATATTCCAAGTTTTAGAAACAAGCCAAAAATCTGAAGTTGTATGAAATTTCCTGATTCTTAAAGTGGGGGTCCATGGGCTTCAAGTCCAGAGGATTAGGTAGAGAGCAAGAAACAGACCTGAAGCAAAGAGACTGGGTTTAGCAGCTAGAAATGGGGAGCATCTTGGAAGCCGGGGCTCAGGAAGCAAGCAGGCTTTCAGAGTCCTGTAGCAGGGACAGGGCCGCCGCAGGCGTGGAGTCCTTGAACCATGTTTGGAGACGATTCAGGAACCTAAGAGCCCAGCTTATTTGTGTATCTGCTGATCTCAATAGAGCCAGTCAACAAAGTGACTCTGAGCAGCACCTTTGGATGCTTGGGTGGAATGAGGCAAAGGCCTCAGTTGATCTACAGTTGAACATGTACCAGTCGATCTAGTAGAAGAACCCAGGCTACGGGCTGTGAAGAGGGTTGTTAAAGGAATGGAGCATGGAGCTGGGAAGGACCAAGAAGTGTCCATAGACTGAGAGAAAAGGTATAAGCCAAGGAAGCCGAAGCCTTTTTGAATTCCAGAGTAGATGTTAACAGGAGGGAGGAGGAAGGCCAGGCAGGAAACTCCCAGATGACAAAAAATGGCATTTCACCAGAATTTTTTATCTTTTCCCTTTATTTGGCTGAAACTGGATCATTTAAAACGGATTTTTTTCCCCCTGTGGCACTATAGAGATAATATCCTCAAACAAAAAATTTCTAATCACGGAATTAGAGAAAAGAACAGGTGTGCCTTTTAAGTGCATTCGGTTTAAATTCCTTAAGAGATAATCTTGCCACAAACAAGCCCAGCTTGTCCCAGGACTCAGATTCTATCTAGGAAATGCCTGGGCCCAAGAAGTTCATTTTTCAGTCTGAACACTGTCCTTCCTTTGGCACATATAGAAATATAGTTTTACCCATTTTACGGGGTAGGAAATTGAGGCCCCAAGAAGCTAAATAATTTACTTAAGAACATAGCAGCACAGCTGGGATTCAAACCCAAAACTGTCTTGACTTCAGGCTCCTAACCCCTATTGCACACTTTCTGTTCTGTGCTCTGATATGGAACTGGACATTCCACTTTACTGACTCTTAGTGTCTGTAGTCCACTAACCACCAGCTTTTTTTTTTCCCAGAAGAAACTTCCATTAGGGTAAGAACCCCAGTACTCTGCTTAAGTAATTATTATGTTTCCTAACAAAATGTAGCAAATATGTATTTAATCCTATTAAATGGCATCCTGGAGTTTTGACCCATGTGTTGGATGAGTGTGTAGAAGGTTGGGTAGGTAGATGCGTGGGCAGATGAGTGGGAAGGGAGGGAGGGAGGAAGGAAGAAGTGCTGGATGGGGGCAGGTTGGGTGTGTACTAGGTCTTCGAGTAATTAGATAACACCCTCTGCTCTGGAAACTTGCAGTCCAACAGGAAAGGTATAAGACAGAGACACCTATGGACAATGGGTTTGGGTAGAGACATTCAGAGAGTTCAGCAGTCTTCTGTGAAGGAAGCGTGGTGCCAATGGTAATACCAGGATTAGGAAAGTGGATAGTATTCCCTGTAGGGAGTTCCCTTGAGAAGGACATTCTCCAATAGCATGTTAGTATTTGTAACTCCCTTTATAATTTGATTTATTTTAGTAATTAATGGTGAAAAAGCCACTTTGGAAACCCCGACATTTGCCCAGAAACGTCGGCGTACCCTGGATATGTTGATTCGATCTTTATACCAGGATTTGATGCCAGATTTGCATAAGGTAACCCTGGGTTCTTGGTCCTCTGTTTGAGTTGAGAACACAAGTCCTAGCAATGCGGCCTGGTTAGAAAAACACAGGAGTCACCTCGATCCTTGCTGTTAACACCAGACTATGGCCAACATTGGTTCTCTCGTTGTTACCACAAGAAAGAGTGTTGAACGTCCATATACAGGAGCATGACTTGAGTGTCAATCCATAATCCCTGGAGCACTGGAGAGCTTTTCGAGGGTGCTTGTCCTCAGTGGTACTACTCTACATCACCAGTGCCATCAAGCTGATGGACAGGCCAAAGTGGAGATTCAGGAGCCACTGGGAGCTTTTTAAGGTTTTCTGGAGACTTACTGGCCAGCCCTATATTCAGGCACTGAAACAAGCATTTATATTTACTGCAGATTCACTTTGTGCCAGACACTTCCTAGGCTGAAGGTATCTCCACACTGATGGGACCCGGCGCCTCTCCCAGTGCCTGCAGGGGCCCTCGGGCTCTTTAGAGGCCTCCCGAGTCCATGTGAGATCACCAGATGCATGGGCTCATTGGTGCAGAGTGAAAGTATTACTGTGTAGACGCATTCCATGCCTTTAACAAGGAAGCTCCACACAAGAGGGGAGACTCCCCTAGATTCCTTACGTTCATGAACTCTAGCAAAAAGAACTACCCGTGATGCGTGTAAATACATGCAACACCAGGTTTCAGGTGCTTACCTGGGGAAGTGAAGAATATCCAAATGAGCTGGTGCTCAGGTGGTCCTTTCCCTTCAGCACAGGGACCACCGCCATTTTATAGGTACCCCTTGACTTCCGGCTGGCCAGTACATCCTATTTGCAGGGATTGGGCCAGACGAGCCCCAGGTGCTAAAGAGGAAGCCATAATCACTAATCCATCAATTCCCTTTTATCCCCAAAGTCAGGGAGGATTGCAGAGAGGGCACCAAGATGAAGACATGGTGCCCCCAGGTCCCAGCTGAAACATGGATGCCTGAGGCAGGCCTTCCCCAACCCCCAGTGAAGCCCAGTCCCCATATTGGACGCTCTCCTACTCCCATCCAAGTACTAACCAGGCCCGACCCTGCTTAGCTTCCGAGATCAGACAACATCGGGCGCATTCAGGATTGTATGGCCGTAGACTAGATGCTCTCATACTCTATGTATTTTCCCTGCATAGACATTCTCCCATGTGCCAGTCATGACATCCGTTCCTTAATCCATCTCCCCCATTAGACTGTGTTCCCCAAAGACAGACTGTGTATCACCGCCCCCCTCCCTCCATCACACACGTGATAGAGTAGCAGATGCTCAGTCAGAACTTGGTGATTGGAAGAGTGTACCTGTTCTCTGACTCTGCGCTGGAAGAGAACTAACATTTCCTGGGTGTGTGCCCAAGCACTGTGCTAAGCACCTCACACGCACTTCCTCACGTGGTCTTCATAACACGCCTCAGAGACAGGTATTAGCCACACAAAGATGCCAAGACCCGGAAGTTAACTTGCTTGCCCAAAGTTGCCGAGAGGGTCACAGAGTTAAACAATTCCAGGGGGCTCCATTCACCCAGAACTCAGTACACTTTGTTCCGGGTGGGGGAGGGGTGCCTCTCTCTCAGAATGGCTTCCCCGGAGCCGCAGAGCAGCCTGGTGGCTCCATCGCCTGGTAGGAAGTTAGTAAGTGGCGGGGCCACTGGCTCTCCCCCTGTTCGTCTTTTACCCCAGCATCTAGCACAGACCCTGGCACACACCCGTGCCCCATAGGTGCTTTTTGAGTGAGCGGGTACAGAAGTCGAAGTAGCATTTGGACAAATAGGTTTGTGCGCTAGGAGAGGCCAGAGGCTGGGACTTGACAACCATCTTTGGAACCCATAACTTGTTTTTCTCTTTTAGAACATGCTGAACAGACGATCTTTTAGTGACGTCTTGCCAGAATCGCCCAAGTCCGCACGGAAGAAAGAGGAGGCCCGCCAGGCAGAGTTTGTTAGAATAGGGCAGGTGGGTTTTATTCTGAAACCTCTGTGGCCAGATGTGTGGTTGGGTGTCCCTTCCTTCCTGGCCTTCCTACAAAGAATCTCATGTCTTTATACTCCCGTGGGAGCTCTGTAATTTCTCTTAGGATTACCGTGGAAACCACGAGTGAGATTTTCGATAACCACGTAGGCGTGGCTCCCTGCAGGGGTAGGGGTGGGGGGAGCAAAGCTTCCGCAGAAGTAGGAGCCCCAAGGCCCAGGCTGGGCTCTCTCTTGTCTAAGGAGCGTGTACCATTTGCCTACCTCCTGGGCATTTTCTGAAGAGTGAGGAGCCCATGTGGGAAAAGCACCTTGAACTCCTCCCTGGCCAGGAGTAAGCCCAGAGGAGTGGCATCCTCATCGACCCGAATGCCCCCTCCACTGCTTGGAAGCGATCCTCATAATTAGGTGGCTCGCTGTTAGCATCTTATTCCAGTTTTTGGAGGAAACCGCTCCCCCTTTGCCTCATTCCCACCTGACATTAGTATGTCTCAGTTCTGGGAGGTGACACGGCTTTCTGCCTTGATCCCTTGTCACGGCACAGAGGAGAGCGGCCAGCTGCAGCCAAGGGTCTGACCCAGAGGAGGGAACCAAGCAGGGTGACCCCGGAGAGCTAAGAGGCAAAAGTAACTTTGCGCCAAACAGGCACGCTGTGACGGGGGCACCCTGATTCTACTTTCCAAGACTCCGATTCCTCAAGTTTGAGGTGGGGCCTGAGGACATTTTCAGTCTCCAGTGTGGAAATCCCTGCACGGAGACGCTGATGAATTGAAATGACAGGATGGCCTCGGGGTCATTGGGGGCTGGGACATTGTCCTTAGGGCTTCACCATATTCAGCTGGCTGCACTCTGTGTCTTTGGTGATAGGGCAGTGCGGGAACCTGTAACTTCAGTCTACAATTACTCCTGTTCTATTAAACATGTTTCACATCACAAGTGCTGAACCTACTGCTCCTTTACTGCTTGCTAACAAACTTTAAAAGAGATTTCTGTCCTGTAAGGCACTAAAACTGAAGTCCATTGTGAGAGGGGGTGCTCCGTCCAGCTTGGTGGCTTCGGGGATCTGTAAAAAAGAGGTGAGTTGATGATACTCTCCAGTTCTCCCTTGAATGTCTTTTGTCATCAGAGGAGCTGTGTGGGGCAGGAGGAGAATATCTTGTCTGTTGCTGGGTCTTCTGGGGAGACCCCAGATAAAGTTGAGGAACAGTAAGTGAGAGCCCCCAGTTTGCAGAGCGTGTTGTGTATGCCATCGCGCGCTTACACACAACAGAGCTGGTAGGCCAGGCCTGGCCAGGCAGACAGGGCTGAGCAGTGCTCCTTAAGCCTTGTGTGCGTACAGACCTCCTGGATGTTCGTGACCAAACGCATGGCCCATTCACGAGCTCTGGGGAGGAGCCGGGATTCTGCATCTCTAACAGGCTCTCACGGGGTCCCTGGACACACTCAGCAAAGCTCTAGAGCCGTGTGTCCCAAGCTTTTGTGTGTATAGCATCACCCCCCGAGTGTCCGGGGTGAGCCACGAGAATTTGCATTTGTGACAAGTTCCCAGGTGACACTGATGCTTGTTGGTCAGAGGACCACAGTTGAGAGACCACTGCTTAATCTATAGTTCATTCAGCCACCCCAGACATTCTGTGGCCTCTGTATCTACTTCTTACTCCCACTTTCCTTGGGGGAGATAAAAAACTAGGGTGGTAATCATGAACAGAAGAGAAAACAATAAAGTTGCATATAAACTTATTAACTGCATGATTTTGTATTGTACAACAATTCCCGATGTACTTAATTCTGTCCGTGTCCCGGGTATGTACCAGATAGTTAAATGGGACAAATCCACGGACAGCCCATCACTAGAGAAGTGTCCGTTATAAAAGCAGAAGAATTACAAATGCATTTACTTCGGTGATCAAGCTAGACATGATCTGCATCTGAATTGCAGCCCCAACACACTGTAAAATGTGGTTTCAGGGAAATGATGAGCTCAAAATACAAGCGATGCTAGAAAACCGCAACCAATTTAAGGCCAGACTGATGGGAAAGCATCTTCCCCAAAGGTTGTCCAAACTCCCACGATCCGTGTGTTCGCGTGAATGGTAGAATCCGCACTGTTGCCAAGAGCCCTGTAAATACCAGATTCCAGCAAGATTCAGTAACCTTCTCGATACGAAGTTCTTAGGCATCCGAAAAAATGAAAGGCTGTGGAAAGCTAACTCGTTCACCAGTGAACGGCAAAGAAAGAGCTTCTGTTTTTTTCCATCACTGCATAACCTACCAGTTGGACGCAGGCCCTTGAAGAAACGCGGCCCCAGAAGCCCTAGTGGACTTCGGTGCAGTCAGGACTGCGGCGGCCGGAGTGTTTTTATTTCCCAAGAGGAGGCTTTATCAAGCCCTCGAGGCGTCCATCACTTCATGAGCTGTGTTAATATTCCTAGAGGGACCAGCAAGGAGTCGTGCCCCCGGGCAGGAAGACCGAAGGCCACATTCTGGCCCCCCCGTGGAGTCTGCACCAAGCCCCTCCCGTGGCAGAGGGGGCCTAGAGCAATGCACATGTCATCAGTCCTCCGAGCGGAGCCTCTATGGGACTGGGCCTGAGTTCATATCACTGACACTTCATACCTGATGTCCTTGGGCACTTGGAGTCCCCAGACCCTTTGAGAACCCATGAAATCAGGGGACCCCCACCCACCCACCCACACACACTAGCTCATTAAAATGTACACATGACACATGTATACAACATCTCAAATATAATTTCACAGACCTCCTTAAGCTCTTGATGGTCTCCTAGGAGCCTTAGAGCTTCTGGGTTAAGAACCCCCTGTTCTGTATAAATGTTCCAAATTTGTGTCCTCCACTCAGAGAAAGTTTTGTTACCAAGAGTTGGTTTTTCAGTCTCGGTGTTGCCTAACACCCAAGCGTCCGCGTCAGCCTCAGCTGACATTTACAATGTCCTTGCTTCTTCATGGCCACCTGCTCTAAGTCACAAAGTCAGAATTTCCAATCATCTTCTTAAGGGAAATGCCATTCCAATTAATGGCCCGAACCCGTGTAGCCCTTTCCAGGTTGTAAAATGTCGTCACATTCTTTGTGTGATCTTTCCAGAACAGCCTAAGCCTGGTCTTGGCAATTAGGAGATTCACTTGGAGGCTTGGGAGTTTCTTAAAGGGAGAGCACACTTTCCTAAGAGCGGTAATATTTACCCTCATCCCAAGTGACACCCTTGAAGGCGACCTCACAGCCACCACTTCTACATTCAGTACATGAACACATGTTCACCCAGTGTGCACAGATACACCCCCGTGTGCCCAGACACACCCCCGTGTGCCCACACCGGGTCTTGCTCTGTCCCCAGGTGGCACGTTTGGCTAAGAGTAAAAACAAACACATCACCCTTTACCTTGTCCCTGAGAAGCTCCAAAAACATCTCTGTCCTTTGAGGCTAAGCCACGTGCTTTGGAGGGAAGCTAATGGCTCTCCTGAAAATGTTCCTAATTCTGGTATAACCTAGAACCCACTGAATGATGCCCCTGGCCCCAGGCATCCCCACACAGCTCCGGGGCAGCTGTGAGGGAGGCTAACTCTGATACCCAAACCGAGTATGAGACTAAGGGGAAGAGTTCACAAGGTATGAATACGTCACGTGGGGGAGCACGAGTAGGTTTGTCCACAGCACTTTCCAGATTCTTACAAACAGGTGTTATTTTTCTTTTCTTTACCCTGTTTCTGTAGCCTTAAGTGAGTCAGTAGGCATTTTCATGTTCCAGGCAATATCAACTTCTTGCCCTGTGTATGACTTTATAATTTTACCTAACCAGCAACACAGGAATCAGGGTTTTTTTGCAGAGCTCTATGCGTCTCCCTTTTATGATGACCTAATGTGAATTCTCCAAACAAATAGGCAGCAGTTGGTCCAAGTTCAAGTACTAAAGAAAAATGTTTGCTTGGAAGACGTTACCAATGCTTCAACTGCCCCTGAGGAGCGTTGTTACATATAGAGGCCGGTCATGGTGCCAGAAACGTGGGACTTCCCTTTTTTTCCTACTGCATATGTATTTGAAAGGCAACTGAGGGGCGCCTGCCTGGCTCAGTCAGTAGAGCATGTGATGCGTGATCTCACGGTTGTGAGTTCAAGCCCCACGTTGGGTGTAGAGATTACTTAAAAATAAAATCTCTAAAAAGAGAGAGAGAGAAAGAGTCGAGTTTGGGTATGCGTGGGTCACTGTTGGAGGCGGTGTACTGTACATTTCCATCTGAGGGGCCGTGGTGTATTCTTTCCCGTGCGCTTATTCTCCGATGCTTTTGTCACCTCGCAGCCTTGGGAGCCCCAGTGTTTCTGCAGTAATTTTCCTCACGAAGCCGTGTGTGCGGATCCCTGGGGCCAGGCCTTGCTGGTTTCCACTGATGCTGGCGTCTTGCTAGTGGATGGTTAGTGAGTAGCTGTCCTTCAAATGTCTTTCTTCGTGTAACTTGTAGCACTTCTCAGATGGGTGACGGCCAGCCCACTCCCTGTAGATAAACGTGTCACCTGTCATCCACAGCAAGGTCAGAGCAAGGTTTCCTTTCCTTACGAAATCAACCCCTTCTTTTCAGGACAAGCAGAGGGAATATATTCTGAACAAGCAAGCCAGAGGGTGAGTCGCACATGACAGGTTTAGCCCTTCCCCAAATCTCCTTAGTCTGCAGTCATCAAATTACCCACAAAAGGAATCTCCTTTTTGGCCACACCTTATCATGATTCCAACATTTTTCCTTAAATCCACAAGGACACCCTTGTTATTTCAAGCCCCCATCTCAGGGACACGCCCTCCATCAAAGCTCCTTTTTTTTTTTTTTTTTTAAAGGTTTCTGATTCAGAAAGTATTCGTTGTCCAAAACAAATAATAAGAATTTAGATAACCCGTTTAGGATGGCTGTCGGAACAGATTTTGACAGGAAGACACCTTTCAACTCAATATAAACTCAAACTTTCTGACAACCAGGTGGATCGCTGTGTCTGGGGAGGCAGTCCTGTCCCTGTCCCCACAGATCAGCCGCCATGGGACGTGCCCTTGGGGAGGAGGCTGTGGACAGAGTTCACTTTCTGATGGGGATTTCATTTAGACTCTACCGTGTGGTCCCTTCCAACAGGAGGCCCCTTTGGACTTTTCCAGACTCCCGGTGAATGTCAAAGGGATTAAACACTGGTAGCAAGTCACCTCCTGAGGCTTCAGAGGGAACCATGGGCACAGAGTCTTCCAAGGGCTTCCAAGTGGCTTCCAAGGGCCCGCTGTCCACAGCACAGACACAGGCTACCGAGTCTCAGTTACCGGACTGTTTTATGAGATTCAGAAAGCCAACACTGAGAGATGCCTAAAACGGCATCATCTCCACCCCCCTAGCCAAGACCTCATTCCCTCCTCAGACCCTGTCAGCAGGTTTCCTAAGTGCCTGCCCTGTGCCGGCTCTGTGCTGGGTGCCTCCTGTGGGAAGACAGGAGAGGTGGACCAGGCTTTATAATGGATTTATTTCAGACTTCATCTGTTACTCTTGATGTGTATTTCAGTTGTGTGTCCATATTGTCATTATCTAAATATATGTGTATATAACTATATAATTGCATATATAACTCATTTACTAAAAGGCAGATAATCTAAAATTTGTAAGCGGAGAATTGAAATGAAATATTTAATACACAAACTAGAAAACCATTAGAGAATCTTTGTGTTCTGGAAGAGAACTTAACCTCTGTGAGCTTCAGGTCTGTCGGAAACGGGGAGAATTTTTTAAGCGGCTGAAAACTAGTTTACAATAATGAAAACTGATGAAATCAAATGGGAAAGATGATCCTGACTGGAAGGGATGGTGGAGATTATATTACCTGTGTTAAACGTTTAGAGCAATGTCTGGCACAGAGTAGGTATTTAGTAAACAGAAGCTATTACCTTTACAATATTCCTCTGAACGTGCTAAAAGGTAACAAAATTCATAGATTTTGCCAAAGGTGCAGCCAAATAAAATAACTTATTTAAAAAAAAAAAAGCAATAACAGACTATAGACGTTTAGTCTCATCTCTTAGTTTTATAGGTGAAAAAAACTAAAGAAATGATGTGACTTGCCCAAGATCACACAGCTGGTCAGTGGCACATCTGGGACTAGAACCCAGAGGTGATTCCTAGCCCAACACTCTTTCCACTAAACCAACTACATTTTACTTAAATCAAATTAAACTTTACCAATGTTATTGTCTTTACCCTAACACAGATTTAAAAAAAAAAAATGTAGCCTCGAGCAAATAATTATGTTCTGATCGAAAGAATGTTAAAGTCTACCTTTTTGTTGTTTTTAGGAATGAGAAAAATATGCTTTACAGTGACTGTTTGTAAGGCTTGCCTGAAAACACCACTAACAAAAAAATTCTATTAGAGATCTCTGCTTCTGGTTGTTGGGGTTTTTTTTTGTTGTTGTGTTGTGTTTGTTTTTTTTTTATGTAAAATCCAAACTAGGATCACCACATCCCCTTCTGATATTTTCATCTTTATGGATCCAAAATCTCATGGAGGTGTCAGATGTAAGGATTCCTGTAATGTGCCAGGAAATTCTTTTCTTCCACCTTGAAGGACGTTGTCTTCCCCATACGGTAGCCACATACACCCACCTCGAGCTTGGATTTGTTTCTTCAGATTATTGCTTTCATTTCCTGGGTGCACAGCACTGCGCCCCCTGTTCACTTTTGTTAAGAAGAGAATAACCCTCAAGGCTTTCTTTGTAGTCCTCCTTGTGCTTGGAAGCCATCATTCTCCTGTTATTTCTTTGTTTACCTTTTTTCTTGTCGATACTTAATCACATTATGAATTGTTTCCATGAGCGAACCTCTCCATTTCCTTTCAGGCCAGGTTCCACTCTGTCCCCATTAGCGTCTGCTTAATTGTATTAGACCCACCCCCTTGAGAGTCTGCTCCTTTCAAGGTCATTATTAAAACTCAAGATCCTTTGTATTCTAAGTGCAGCAAAAGCTACCTTGAAGGCAGACTAAACACTGATTAAATACGCTCCCACTGTTTGTTTTGGGGTTGCAGTCATAGAAAAGCCAGCTCGAAGAGACTTCGTAAAGAGATTACAAGGAGAACATGGCAGTGAAACAGCCCTCAAAGTCACATGTCAGTTTCTCATATCCCTGCTTCCCCCTCCTTCCTTAGCTACGAATAGAAACCTATTCAGCCACCTGCGGAAGATCTGATGGAGAAAAAATGCTAATTTGTTCTGTAGATGGGTGGGCTGCTACACGGTGTCCCTTTATCTTAAATGTCAAATGAAGTGCTTCTTCGTGCATGAATTCCTTACAGTCCTGGTAAGCCGTCCCTTGTGAGGCACTTATTAACCCTGGCCCAACAGCAAAAGTCTGTTCTCTCCTGGGCACCATCCAGGGAGGGATGAACTCCGAACCAGAAATTTCTAGAAGAGCCAAGACCCTCAGGGCCCCACGCACCTCAACGGTAACCAAAGAAACAAACCCAAACCCACAAGGAACTCTTGAAGATCTAAATGTCAGACAAAGCACAGATAAGAAGCCACTTCTGCCTGAACTGTCCACACCAGGACCACTTTGCCTTGCGCTGATTCTACAGCAGGCTCAGAGCAGACCCTTTGCTCATGAAAGAGTCTTAGCATGTCCTGGGGCCCCTCCATGTCCATGTCCTGGGGTCCCTCAGGAACAAAGTAATTGCTAGCAATTTACTTCCCCAGTAAGTAAGCTTAAAAACAAACCCTAAGTATCATTGCAGTCTCTGATCAGCCATTTACCTGACATCTTCCTGAACATTCCCATTACAGTTAGTTTTTCCTATCATCTCAGCAGCTTCATTGACATTTCTCTCTTATTTTTGTCTAAAAAGGAGATTTCATATTCCTCTACAGAGAAATACTGAAAATTTGTAGGTCAGCTCCCATCGATGGAGACAAGGGCATGGAATAGGGTGTGTCTATATTTGTTTTAAATACAAAAGGAAATTTTAATTTTGCTTTCTGGAGAGAGAGACAAAATCATGTAAGAAATGATGCAATTTCAAATACATGAAAATAAGAAAACCCTTAAGAGAAATGGCTGAGCTTCTTATTTTATTTTTTTTAACTTGCTGTTCAGTCCCAGTAAAAAACTGGGATGGAGAGATGCTGCTTTTTCTCTGCTGAGTATGGAAGAGAAGATGATGGTCCTGAGGCCCTGCCGCCCTGCTCCCTGTAGAGAGGAAGGAATGTCCATCCTTCTCCCTGAGCTGAGAGGAAAGGGTTGGAACTTATTGTATAGACCTTACGACCATTCCAGAAGCTGACCTTCCCTGCCTAGAGAGAACTGGGGCCCAGGACCACTCACAGGCATGTAATACAGGCTCTGAACGCGCAGGCTGGGTACAGGGTCAGGGTGACTGCGTCTCCTCTTCCAGATGACCTTCCGTCAGTGCCCGTGTTCGACAAAACCCTGCCAGTAAAACAGATGCATGTGCTGGAGACCCTGGACCTTCTGATCCTCAGAGCTGACAAAGGTGATGTTCCCCTTCCCGGTGGCATCCCTTGCGAGGGGGGGAAGCGTGTGGCCTGCTGTGGCCGACCGTGAGGGTCACAAGGGTCTGACTGCATGGGTCGTGCCAGCAACTGCTTCCCAGGTGCTCGGTGCTCTGGGTGCCCAGGTGACCCTTTGTTCTCTGAGGAGGGGACGGTGGGGGGGTGGGGGGCCCACCCTTCAGTGCACTGCTGGGGTTTCTCCCCAGTTCTGGGACACCCCAGCTCCTCGTTCTGTGGCAGTAGCTTGCCTGCACCATCTTCCCGTCTTCCCATCCATCTCCTCCTCCACCTTCTTTATCTCACAGGGAAAGACTCCCGCCTCTTTGTCTTCCGGCTCAGCGCTGTGCACAAGGCCATCGAGGGCAAACAGGCCGTGAAGGGCAAGTGCGACTGCAGGGACAACAAGCTGGAGAAAACAAAAGGTGACTGGAGTCTTCGTAATTTTGGTGATTTCTGTTCAGTGGATTCTTTTTTTTCCCTCCAACTGCCCGGATTTCCCTGGGAATGAGAACGCGTGAGTTTTTCCTCAGAGACGTCCCCAAGATAGTTGTTCACCTGAGAGAAGCCTGAGGGGCGCCTGGGCGGCTCAGTCTGTTAAGCGTCCGACTTTGGCTAAGGTCATGATCTCACGGCGCAGCTTGTGACTCCAAGCCCTGCATCAGGCTCTCTCTCTCAAAAATAAACAAATATTTAAAGAGAGAGAGAGAGAGAGCAGCCTGAGAGATAGAACAACATGTGGAGGCTTAGAGGAAAGTGTAGGCCTTGCGTGACGAGTTTTGAAGGTAAGGTAAGTTCTGGTCACACATCTGCAAAGAGAGACTTTTGGCATCTGGTTTCTGACGCTCCACTCACGGGCCGCTCTCATTCATATGGTGCCGGGGCATATGACTTGCTTAATTTTCCTGAAGTTCTACCTACCTTGTATCTCACATCTCTGTCATGCCTGGTTTCTGGAACGTTCTCAGGCATTTCCCCCCTCCCCAAGTCACACTTCATTTCCAGGGTTCTCAGGTATCGGAGCCTGGGCGCTTCCAGGCCCCCATCCTGTATTCAGCATCACTTGTTTCTCTTCCCAGGCTGCCACTTGTATGCCATCAACACTCACCACAGCAGGGAACTGAGGATCGTGGTGGCCATCCGGAATAAACTGCTCTTGATCACGAGGAAACACAACAAGCCGGGCGGGGCCGCCGGCATCTCGCTGCTGTCTCCCCTGCCCGAGTCCCCTGTGGAGGAATTCCAGTACATCAGGGTAGGCCTACTCTTCACATCCCCTCTCTCCGGGCCCCGGTGTCACGGGGCCGACTCTCTCCTCCCTCCCGGAGCCTGTCACCCACAGGGGTTGGCTTGCGGCTCAGTCGCCAGCTGGGGAACCCTCGTCGGCTGCCCTGGTTTCCCCAGAGGACTATGGCATTGGGCCTCCCCGCCCACTCCGTCCAGTCCGTTGGTGCCAGTGAGCACCCACAGGCACTGTCCTAGGCAGAGGGCCACAGGGCCACAGCAGTGAACAAGTAGTCTTCTCGTGGAGGTAGCTTTGTTGTTGCAGGATGATCTAAAGGAGGAAAAAATCCGGTGGGTTCTGAGGAGGATAACGTTAAAGTGGATTGAGGGTGGAGAGGACAATGAGTGGTGATGGGGGGATTGCTCTAGAAAGAATGTCCCAGAAGCCCTCTCTGAAAAGGTTGCCTTCGAGCAGAGATCCAGGGAAATACGAGAGGAGGTGATGAGGGTATCTGGGGCAAGGGGGTTCCAGGCAGAAGGAGCAGCCAGCTAAGGACCCGAGGCCCTGTTCAAGGCGCAGTCAAGAGGCCGCAGTGGCTGGAGCCGAGGGAACAAGGCGGGGAGGTCAGAGAGCCCTGAAGGCCGTTGCTAGGACTTTGACCTCGACTCTGAGGGAGAAGGGGCGGCCACTGGAAGGTTTGAAGCAGCGAAGTGACATGCTTTGCAAAGATTTTTTTGGCTGCTGGACAGAAAAGAGTATGGGGGAGCCCTGAGCAGATAGAAGGAGGCCCTCTGAGAGGCTAACACAGCGTCCTAGCAAGAGACGGTGGTGGCTCTGGTGGCCTCAGAAACTGCCGGGCCTGCCTTCGTAGGATTTACGGATCCTCCATGGGTGGGACCTTGAAGAGAAGCAGCCTTGAGGGCCCCATCCCTTTCCTGCTCTTACTGTCTCTTCCCTTTTTAAAAATGTTGGCATGGGCCGCCTGGGGGCTCTATCAGTTAAGCGTCTGACTTCAGCTCAGGTCTTGATCTCACGGTTCGTGGGTTCAAGCCCCGTATTGGGCTCTGTGCTGACAACTCAGAGCCTGGAGCCTGCTTCAGATTCTTTGTCTCCCTCTCTCTCTGACCCTCCCCTGCTTGCACTGTCTGTCTCTCTGTCTCTCTGTCTCTCTCTCTCTCAGAAATAAATAAAAACATTTTCTAAAAATGTTGGCATATATTATGTGAACTGTGTCACATGTTGGCTCCTAAGGCAAACTTCACCTATAGACGAGCTGAGCAATTATTTTTGCCAGAATTAAAGCCTCCTGAATTATACATATCCATTTTGGCTAATATTCAATTTAAGTGGACAGAACAGCCTGACAGTTAAGTTAAAACAAGTGAAAAGTCTGGCTCTAATTAGGTGTTAATCTTCTTAATACAGTAATTAACAATCTTAGTGACTGTTTATGAAGAACATGTACGTTTTTGTGGAGTATCGGCTCTCCTGAGCTCAAATCTTGTCTCCACCACGTAGAAGCTATGCTAATGTAGGCAAGTCATGTGACCCTCAAGTTTTAGTTTCCTTATCTGTAAAATAGAAGAAAACCTTACCTATTTCATAAGGTTGTGAGGATTCAGTGAGAACAGTGCCTGGCACTGAGTTAAGTGCTCAACAAGATTAGCCATTATTATTTTTTTATGGTGATTAAATCCCAGGACAGGGCTGGACCACCTGAGGGCTAACATGGACCGTACTGTTGAATGAGTTTTGCTAGGTGTGGGTTTTGAGGACAGGTTGTGGGAGGGGGGAGTCAGGTACAGTCTCTGCCCTTCTTTCCCTGTCCCCGCCTTCCCTGCCCTGGGAGGGGACCCTCTGCTGCATGGAGGGGGGGCAGGCGGGGCGGGGGTGGGGAGGGCTGATATGAAAATGGCTGCTGTGTGTCCTGACCCCTTCTCCCATGTCCTCATCACCCACACAGGAGATCTGTCTGTCCGACTCTCCCGCGGTGATGACCTTAGTTGATGGGCCAACCGAAGAGAGCGACAACCTCATCTGTGTGGCTTACCGACACCAGTTCGATGTGGTGAACGAGAGCACGGGGGAGGCCTTCCGGCTGCACCACGTGGAGGCCAACAGGGTGAGTTGACAGGTGTAGAGGCAAGTGAAAATCGAAGAAGACTAGGAGTGCATCTTCCAACCTCGCGATGCCATCATTAGGATGTCTTTTTTTTTAACAATTTTTTTTAATGCTCATTTTTTTGAGAGAGAGAGACAGACAGAATGTGGGGAGGGAGGGAGAGAGACACAGAATCCAAAGCAGGTTCCAGGCTCTGAGCTGTCAGCACAGAGCCCGACACGGGGCTCGAACCCACAAACCTTGAGATCATGACCTGAGCTGAAGTCAGACGCTTAACCGACTGAGCCCCTCAGGCACCCCCATGACTAGGATGTCTTTAAAACGACGTCTAACTCACCAGGACTAAGTCGTGATATCCTCTGTGTGCTGCGCCACGTGAAGTTGTCGCTGCTGTTGCTCAAAGTGGTTCAGTCTAATCTAATTGCCCCATTGCCCTGCTCGGCCTTCCCATGTCTCCCCCTGCCATTCCGTCCTCCGTCATAAAGGAGAAGTGAAGGGTCAAAAAGCTCAACATAAGTAGCTACCGAATGAGAACATCTGTTTGGCCATTCACACCGGAAGAGCCTCCTTCTCCCCGTGGCCCTGCAGACTCACAGCTTGGAGACCAGGTGGCTGGAGCGGGTCTCTGTCCCTGAAAAGGCCCCCTAGGAAAGGAGGAAGGGACAGGACACCTGAGGAGAGAGCAGGAGTGTCTGCCTCCAGCCTGAGCTGCCCAGAGCGCAGGGACGTCCTGGGTGTGGACGGGATCCAGGCCCCACCAGCAGCCGCACTCAAATGCCGAAAATGACTGGGTGGGGTTCGAACTCGGAACACCAGAGCCCCTGGAGGTAGCGAGCACTCACTAGCATGAGCCCCCGTGGCCTGTCACTGGCACCGCCCTGTTCTGACACAGCAGATCGAAGAGCTCTTTGGCTGTTTATGCCTGTCACACAGGGTGAGGCTGGATAACGCTGGAGTCCTGAGGCTCGCATGTGCACAGGCAACTCTCCGGCTTAGGTACCGAGGACGCTGTGGAGTGGGGCCATTACCCCCAGGGAGAACGTAGTTCTGATGAGGACTTCCAGACCCACAGGCGTACGCCAGCCCTGTTCCGCTAGGTCCAAGAAATGGCAGAATTCTTCCCAATTATGCTTTACAAGAGATTTAAAAAATACAAGATTATGGTTTAAAAGAGATTTTTAAAATGCAATATTTGGGCACTACCCAAATACTCATAAAAATTGCCAGTTATGGTATTAAGAAAACTTAACACCAACTGAGAGCAAGATTTTAAGAAATAGAAAACTCATGGGGCGCCTGGGTGGCTCAGTTGGTTAAGCATCTGACTCTTGATTTCAGCTCAGGTCATGATCTCATAGTTCATGAGATGGAGCTCCAAGTTGGGCTGGGCTCTGCACTGACAACACAGAGCCTGCTTGGAATTCTGTGTCTCCCTCTCTCTCCACCCCTCCCCATCTTGGGCACTCTCACTCTCTCTCAAAATAAAGAAATATTGAAAAAGAAATAGAAAAATCAGAGAGGAAAAAATATCTAGATAGAATTAGGAGAACTTCTTCAACAATTATCAATCACAGATCATCTGTCATTTCTCTTATATATACATATATTGGCGATGCCCAAATGTATCTGCAGTTGAAGTCCTCTGAGGAGCTTTAAAAGCTGCCGATGGGGGTGTCTGGGTGGGTCAGTGTTATAAGCATCAGACTTCGGCTCAGGTCATGATCTCACAGTTCACGAGTTCGATCCCCACATCAGGCTCTGTGCTGACAGCTCAGAGCCTGGAGTCTGCTTCTCATTCTGTGTCTCCCTCTCTCTTTGCCCCTCCTCTGCTTGTTCTCTCTCTCTCTCTTTCTCCCTGCCTCCTCTCTCTCTCTCTCTCTCTTTCTCTCTCTCTCTCTCTTTCTCTCTTTCTCTCTCTCTCTATCTCTCAGAAGCAAATAAAAGCATTAAAAAAAGAAAAAAGAAAAAGCTGCCAGTGCCTGGGTCCCAGCCCCAGATATTGCTGGGCTCTGGCCTGGTGGTGGAGGTGGGGGGAAGCTTTGGAATGTTTTAAATGATCCTCAGGTGCCTCTAATGTTCAGCCACATCTTGGAACCACCAGCACACACTGCTTTCCTCCGTGACTGTAACTTCCTGGAAAGCTTTAAAATGATCGGTGCTCCAACCCCACCCCAGGTCAATTAAATCAGAATTTCTAGGTGTGTGGTATGTGGGAATCAGTACGTTTTCAGTCTTATTTTAAGTCTTTCCAGATGATGCCAATATAGACCTAGTAGAACGAGTCTGGCCTGAAACTCTTCCTCATTTAAAGCCAGGAGAGCTGCTCCTCCTCCCCAGCAACTGGGAACCCGTGACCCCTTCCAGCGTCTAAGGACAGAAGGCCCAGTTGGGCTTGAAAAGTTCTTGCCCTGCTTGCTTTTCTGAGCCTCTGTGTGACCAGCCAAAGGAGCTAGAAAAATCATGAGGCGGCAAGTCTTTGTTCAATCAGCCTCTTCCCTGGCCACTAGTTTCCAAAGACTTCACATGCTTTTTCTGCTAGTAACTACTGTTTACTTCTATTTAATACCCTGATAATTCATTGGTGTTTGTGGATTTTCTTTTTTCATCTTAACGCCCAGGAAAAATCGGGTTAAAGGCGGTTTTCTTGGGTGACCCCTGTGCTTCGTTTTTCTGAAAGCTAACAGGAATAATTCTAAAATGTTCCGTCTTTTCTTCAATATGCTTTTAAAAGCTAAGTTACTGAGCTTTTTCCCTAAGAGAAAATCTTTAAAAAATAAAATAAAATATAAAATAGTAAAGCCCTCCCTCGATCTGAGTGGGCCAGGGTGCACTTTCCATCCTCTGGTCCACCCCCAGCTGCTGAGTGTCGGTGGATGCCCAGACACAGCAACTCACCTTTACAAGGAATTTACTATCTAATTGGAAAAATAAGCCCTAGAGAAAGGACCAAGGTAATGAACACAGTGTTTTCCCATAGCCAGTCAGGAACGGCCTGCAGGAGGCGGCCTGGCTTTTCCCCAAAATGTTCCTGCGACCCAGGCCCCCGTGCTACGCAGGCAGGACTGAGAGAGGCCGACCTCCCCGCAGTCACTGGGCATTTCCGGGTGATTCGGGTTACTCACACTGCTGCCCTGTGCACCGTGTAGAATTTCTGGCCTAGTTTGCGGCCTCCGTTTCTCTTCTCTTCTCAGCCAAGCCCGTTCAATCCCATTTCAGCCTTCAGCCCCTCCTCAGGGACTAAGAGAACCCTGGGTCAAGAGAGGAGGTGTTTAAGAAGCACCAAAGTAGCCATCTGACCGTCAACATCACGTTCATTTTGCCAGTAGGCCTGTGGTGACCTGCTGCCCCGGCTGCAGCAGCCGGCGTTGGCCTCTCCCCGAAGCCAAGGCGTCCTCTAGAAGTAGCAAACCACGTGGTAACGAGATCCGGGTCCCTGGCTTAGTTGCTGGGCCCGAGTGTCCATCTGACCGTCTGTCCGGAACCCAGTGGCTCTCAGTTGGGTGCTCACCCCAGAATCACCCGGGAAGGCCGGACACTGACCCGACAGTGGTTCCCACTTTCAGCTGGGGCTGGGGGCGGTGGGATGCAAACTTGGCTTGCTTCAAGGCTGTGTTTTGAATTTTCACAACCACCATAGGTTACTTTTATCATTTTAAAATGCCAGTGAAGTGGTGCTCGCTTCGGCAGCACATATACTAAAATGCCAATGAAGTGAATGACTTATTTTTAATCAAATAAATTAAAAGCTAACACCTGTGTCCTACACAAGACCTACTAGAACAGGGTCTCTAGAGTGAATATATATATTTTTTAACTCTCTTTTTTAAATTTTTTAAACATTTTACTTATTATTGAGAGACAGAGACAGAGCACGAGCAGAGGAGGGGCAGAGAGAGGGCGAGACACAGAATCTGAAGGAAGCACCAGGCTCTGAGCTGTCAGCACAGAGCCCAACATGGGGCTTGAATTCACAAACCAGATCATGACCTGAGCCAAAGTCGGACACTTAACCGATTGAGCCACCCAGGTGCCTCTAACTCCCTTTTTGTTTAATGTATGTTTTTTTTTTTTTTTTTGAGAGAGAGAGTGTGTGTGTGTGTATGTGTGTGCACCCACAAGCAGGGCAGGGGCAGGGAAAGAGGAAGACAGAGGATCCCAAGCGAGCTCTGCGCTAACAGCAGAGGGCCTGATGTGGGCCTCGAACTCATAAACCATGAGATCATGACCTGAGCCAAAGTCGGATACTTGACTGACTGAGCCGCCCAGGCGTCCCCCAGAATATATTTTTTTAAAGCTCTCTAGTTGATTCTGATGTCCTCACCAGATCGAGAAACAATGTTACGGAGACTGACTCCCACCAGGCCCTTCCCCTAGGGAGACCGACATACGTATTGAAGCATGAAATAGGTCTCACTGTGCTAAGTGTTAACAGAGGTCTGAACAATGCCAAGGAGTGCCCAAGGAAGAAATGATTCAGTCCAAGCTGTTGTATCCCTGAGGGCCAGCCCCGTGACCAGAGCTTCACCATTGCCTGCCCCAGAGCCTGAAGCTCCAAACACGGCTGTGCTGCTCCACCAGTCAGCACAGACCTGGGACCCCCCCGCACCACCACCACCACCAGAGACCTCCCACGTGCCAGCCACGTCCCTGGTGTGTGTCTGCTGCCACCGAGCTCGGACCTTGGCCCAGAAGGCTGCCTGAACTTCCTCTACTCTGTCCCTGCCACCCGCCTCTCCCACCCCTACCCAAGCACACAGACAAGCCCCGCCTCTAGGCGAACAGGCTGGCCTGGCCTGCCTCTCCCACTATAGTTAACCCTCCCATAATTATAAGAAACAGAGCCACCACTGAATGACCACTTCTGTTTCCCAGGCCCCGCGCCAGAGCACTTTGTAAGTGTTATCTCACAAAATGTGCCCGACAGCCTGCAGGGAATGTACTGTTCACGTCCCCACTTTTGCAGAAAAGGAAACTGAGGCTCAGATCGGAGGAGGCACACACTTACCCAAAACCACGCAGCTAGTAAAAGTAGCAGAGACAGGACTCGGACCCAGGCTATCTGACTCTGAAGGTTGTGCCCTTAACCCGCAGCCTGCTATAGCCTCCACAGCCATGTCCCAAGGCATGACATGAGGGGGGGCGGGGGGCCAGGCTACAAAGATGTCCTGTATTCAGTCCTGCATTCGCGGAGTATCTGCCCTGCACCTGCCCTGTGCCAGGCCCAGGCTAGGCGCTGAGCATCTACAGGCGAGGCCACGGCTTCACAAAGCTCATGTTCTCCCAGGGAGGAGGGCTCAATAAACGGACAAATAAGTGAGCATCAGACAGTGACACACAATATGCACATGATAAAAATAGAGAGATCTGATACACAGCAGAGGAAGAAATGTCTGGGATTTGACCCTCAAGTCTTTCTGCTCCCAGAGCTGGTGTTTGACCTCTGAGCCTCGCGACTCCCGCCCGCTCTAAAGCACCCGCAACTCTTGCTTATGGCATTTGCCTCATTGTACCTTGTTTTATGTATTTACTGGATTTTTCTTGAGCGGCGGAGCCCTGCCTTGTTCATTTCTGCAGGCTTCGTGGCATAGGTGCACAGCGCCAGCTGAGGACGGGAGGGGGCAGGCGTTCTGCTGGAGGGAAGCCGGAGCCAAGGCAGAGGCCCTGGCTGAGGGTGGCCAGTGAGGGCTCAGCCCAGCGGTGTGGATGACAGCGAAGAGGGGGACTGCGGGGCAGGGGGGCTACCGGAGGAGCCCCGGGGGCCCTGGGCAGCATAGCCTCTGGAAGGGGCTGGAGAGACGGGCTGAAGGAGATGGGGCCCATGCTCCGTCCTGGGGAGGTCTGGCCCCGCCTGGGGTGAGCGCAGGGACCCAGAAGACCCCTGAGGGACCCTGAGAGAGGATGCTGTTGGGCTCTGGGGTGTGGGGGTGCCCCAACTCTGGGGCTAGCACTGCTCGCCCAAAGGAGGAGGTTTTCAAGGAAGGTAGTCGTGTGTGAGGGAAAGTTAAGAGTGTTGATTGTGCGCTCGCTGCTTTGTCTTATGGAATTCTCGTTACCCTCCAGCAAAGCGAGTTTTATCCTATTACCACTTTTACAGGTGAAGACCCGGGGCCAGAGGTTAAGCTGTTTGCCCCAAGCGACCGAGGCAGTAAGTGGTGTGGGCAGGATCTTACCTCAGGTCTCCCTGACCAGAGTCCACGCTCCCACCCGCTCCCCTGCACCGCCTCCTGCCTCTCAGTGACTTGGATGTGGCATCTGTGGGGTCAAGAACAAGAAGGAGAGACTTAGAAATGTGAGCCAGGAGCTCTGAGGGGAACGTGTGCCTGAAGTAGGAGAGTTAGGGATTTTGAGCTCAGAAGGAGGCTACAAAAGATGAGTGTTTTGCGGGGCGCCTGGGTGGCTTAGTCGGTTAAGCATCCAACTTTCGCTCAGGTCATGATCTCGCGGTTCGTGGGTTCGAGCCCCGCGTCGGGCTCTGTGCTGACAGCCAGCTCAGAGCCTGGAGCCTGTTTCAGTCTGTGACTCCCTCTCTCTCTGACCCTCCCCTGCTCACGCTGTCTCTCTCTCTCCTAGAAATAAATAAAAAGCATTAAAAAAAAAATTTTTTTTTAAAAAAAAAGATGAGTGTTTTGCTAAGTGAGGGAAGGGCCTAGATGTGGAAGAAGAATCTGAGGTGGGAGAGGGGGCAGAGGGAGGAGATGCCACCTGTCAGGGGCGCTGGGGAGCTGGGCGGAGGTGCACATTGGCCAGAGGTCTTCGGTTTTGGGGAGAAGAAAATCTTCATCGAGCTCAGAGAGGACAGACCCCGATCGTGTGGGGGGCCAGACTACGGGGTGGAGGCAAGTGAGGCAGTAAAAGGAGCGGGGCACGTGTAGAGGGCCAGGGTGTGAAGCTCCGGAGGGACGTAGGACATCACCAGATTGAGCGTCTTCTCAAACCAGACACCCAGGGCCTGGGGGAGGAGTTGGCCCAGATCTCAGAAGTGGGTCTTCTGGCCCCCATTCTCCTGTGTCGTGCTGCCTCCCTCTGAGCACAGGAGAGCCAGAGAATAGAAACAGAGACCTGCCGCTGTGGTTTCGAGACTGTGACCCCCTCCACAATTGAGGCAGGGGAAGCCTAGCTCAAGTGCAGAAGGGTGAGGTGGCGAAGGGCCATGGACCCGGTTCAAATCCTGGCTGTGGCACTTCCTCACTAACTGCACCTCTCTGAGCCTCACCTTTTTTTTTTTATAAGTTTATTTATTTTGAGAGAGTGTGCGCACACAAGCAGGGGAGGGGCAGAGAGAGGCAGAGAGAGAATCCCAGGCAGGCTCCACACTGTCAGCACGAAGTCCGATGCGGGGCTCGATGTCACAAATTGTGAGATCGTGACCTGAGCCAAAATCAAGAGTCGGACGCTCAACCGACTGAGCCTCACTTCCTTCATCTGTAAAGTGGGAATAATACCGCATACTCCCCGGGATCGACATGCGAGTGAACTGAATCACCCCTGAGAGGAAGCTTTGGGAACCAGAGCACATTACCTCAATATGAGTTCCATTAACAGAGAGGGAGCCCCCCCGCCCCCCGCCTCCTCTGGCTGAGCTTCTCAAAGGGTAGAAAAGACAGAGACAAAGTCCCAGTGAAGAAAGGAAAGCGAGGCGGTTCTGTATATTGCATCATGGCCACCCGAGGCTGAAGTGAATCCACAGAGCCTGAGTCTACAGAAAGCTCAGGGCCCCCACTAAACCCTTGAACTTGAGAAAGTCTTTTCATGTGCGGTTTCCAGCCTGCTCACCACTGCCATCCCCACTGCAGGTTAATTTTGTGGCAGCTATCGATGTGTATGAAGACGGAGAGGCCGGGCTGCTCCTGTGTTACAACTGTAAGTTGCTAAAATTAACTGTTCTTTTTCTGGGCAATTTAAAGGGACTCAGCCATAGATTGACCTGATGTATTGTTGCCTTGACCTTAATTGCACTCCAGGGAGCATCTCAAAACTGCGTTTCCAACCTGGCTCTCCCAGACGTCCTGGTGAGATGGTTCAAGGGCACTGTCTCCAGGGTGTGGGTTGGTGACAGTGGCTCCACTTAGGGAGCCCTCACTGTGTGCCGTGCGCTGTGCCCAGTACCCTGCAGCGACTGTTTCATTTAATTCTCAGGGACCGTTATTACCTGTATTTGGAGATGAGGCTCCTGAGCCCTGGAGAGGTGACCTGCCTTTCTCAAGATCACGCAGCTATGGGACAGCAGACCCAGGGCTCACATTTGGGGCCCTCATGGTTCCAGTGCCCCAGATTTTAGCCTCAGTCACTATTCTACTCTTTGCTGTTTCCCGGGTGTTAGCAAAGTCAGCCTCACCCTGGCGTATCCGGCCTCACCCTAGCTGGTTCAGGTCAGGTGGTGGGGTCGGTTGGGGGCAGACCAGGTCAGATGCATCAACGAGGGTCTGTAAGGGTTTTCACCATTTCAAAAGCTAATATTAAACTACAGTTAAAAGGATCTCTTTAAGGCTAAAGGTAGTAAGAGATTTTCCTGGATCAGCCTGCCCAGTCTAACCAAAACAATAAAACCTATTTTTTTCAGCCTAGAATTGTATGGATTAGAGTAGTGATTTTCTCAGCCCGCGGGGCCAATACTTCGATTAATCTTTGATCAATAAGTATGGGAGAGCTAATTAGCAGCAGAGAAATCTGTGTGGTAAACATCGTCCTGCAAGATGCGAGATTTGACAGCCCATGTGATGCGAGGGCCGACGTGGACGCCTCCTTCAGCGTGGTCCCTGGACCCCTGGGGCTGGCTCCAGGCTGCCCCTGCTGCCCTGTTTCCCCATTACAGGGCCCAGCAGAGCAGCGGGACACGTGTTTGAAGTCACTTCTAGAGGATCTCTTCATCTTTTTCTTTAATCGCTTTAAAGTGTAGCCTTTTCAATTTATTGAAAAATCTGCGAGAAAAACTTGTGGCTGAATGCTTTACACGCTGAGGTCGATTTTTTTTTTCTTTTAACTGCTTGAGAGGATGGGAAGGATTTTAGGTGGCAGAGAAAATAAGAACAGAAAGACGGAGCACGTTATCAGAATGGGATGATTAGTCCCGAAATGAAAAGGGAGCATGGAAACAAAGGTGGATGGACATCCTCTCTGTACCAAACTTGAAGTTCATTGCCGGGAGCAGGCAGGGTTCCCCTGGGCAGGGGTGACCCAGTGCTGTGCCATGTGTGGTTCAAGTGGCCTCTCCGGGTCACGGAGCCCCACGGGAGTTCATTTCCCCTGGCTTTGGTGGCCTCCTGGCTTCAGACTATGGCTTCATCTCACGATGGGGTCGGTGTGTGTCTGTTTTCCCAGATCCACCGAGCCATCAGAAGGTAAGCTCTGTGTCTGTAGATGCCACATGGGTCAAGGCCGTGGCGATCCTAGAGATTTCCAGACCTGCCTCCATCTTCCCCAAACAGTGCCACCTGCTTCCGTTTCTCTGGCTCAGGAATCTGGCTTTCATTTTCCATCTCCCTCCTTCTTCCGGCAGGCTGCCTGGTCCCTGGTGATCAACCCCAGAGGACTAGTTGGTTTTCCCCACAGTCACCCAGGCCACTTGTGTAACTCATTCCCACACACACAGTGCGTGCTGCATTTGCTTGTTTTATCCCGACGCCTGTGCAGTGAAGGCCCCCTGCAGTGTTTGCAGCTGATTTTTCTCAGCTTCCTTTTTTTTTTTAAATGGGTGAAACTTACCTCTTTTTTTGTTTTGTTTTATTTATTTCTGAGAGAGAGACAGCATGAGCAGGGGAGGGTCAGAGAGAGAGGGAGACACAGAATCTGAAGCAGTCTCCGGGCTCTGAGCTAGCTGTCAGCACAGAGCCCAACACAGGGCTCGAACCCACGAACCAGGAGATCATGACTTGAGCCAAAGTTGGATGCTTAACCAACTGAGCCACGCAGGTGCCCCATCTCAGCTTCCTTTCTATTAAAAAACAAAACAACGTAAAAACCACTCTCATCAATTCAGTTTTATATAAAGAGACTTTTATCTCAGATATGTTAAAGATGAAAATATTGTGTAATAGAAATGAAATTTCCATTTATATGTTCTTTGAGAAAGATATATTTGCAAGATAAATTTCGGGGGGACAAAGTATAAGTAGTTCAATAGATGAATGATCTTATTTTCTTATGATTAATTTCCATCTTGAACATCAGAGTCAGTCTTTACTTAAAAAAAAAAAAGAAAGAAAGAAAACCCGGCTGTGACCTTAACTTGCTGTAATGATTCACATTCAATGCAAATGATAAATTTCACTACGAAAGGTGAACTCTGTTTGCTGATGGTGTTTTAAAGATAATCGTGCAAGGAAAGCAGAAAGGGTCACAGAAGTGCTGTTCTCAGTGTGAGCACGTCTAACCCATCTCTGATGACAGGCATGAAGATTAACAGGATTTTACCTGCGAAGCCCACAACCCGTTGCCAGGCACAGCAAGATTTTCTTTTTCCTCCTTTTAATTCCAGATTCATCAGAGCATCCGTCAGAATCCAGTTTGTTTTGTAACCTCCGTAGACTTTTCTACACGCAGAAAGGGGCTTCAGAGAAATTTGTTTTAAAACTAGAAATAGTATCTGTCACCTGCTCCCTCCCCACCAGCCGCATGGGCAAAATCAAAGGCGTGAAGGTCAAGTACTCTTAGCTGCTTCCTGTGTTTTTTAGAATCCCGCCCCTCACCCCAGCCCCCCATCCAAGCTGTCCTTTTACCACAACAGATGACCTTCTGTGTGCCAGGCACAAGTTAGATTCCGGAGATGGGGCAGTGAAAGGCGCCGCCAGGGACCACAGTGAGCTCACAGTTTAGAGGAGAGCCAGGCATGGGCGCCAGCACCCTGAGTATGAACGTGCTTCACAGCTCTGGGCCTCAAGAGACATGCTTTGCTTACTTTTCTAAATCAATTCAGTCTGATTTGGAGCCCCCTGTCCGTGGGTACAGAAACCACCAGTATTGGCCATTGGGAGGGAGAGCCCTCTACTTCTCTGGGGTCATATTGGAATCGCTGGGGCTTGGAAATGGGAGGGAGGGGCCCCCGACCTGCAGCCTGGGGCACCCCATCCATACCCGTGCGACTGTTTTTTCTCAGGCCGGCAGCTCCACTGTGGGACAGGCTGGACCCCCGAGGCACGTTCACACCGCCCAGGCATGCTCTGTGCTCCGCAAGCTCAGGTCTCCTCCACTCCAGACGCCCTCAAACCCACCAGCAATTTGCTGTCCAATGATGGGAGTTGGGGCGGGACTAGGGGGTAGAGAGGAGGTGTGCATAAGGGACCTGAGTCTTCAGGGACACATCTCTGATCTGTCCTTCCTGAGTAGGGACAGGGAAAGGAGAGCTGTTCACTCATTCAGCAAATATTTACTAAGCACCCAATGTGCCTAGGTATTTCAGCAGTGAGTAAAATACCCACAGATCCCCGCCTCTCAGAGTGTACATTTTAAGGGAGCAGGTAGACCATTAACAGGACAAGTAAGAAAAATATCTAGTATGTTGAATGGCAGTATGCGCTAAGGGGACGTAAAACAGGGAGAGGGGCTGGGGGCCAGCAGGGTTGGGGAGTGCAGGTCTCCGTTTAGGGAAGGTGGCAAAGGAAGGCCTGGCTGGGAGGGACATTCAGAGAGAAGGCCCTGAGGGAGTCAAGAAGGGGTGTGTGTTCCGGGAACATTCTGGTACTTCGATGACTGGTGAGTGTAGGTGTGAGTGGATGAAAATGATACCTGAAGAGAACCCGATTCAGGGACGGCCTGGGAGATAAAGGGCCTCTTACTCTGGTGAGCAGCCAGAGGGCTTTGAGCAGAGGGGTGACAGGATGGGACTTAAGGGTGAAAGGCCACTGGGGCCACAGTGTGGGGACCTTCACGGAAGCCGGGGGCCTGCGTTCGTGTGATGAGAGGTGGCAGGGGCTCGCACCAGCGTACCTGGAACAGAAGCAACTGGAAGAACGGAGAATGCCATTTCCTGAGAGGAGGGAAACTCTGAGAAGAGCGAGTTCGGGGGGGGGGGGGAGGGATGATCAAGAGTTGAGTTTGGACACATCAGTGCCTTCCCGATATGCTAGTAGAGACCCTGGGGACTCGGGAGAGTGCCCAATAGGACACCTTCACTTGGGAGCCATTAGCACGTAGGTGACACTCCACCCCTTACAATGTGGGGAGAGAGCGTGAGAGGAACCAGCAGACTAGGGAGTGGCTCCAGGGAAGGAAATCTCCAGAAGGGCATCAGGAGAGGAGGAGCCAGTTCCTGAAGCCCGCAGGCCCCGCCCAGCAGCTTTTTCCCATGCGTGCCCTGTGCCCTGCCACACCTCCGGGACACAGCTCTCAGTTCCTGCCAGTGGTGGGAGTGACTGCTTAAGGGGCGTGCAGTTTCCTTTTAGGGTCATCACGAGATCATAAAACTGGAGCGTGGCATTGTACACCTCTGTAAGTTTACAGAAAATACATCGAGTTGTACACTTAAAATGGATGCCTTTTATGTTATATAAATTATATCTCCGTGAACCTGTTTTTTAAAATAATTAAAAATAGGGGCACCTAGGTGGCTCAGTCGGTTAAGCATCTGACTTCGGCTCAGGTCATGATCTTGCAGTTCGTGGGTTCAAGCCCTGCGTCGGGCTCTGTGCTGACAGCTCAGAGCCTAGAGCCTGCTTCGGATTCTGTGTCTCCCTCTCTCTCTGACCCTCCCCTGCTCATGCTGTCTCTCTCTCTTAGAAATAAATAAAACAGTAAAAAAAAAAGTTTTTTTTAAATAATTAAGAATAGTTAAATTAGAAATACAAGTGTACAGGTAACACATGATGGGCTTCTGGACTAAAAGAAGCTTTTGCTTCTCTACGGACCTTCTCGCTCCAAGAGGATCTGAGCCACCTGGACTTGTGTTTAGAGCTCAGAGCAGGCCTGGAACGGGGCAGCTGTTCAGCCTTAACCTAATTCCGGTCGTGTTCCCCAAGGTGACACCGTCATCTGCCTCCAAGGTTTCCTAGTAAAATGTTGGGGAGGGTAGGTGGGCAGTGGCGGGGAGTATCCGGCTCCCACCACGTTTGTCCTGCAGAGTGAGGCTCTGAGCATGACCTGCCTTCCAGGAGGGCCTCCTCCGTCCGGAAATTCCCACCATCAGGTGCCCCTTCTTCTCTGCCGTCCAGCCCACCTGCCTTCAAACCCTGCTCCCCCCTCTGGTACTTGTGAGACTTCGGACCAGCCGCGTCACCTCTCCTGGCCTCAGTTTCGCCATCTGTAGAATGCATGGAATCACGGCCCCTACTTCCCAAGTATTCAGACTAACTAAGCTAATGTTTCTAAAGCTCAGTGCCCGAACATAGTAAATCCTCCCAAAATGGCAGCCACAAATACTTGTAGCATCATCACCGTGACCACCCCCCCGGCCTGAGAACCTGGCTTCGAGGCAGTGTTAGGACCAGCCATTTATGAAGACCCAGAAGATAGGTCGCTCTTCTGGTTGCCTATTTGTCGTGTGTCTAATTGTCCAGCCCTCAGCATTGTCACTAACAAAAAATGAGTCGCTATTGTTTTGTTGCAGACAGTTGCATCTATAAAAAGGTTTGCCCATTTAATGGGGGCTCTTTTTTGGTTCAACCCTGTGCGTCAGATTTCCAGTTCTGTTGGAACCAGGCTCCTTACGCAATTGGTAAGAAAAACCTTGATCGTTTTGCCCTCCCCCCGCATAGACCCATGTGATCTGTTCGATCCCGTGTAAGCCAACTCACTGGCTCGCTGCTATGAGTTATGTGAGTTATGTGAGTATGAGGAATATGAGGAATGTTCTTTTCCCTTTTTAATTGTTCCCCTACCTGTTCCCCCTTTGGGACTGTTGCCATCTACCGTGCCTCCCAGCTGTGAGCACGGGAGCATTTGAGAGCAATGAAATCCCCGTTTTCAGGACTTGGGTATCTTCCAGTATCATTTCATTTCTGGGCCTCGCTTTCCTTTCCCTACAATTCAAGCGTGAGATCTCCAGCCCTAAACCACTGACTGCCTTGGAGAAGCCTAAGACATTCCATGCCATTCTTACGTATTTTAAAGCTTGAGAACCCAGAGTCCCAGGAACCCGGGTACTTGGCCTGCGTGAGTGGTGGGGCTTCCCTTCTGGGGTGCAGGATCCACAGCTGGGCATCTGCCTGGTGAGAGTCAGATCAGGGCCAGGAATGTCCGAGTCAGTGCTGTTTTCCTCCAAGAATGAGGATATGACAGTAGGCAAACATTCTGGAATGTTGAGCACAGAGGACCCAATCCGGATACCGGAGGATCTAGTCAGGCTTCGATGATGAACGAGATATGGCAAAAAAGAGAGAGAGGAGGAAGGGTTAAAAATTGCTTTCAGGTTTTTTGAGCCCCAACCCTGGAGTCCCTTGAGCGAGCAAGGCGAGAGGCATGGGTGTGGGAGAAGGCCTCCGGGGGTAGAGCCACGGGAGGAGGGAGCTCACGAAGGAGAGAGCAAAGAGGGAAGAGGCCCATGTAAAGGAGCATGAAGTGGCCAGTGGGGAAGCCAAAGGTGAGGTCCCTGGACCACCAGGGCCGTTTCGGGGCCTGGAGGTGGGTGTGTCATGAAAAACCACTTCAGCAAGAGGGGCTGACCTTTAACAAATAACTCAACAAACCCATGGACTCCGAGGTGCCCTGTGAGGGACAGTGAGGAATAGGACACAGCCCCTGCCCAGGCCTACATGACCGGGCAAGCACAGAGGAGGGGATGACGGGTAACAGAGCACGAAAAGCCATCAAAGGTGGGGGGCCAGGCAGAAGAGCACGTATGGGGGGGAGGGGGTTTACTGTAGTCTGGACAAGGAGGGGGCATGTCTGTCGGGCCTTGGGCGGGTGAGCCTCCAGGAGACCAGCCTGTGAGACCGCAGTAGAGAAGCGGACAGGGGTGAAATGGAGACCACGCACGCCTGCTCGAAGCAGAGGCCTGCCAACTAAGGGGAGGCTGCCTCCGGAATGAGGCTCGCATAGAACCGAGGGCATCATTCCCCGGGGATGAGGGAGAGGAAACAGCCGGAGGGACGGGGGAGACGGGAGTTTCCGGGGCAAGGAGGGTGCCAGGGGGCCGGCACCCCCGGGGCCCCAAGCCAGGGGACTGCGGGCTGACGCGCCCCGTTGCCTTGCAGTCTGCGCCTTCCCGTACCTCCTGGCCTTCACCACCGACTCCATTGAGATCCGCCTGGTGGTGAACGGGAACCTGGTCCACACGGCGGTTGTGCCGCAGCTGCAGCTCGTGGCCTCCAGGGTGAGTCGCTCGTCTGAGGGCCTTTGGGAGAACCAGCAGCTGAACTCCAGGAGGGCATGGACCCCGGCTCATCGGGTTAGGCCCCTGTGTGCCCGAGTGCCGCCTGGCGGGAGCGAAAATGCAGGGAACAGCCCAGCCGTCTGGTTTTCATGTGCGGCCCCCTCAGGCCCCGCCCCTTGTTGGTTTTGTTAGAGTGTCGCTCAGTGCTGGTAACAGT
Source organism: Hyaena hyaena (assembly GCF_003009895.1). Taxonomy (NCBI): domain Eukaryota; kingdom Metazoa; phylum Chordata; class Mammalia; order Carnivora; family Hyaenidae; genus Hyaena; species Hyaena hyaena. Next base: position 4,687,524 of record NW_024080670.1, on the reverse strand, counting down.
TGGGAAGCTCTCTGCTGAAGAGAGGAATGTGCAGTCAGACGGGGTCAGGTCAGGGGTCCCCGCCGCACTGAGGAACAGCCCAAATCTGGAAAAGAAGGTGCTCAGAGTATCACTTTCTTCCTTCGCTGCTTTCCATCCTCAGCTTGATTTTGTGGCCCATGATATGGGCTAGTCGACTGGTCCACAGCTAGAAACAGAGTTTGAGCAAAACCAAGGGCCACCAGAACAAAGATGACTTTGTAAGGTGCCTTCTTTCGCTGGCACACAATCCAGGCAGTCTTGTCTTGGCCCCTCCCGCGTCAGCCCCACATGGTCCACCCTGGCCCTGCCAGGCCCAGATGGGCCCCCTGCCCAGCCCCTCTGGCACATTCTTCACCCTGACATGCATCATGCATCGCCTTGTGTGGGTGGGTGACTGCCTGCCTGTCTGCCTCCCCGACTAGGCTGACAGTTCCCCAAGTCAGGCTGTGCTGGTAAAGGTTTAATTGCCAGCCCTCTGGTGTGTGTGTGTGTGTGTGTGTGTGTGTGTGTGTGTACACATACATATATATGTACCTCAGTGGCTATAAATTCTACCGTTGGAAAAATTAAAATAGCTTATGATTTACAAATAATAAAATGGACAGTGCTTTTTATCTTAAAATCCGTTTAGCCAGTTGGCTCTCACAAAATCCCTTTGTTAATGTTTGCTGATTCTTTTAACCCACAGCCAACCTGTGGCTGCGAGTCAACCCTGATTGTACACATGAGAGGCCTATCTTAGTAGATTCATTCTTCTTCCAATAAGCTTGTTGTCAAAGAAGTCACCAAACAAACACTTCTTCCAATTTCAGCAATAGACTCAAGACGCTTCTACTTTATCTTTGCTATCAGAAATTCTCTCCATGGGGCACCTGGGTGGCTCAGTCAGTTAAGCATCTGACTTCAGCTCAGGCCATCATCTCACAGTTCATGAGTTCAAGCCCCACGTCGGGTTCTATGCCAATAGCTCAGAGCCTGGAGCCTGCTTCGGATTCTGTGTCTCCCTCTCTCTCTGTTCCTCTCCTGCTCCCACTCTGTCTCTCTCTCTCTCTCTCTCTCTCAAAAACAAATAAAGATTAAAAGAAATATTTTTAAAAAATTATCTCCATCGCACTGAGCCTAGATGGTCAACAAAACAACAAATCAATCTCTGATTTGTAGCGTCTGCCAATTTCCCTGGTGTAAATAGTCCCACCATGAGGAAGTCCAGCTTCCAGCATGAACGCACTGAACTCAGGGTTGGGAAGCCACGTGCTATCCTGCAGCATTGCCACCGCGTGGGTGCTATTGATGTAAATAACCCCAAGAGCATAGATCATGGTAAATGTAATCAAAGAATTAGGAAAGGTCCAAGTTTGACGTTGAGTACCTTCATTTTTATTTTTATTACTCTTTTAAGTTTATTTATTTTGAGAGAGTGCATGTGGGTACTTGGAGGAGGGGGAAGAAAGGCTCCCAAGCAGGCTCTGCGATGTCAGCACAGAGCCTGATATCGGACCCGATCGCATGAACTGTGAGATCATGGCCTGAGCCAAAGTCAAGAGTCAGATGCTTAACCGACTGAGCCATCCAGGCGCCCCAGTACCTTTGATTTTCGTGTAACTTATTTACGCTTAATAATGGCCTGTGTTTAACTTGCAAACCCCCTGTAAATTGGCACTCACGGGTCAGTTAAAGGCTGGCTCTGGCACACCAGTGCTCTTCTCACCAAAGCCAGCACGTTCCGGGTGTGCATGAGTGTTGCTGGAATCCGTGAATGAATGGTCCATTTCCCCATCTGTACGTGGACCCGACTGAAACCTAAATCCTTCCCCGGTCTGACACAGGCCGGCCTGCAGAAGATACATGGGAAATAGCCTCTTTTCTGTTGTCATTCAACAAACTGATAAGGGCAAGTGTGGGGAAACTGAGTCCTCGGGGGAGGTCTGGGGTGGCGGGGCAGGACTTTGGCCCCAGGAGCCCCCTGCCCCGGCTCGTTACCGCACCGCAGGCCCCGAGGACAGCTGAGCCGAGAACTGTTGCGGGCTTTGCCGTGATGGCAGGAGGGCCCTGGGTGCTGGGAACCGGGTAGCTCCGTAACGCTTTCTCTTTTATTCTAGTCGGATATATACTTCACAGCAGCCGCGGCTGTGACTGCGGCCTCGTCCGGAGGTGGCTCCAAGAGGACCAGTGAGCACAGCTCTCCTCAGACGCCCCCGGGCCGAGATGCTCCGGTGTCTCCTTCTTCCCTGGGGGAAGGTGAAGTCCAGTTTCTCACTGTCTGATTAATAGATAGTTTTAATCCATTCTGATTTCTCTAGCTCGTTCTCGAATACTGACATGTGATTACTGCCTAACGAAGTCACTACTGAACTCTATAAAAAATAAAGCACCTTGCATTCTGAATGCATCGGTTGCATTCTTAAACCTGGTGAGAACAACCCAAAAAGCCCCCTCTGAAACTATTTCAGTGGGGAGGAGGGAGTCGAGGGCCGGAAAGCCTCCCTTGCCACAGCAGAGGTGTCCTTCCCTCGGGGATGTTAACGATAAGGTAGGTTACTATAGCCTGAAGGTCAGAGCCCTGAATCGTGCCGAGCGTGCCCAGCTCTCGCTCCATCTGGCTTTGCTCACGAATCCCAGAGGCCTTTGCTGTGGTGACCGCTTTGCTCTGAGCACCGTGCTCTCCCCAACTGCTCACCACATCAGCCGTCACCTCTCCTGTCCCCGCAGAGCTTGGGGCTCCCCAAGCAGGCGGCTGTGCTGCTGAGTCTGCACCAGCTGTCTGCCCCGCCATCTGCTCTTCTCTCCTGGGCAAGCGGAGCCAGTAGCGGGTGCATTTTAGCCCACGTACCCATGAAAACCATGCCCTTAAACACCAAAGCCGTCAGCCTCCATCACTCTGTTGCCCCTAATGAGGCCTGGGAGATGGGCACGCGCCATAACTTCTTCCTTCGTGCTAACTGGGTTGAGGCGCCAGAAGTCACCCTTTTTTCTAACTAGTGCAGACTTTTCTTGAAGTTCTCATGGTCTTTTCCAAATCCTATTTCAGGTGAAACTCAGTCCAAAAATCTGTACAAGATCCCACTCAGAAACCTTGTGGGCAGAAGCATCGAAAGACCTCTGAAGTCGCCTTTGGTCTCCAAAGCCGTCACCCCACCCACATCCATCGGCCTTGGCATCGCCGCCATCCCTGTCACTCACTCCCTGTCCCTGTCCCGCATGGAGATTAAAGAAATAGCGAGCAGGACCCGCAGGGAGCTGCTGGGTAACGATGCGCCGTTTTTGTGTTTTCCCTCTTTGTAAACAGACCAGCTGGTCTCACCTTCGGATATTAATCATCCTCAGAGAGCATGAGTTAAAAAAGAAACTTTCCCTTTAATAAAGGATTTATAAATACATTACAGTGCGACCACATCAAGGACTGTACAGTTGACCCAGGTACACAAGGTGTCAGTCTGCATTTTTTGGTGGGGGAGGCCACCCAAACCCTGTCAAGGGCAGAAAAGGCGGTTTGTAAAACAGTGTATCGAGTCTGACACCGTTTTTTTTTAAATAGAAGTATCTGTATAGGTATGATTTTCTAGGAAGTGTCTAGAAGGATTTACAAAGTACATTTCTCAGATAACATTATATTTGTATACTGGAAAGTTTAAATTTACCATGCGTTTTTTTTTCTATTTTTTTCAATGCTTATTTTTGAGAGAGACAGAGACAGAGTGTGAGCGGGGGAAGGGCAGAGAGAGAGGGAGACACAGAATCCGAAGCAGGCTCCAGGCTCTGAGCTGTCAGCACAGAGCCCGACATGAGGCTTGAACTCGAGAACTGTGAGATCATGACCTGAGCCGAAGCTGGACGCTTAACCGGCTGAGCCACCCAGGCGCCCCTCCATTTACCATGTTTTTCTTAATATTTGCGCAGTTCAGTTATTGCTTCTCGGAGCCCATAGACCACGAGGGCAGGCCTGTGGGGATGGCACAGATGTGAGGTGTTTGGTACGCCCCTCTCTCTCGCTGTTACCAAGATGGGAGACCAGAAAGCACGAATCCCCGCGAGAGTTGTGCAGAGGCCAGACTGCCTTAAACACTTTTGTTCCCAGTTGGGAAAACAAAGTGAGGAAATACAGAAACGACGTGCTAAACCAGTAAGAACTGGTTTGAAACTTAGCTGGGACCTGCATGCCCTAAAACTGCAAGGACAGTTAACACATCCCTGCCCTGTGGTCCGTTTGCTGCCGCCCCCGCCGGGGCAGGGATGCAGGCCACCTGGCAGGGAGGGCTTTGGCCCGGTGAAGTCAGGCAGCTTTAGAAGTGGGTGCCTTCCACTGTGCTTTTAAAGTATGTGTACTGCTATTTTAACGCCCTATTCCCAATGAAAGCTTGATCTGCCGGCCTCTGTTTTATAAACCACTGTGCTTTTCTGAAACTGAGCCTCAGAATTGCAGAAGTATAGTTTCCAGGGGTAGGATCATAGATTTTCTCTCCTTCTTTAGACCCTCCTGAGTCCCTTTCTTTCCTTTCTTTTTCTCTTTCTTCCTATACATATATTCTTTATGATCAGGAACAACAACAAAAAAAAAAAAAAACCCTCCACCAACAAGAAACCAATTACTTTAAAATCTATACTTTATCATAAAGCCCTTCCTGACTCTGTCCTAATTAATGGCCCAGTATACAACCAAGGGGTGGGGGGAGGGCATTTTCTGTCTCCGTGGCAGCCCTGTGGTAATAACTCCCTGAACTGTGCTTCTCCCCTATAATCCAGGCCTCTCTGAGGAAGGCGGACCCAAGTCAGAAGGAGTGCCAAAGCCCAAGTCAAAAGCCCGGAAGCAATTAGAAGAAAGCCAAGGAGGCCCCAAGCCAGGCACAGCGAGATCAACTAGCAGCGACAGGTATAGAAGGAGGCCGTCCCCAGCCGTCCCTGCTCAGGGTGGTGGCCCTTTGGGTCACCGCTGCCACGAGGCCCTTTCTGCTGACTGATGATGCCAGTAGACAGATGGTCAGCATCTAGCTCCTCCCTGAGGGGCCCCAGGCTGGCCCAGGGAAAGACCCCTGCAAATGAGCATCCTCACAATTCAGCAAATAAAAATACCTTATGAGAATTTTTCTTTTGCTCACCAGATATTTTTTTACACAAAAATGCTAAGTGTGAGTGACAAAAATGGGCCCTCTCCAGGGCTTCTGGTGGGAATAGAAACAGGTACAGCCTTTCTGGATGGCAGTTCAGCATCCCATGTCAATGAACACTGGTTGAGCCCCACTAATTTGTCCCCTAAGAGCCTCTGTGTCCCTCAAGCAATCCTGTGTGCTCTTGTGTGGAGAGTAAGGGGGCACATGGCCAGGCTCCCTTCATCCATTCAACACACTTCTTAGAGCACCTGGCCCTGAGCTGGCTGTTGGGGACATGAAGATTACTCTTGGGAGGTCCACAGGCCCGGGGAGGGGCTAAGTCTAAGAAGAACATTCTAGAAATTACAGCATTCTGGGGTTGCAGATGATGCAGAGGAATCCAGAGTGCCAGCCGCCCCCCACTTGGGGCAGGGAGGGTCTCAAACACCAGGAAAGGCTGAGCCAGGCCTCATAGATCCAGGAAGCATTAGCCTGGCTGGGAGGGGGCAGCACTTACGGATGTTTTTAATCTAACAAACTGAGCCCCTAACTGCGTGACAAGCCCCACTTTCGTAGACCTCACCTTCTAGTGTGAACTTTGGGTGGGTGGGTAGGGGTCAAGAGGGCTTCTCTGGGGAACCAGCGTTGAGCCAAGCTTTGACTGAATTAGAAGGAATGAGGGGACCAGCAGGGGCAAATGCCCTGAGGCAGACAGGCATGGCCTCCTGAATGGCCCAAGTCTTGGCCAGAGGCTTTTATAGGCTAAATGAGTACTTGCTGAATGAGCAAACTCACGGACTTTGGTCAAAGTGGTTTTGCAGCTATCAAGAGGGGGTGAGGGTGGGAGGAGGCATAAGGGTCAGCAGATCCAGAATCTATAGTCTGTGGTCCTATGGGTAGAAGTCTGAGCCTTGTCTTTCAGGCCATGGGGAGCCCCAGGAGGGTTTTAGGCAGAGAGTGGCATTATCCAGTTTTGCCCTTTAGAAAGGTAAAAAAAAAAAAAAAAAAAAAAAAAAAAATGCCTGACAGACACTTCCTCTTGTCCACTGGCCTTTAAAACTCCCAACAGCCCATGAAGTAGGGCCGGCTGACTGCAGACCCCAACCTCTGCGGGGGTGACTCCTGCATCTCCCAGCTTTCCCCGTAATGGGTGGGGGATGAAAGGGAGACAGGCCTAGGAGCTCAAAGGAGCAGGAAACTGCCTGACAGAGGAGGCCCAGGTCTCCGGTGCTCTCCAGGGATCCTTTACGTGACTTTTCTCTTCTAGGATCACATCAGGCTCCCTGGAAAGTCCTTCTGCTTCAGAAGCCAACCCCGAGGGGCGCTACTACTCAACGGGCTCCGAGCAGGATGCTGTGGCGGACAGAGAAGGCAGCCCCGTGTGGGGCAGGAGCCCCTTCCAGCTCGCAGCTTCCTCGGACGAAGACATTATCGACCTGAAGTAATGGGTCGCGATCGAGTTTGCCATCTTTAATTTTCTTATGGAGGTTTATACTCTTTAACCAGTTCTGACAGCGTTTCTCGACAAAATGTGGCTTTCAGCCCACCCATGATCTACTGGACCAAACCTTCTGCACACCTGGCCGGTTTGGGTCTCTCCAATGTCCGGTGCCATCTTTCTTGACCTTTGTTTCTTTCTGTTCAGGAACCATCAGTCCCCTTGTAATAAAGGTGGTAGATTTCATTGAGGTTTTAGATTGAAACTTTGAATAAATCAAAAATGTTCATTCTTATGTACTGCAACCTTCTCTTATATTTTATATACTTAGATGGAAAAATTATTTTTTCATTACGGTTTTGATTTATGTCACATGCTGTGTTTCTTTTATAAAGAAAAGCCATTGCTTTTAAAAACCTATTATAAATAAGTTTTCTTTCTGCACCTTTGGCCCCTGTTGCTGTTTCGGGTCACGGTGATCGGAACCAGCTGCGTCCCCGCCCGTAGACTTCAGAAAGGCCGAATGGTTAGTTCTCAGAAGCTCCTGCTTCCTCCTCATGTCTCACAAAGATTAACAAGGGATAGGAGCTTGTTACGAGTCTTCAGACAATTTTGTTTGGTTTCATCATTGCTCTGCGATCATATAGCCGGGCAGCAGCCACTCCTGGTCGTCAAAATTATTCTCCTATTCCCTCCTCGTGTTCAGGTCTGCTTTGCGCTTTCATGTGAACCACGTGCCTCCCCCCCCCCCCCGCCCCCACCGCCTTCTGTTGCTCCCTCCTCAAAGTGAGAAGAAAATGCGGGCTTGACCAAGGGCAAACGAAACCGTAAGACGTCAGCCTCTAGCCAGGGGAGATCAGAGGGGGAGCCTGGTTTCACCGACACCATAAAAATGTTCATCTGTGTGAAGAAGGTAATTTACTTCCTCGCTTTAGTCTGACGGATCCCATCGTATTAGCTCTCTTGCCTAAATGACACACCAAAAGGCAGGTGAAGTCATTCCCCCCATTGAAGCATCTCTCAGGGTTCTTCTGCAGGCCTTCTCTGGAAGAGCGGAGAGCTGTGTTGGACCTGACCTTAATCTAACAGATCTTACAGAAGTGGGGGTCCTCCCTTCTTGTGGGCCCTGCACACTGCGGGGACAGCTCCCGTGGCTGGCTGTTGCACAACTGCCCATGTGGGTTTTGTGCAAGAAACAGCTCAACGCGGTGCATCCCATGAAGGCTGCGTAGTTCCCTTCAGCAGACGCGAGAGGCGGGAATGATGCAGACGGCACTCTCTGGGTACAGCCAGGTTATCGCTAGGGGCACGCGGCCGGGCCATTCCTCCGTGTTTTGTTAGGCCCTTTCGTACATAGGAAGGTTTTATGCTGTCTCTCAACCTCACGACAAGTTTTGTGAGTTAGGTTTTATTATTCTTGCTTGTCAAATGAGTAAACTAAGGCTCCGACAGGGGCAGTGATATGAAACTGATGAATTCTCTGACCCTAGGGCTATGCTCTCTCTGCTGTCCACCATACAGAGTCAGGCTGAGTGCCTTGTGTCCATTGGATCTGCTGGTGTTTTTCATGTTAAACTAATTTGTAAGCTTTACCAGCTTGTCTGTGTGTTCTTTCTGTCACCTTTTTGCCTGAAGTTTCTTGCTTCTCAGCCTGGAACAGAAAAGCCACAGGTGATTTAGAACATTCTTCCAAAAAGATTGGCAGCATCAGAACCGCCCCTAAGATTTGCCAAGAGTCATGGATCCGAGGAGCAAATGTAGAAGGGCAAGAGGTGGAGCCTATGAATCAGATCGATGGGGCTTCACTTATAAAGGGGGTGATGGGAGGTTGCTCTGGCTGTAATATCTGCTTCACCAAGAAGTGAATGCTGCACACCTGGGAAGGGACACCACCAACCAGAGGGAGGGAGGAGGTTTGTAGGAGCCGATGGCTCAGAGGGCTGCACTAGCTGGGCTCACTGGACCGTCCTCTCCGCGTAAGCCTCTCCGCACACCCCACTGGCTGAGTTCTAGAGTACACCGTGGAACTACAACAGTTCGCCCACAGAGTTTCAGGCATTCATCCACTCCGCAAGCACCCAGGCAGGGCCCACTGACTGGAAGAGGAGGTCATACCACTGAGGGAGGGAGGGAAGTAAACAGGTGATCACAAAGCAGTGATAAGCGCTGAGAGAAGAATTGATAACTTGAGCACAGGATGCTGTGGAAGCATAGAGGGGCGGGTGCCTGTCTTCAGGTACAATCAGGTGGCTGCACGAGGTGAAACCATGTTCACAGTCCTACTGCGCAGCATTTGAGTGCTTCGCGTGTGCTTGGTCTTTTATGTACGTTGCCTCTGCTCAAAGCCCTCCCAGAAGGTGGCTATTGTCATCCCCACTTAGAGATGAGTTAACAGAGGCCCAGAGAGGAATTAGAAGCCAAAGCACTTACTCTTATAGCCCTGGTTCTTTCACGAATTACACAGAACTCCACCTCAGCTGCCCGGTCCAGAGAGTGTTAGGTACAAATGGCAAGATTCTTCAGCGCCCTGACATCGTACCTCCAGCAGCGACCTGGTTTACGTGTGCGAAGAGGTTAGCTGTTAACATCGGCAAGAGACTCAAAGATGGCAGGTGGTAAGATGAAGATTCAAGAGGTAGGATGACCTATGAAGTGACGGTAACTTAACAGGGAGCCTGGGTCTCACCTTTTAAGCTCAGATCAGTCACACATATGAGGACCCTGCCCAACACAGACAGATTCTTAGCACCTGGAGGTCCTAGTGGTTGTTGGCTGGTAGCCATCAGCAGTCTGCCCCCCACACCCCCCAGTCATGACCGGCACAGCGGGGGGTTGCAGTACGCGGGGCCATGCCTCTGCCCTCAGCAGCCCAGCTTCCAAAAGAAAGCGGCCCAAAACAGTCGTTTAAAGACATTCCTCCCTGCGGCTGTCAGTGGGCTGATCCGGGCCAGGTACTTCCAACCCAGGCCCCAGAGCAACGGTCAACGCAGAGCAGGAAATGCAGAGCAGCCGAGGCAGCCTACTGCCCAGAGTCGGGGCGGAAAGTCCTGCGCGCAGCCCACCTGCTCCACCTTCGTCCTGCTGCTAGCCTCATTGGTTGAAGCTAGACTGAGAGGCGGCTCCAGGAGAAAATACAAATACGCCTTCCATCTTCATTGGTCAGCTCAGCTGGAGGCTGATTCCCGCCTCTGGGTTCGCACCACACTCCTATTGGATGGTTATAGTCCACGCCCAGATGCAAGCTCCGCCCCATCTAAACATTGGCGAGCTAGGTCCTAGGGCCGGTTCCAGTGAGCGACTCCAACCGGCTCTTTGCTCCCGTTGGTCGGCTTTGATTTGGGGGTGGCTCCTAGCGCAGACGCTAACCCCGCCTTGCGTTCCATTGGCCGTTCCCATCCCACCCCAGAGCCGCCCCTCCCCTCCCATTGGCCGGCTCTGCTGTGAGAGGCGGGTGCCGGCTGTACTCGCGGGACCCGTGACAGTTCAAGCGACAGAGCTGACCAAGCGGGCGTTGGCTGCAGACATGACGCCGGAGGACCAGGAGGAGACCCAGCCGCTCCTGGGGCGCCCAGGCGGCAGGTGACGGGGTCGGGGAGGGGGGACTTGGACCCGGGGAGTGGCCTCGCCCCTTCTGCTGCGCCCAGGAGGGCGCCGCTCACCGACCGCCCTGTCCCCGCAGCGCCCCCCTCAGCCGCCGGGTCTTCCTCGCCGCCTTCGCCGCCGCCCTGGGCCCGCTCACCTTTGGCTTCGCGCTCGGCTACAGCTCCCCAGCCATCCCGAGCCTGCGGCGCGCCGCGGCCCAGGCCCTGCGCCTAGACGACGACGCCGCCTCCTGGTTCGGGGTGAGGCCTCGGGCTCACCCTCCAGCCTGTCTGGGACCCTCCTCCTCCCGCCCCACGCGCGAGGGGACCCCGCCCTTACCTTGCTTCGGGCGGGCACTGAGACCCTCTTCCGGGTGCGTCTCGGCTCTCCTGCCAGGGTCACCCTCCCCCTCCGACCCCCATCCTGGGACCCCCATCCCCTTTCCGCTGAAGCTGCTGCTGGGGCTGGGGTTGAGGGCGAGGTCGGGACAAGGCTCCCTGGCGTCCCCGCTTCATCCTGCGGTCGTCTCGCCCCCAGGCCATCGTGACCCTGGGCGCCGCGGCTGGGGGCGTGCTGGGCGGCTGGCTAGTGGACCGCGCCGGGCGCAAGCTGAGCCTGCTGCTCTGCACCGTGCCCTTCGTGGTCGGCTTTGCCGTCATCACCGCGGCCCAGAACGTGTGGATGCTGCTCGGGGGCCGCCTCCTAACCGGCGTGGCCTGCGGTATTGCCTCGCTCGTAGCTCCGGTGAGTGTCCCCCAGCCTCGCGCCCTGGGACAGAGAAGGAGCAGACCTGGGGGCGTGCTTCTCCCTGGCTGCGGCCTCCTGGGTGCCTGGCACCGTGCCCCTCACCACCTTTATCTTCCTTACCCCCACAACGGGCCTTGGGAGGAGCCGCCCATTATCCTCGTTTACAGATGAAGTGAGCTTCAGAAACTGAAGTCCTTTGTCCGACCACAACTAGTCAGTGGCGAAGCTACTTATTACTCGAACCCAGGACTGTGCCACTTAACCAGGCTTCTCTTTTGCTCTACAAATAAGCTGCCATCTGTGGGTGGTCATAGAAGCCTTCAGATCTTAGATCTCCCATTGTCATTCAGGCCACTGACTACAGTTTAGCAGGAAAATTCCTTTCCGGTTTAGCCTGGCAGCAAAGACTGCTGACCTCTGCTGCTCCCCTTCATTTCTCAGGAACTAGTCCTCCAGCTGCTTCATCTCTTTTCTCTTCCCATCCCCTGACCCACCGCTATCCGGGCTGATTTTGTTTTTTTTTTTTTTTAAATATTTTTATTTATTTCTAGGAGAGAGAGAGACAGCATGAGCAGGGGAGGGTCAGAGAGAGAGGGAGATACAGACTCTGAAATAGGCTCCAGGCTCTGAGCTGGCAGTCAGCACAGAGCCCGACGCGGGGCTCGAACCCACGAACCGCGAGATCATGACCTAAGCGAAAGTCGGACGCTTAACCGACTAAGCCACCCAGGCGCTCCATGGGCTGATTTTGTATACCTACGGGAAATCCCGGCTCTGCTGCTTACTGGGGGAGAGCACCTCTCTGTGTCTCGTTTCCTCCCCTGTAAAGTGGGGAATGAAGGCACTGCCTCCTGTAGTGGTTGTGGGGATTGAGGGAGACTCTGCACGTATAGCTCTGGCGTGGCTTGTGGAAGGGCTTGGACTCCGGCAGCTGAGATCACAGGGTGACCAGGGAGCTGCTGCTGACCCTGGGCTTGATCAACTACCCACACGTCAACCTGGTTCAGATTAAAAGTAGTGGCTCCGAGTCCTCCCTGGCCATCCGTTTGTACCCCCTGCTCACTTTTATCCACATTTGCTAGGCAGTGGGCAGCAGCCGAGATGGATTTTATGTTTTGGGTTTTGACTGGACAAAAACACACCCATCTTAGCCAGATGCATAAGGTAATAGAATAACCGAGAAGCGTGGGCAAAACCTTCCTGGACCCTGATCCCAAAGGAAGCAGTGGCAGTCACTGGTAGCAACTGAGGCAGAGATCTGGTTCCAAGGGCACTGCTCCGAGGGTGGTCCTTGGACCGGCAGCCTGGGTGTCCTCTGAAGCAAGTTTGACAGGCAGAATCTTAGATCTACTGCACCAGAGCCTGCATTACTAAGGGTAGTCATGCAATTAAATGGAAGTCAGAAAAGCTCCGCACCACCTCCCCATGTACACACACAGCAGCCGCGTACATACCCTTACTCCCCTGTAAAACACCTGCTGCCGATCACTTGGAGAGGCGGGGAGGTATGGGGAGGGCTTCAGCAACCTGGCACCTGCAATCAGAGGCCCCCTTGGCTTGCAGCAGCCCCAGCTGAGGGTCTTCTCAACTCTGAATAGCTGAGGCTCTACAGTTTTAAGAACTGAGCACCAAGTAAGGTTTCTTCTCCATTGCCACCAGGTGTATATCTCTGAAATTGCTTACCCGGCAGTGCGGGGGCTGCTGGGCTCCTGCGTGCAGCTGATGGTGGTCACGGGCATTCTCCTAGCCTACCTGGCAGGTATGCTTTTCACAGCCTCCCTTTTGATCCCTGTTAATGGCCGGGTGGCCATTTTGCGGCTGTAGAAACCGAAGTACAGAGAGGTCAAGGGAATTGCCCAAGGTCACACAGCCAATGCCCCAGGTGCCAGGGTCCCAGACTACCTCCCTGAGCTCCTGGGATGTGTGGGTCTTGTGACTAACTTCCAGAGAGAGCAGGAGAAGGGGATGTCCTCATCTTCCCAGGCCGGAAGCCCATTCTGAGGGTGTGGGGAGGGCTGACAGGTTAGGGCACTATGCAGTGGGTGACAAACTAAGGATTCGAGGGGTAGGTGGGGCGCTGCCAAAACCTCCAGCCCAGGAGTTTGGAGGGCCCAAGTCTGCCTCTCAGAAATACTAGTGCTAGATTTGCAGTGGGAAGGAGGGTCCCAGGGAACCCGAGGGTCAGAGCTGGGGTCAACGTACGGAAGCTTCTGGAGGCAGACATGTTTTCACCAGAACTGGGGTAGAAAGAGGCTTCATACCTGATAGTTCCGCGTTAGGGGACACTCTCTGACTGTGTCACATTGCTTCAGGGAGCCTCCCTTCCCCTGTCTTTAAGTGGATATAACCCCACCGAGTCCCAGGCTGTTGAGGGACTAAATTAAGTGACACATGAAAGGCAGCAGGCCCTAAATGAGAATTGTCAAAGGATGGCCCGAGACCTAGGGGGGAATGGGGGCTTCAGAAGCCAGACCAGAAGTGGCAAAGCCCAGAGCCTGTGCCCCCTGGTGCTTCAGAGTGGACGACATGCCAGTTTGTGGTCTTTAATTTTTACCACTTAGCATCCAGACTCTAATTCAGAGTCCCACCAGCAGTCTGGCTGCTTTTGGGGGCCCCCAGAGTGCCAAAGCCCCTGCCAAAAACAGACACTGACATTTGGGACAGACACGTGGGTGTCAATATACCTACAGAATTACCTCCTGTTCATTATAACCTGCACTTTCACTGGTCAGTTTCTGTGAATATCAATCCGCTGGTGTTCAGGCAGAAATCTCTCCTGCTCTGTCCCCCTTCCTCTCCAGAGGAGCCCACCTTGCCTGCCTCTCTCAGTGGCCTTCCAGGGTCCATGTATGTATGAGGACTATGCATATTTACTCTCCCACCCCTCCCTTCTAGAAAGAAAAGCAAGTGCCTCACTCATTTTTGATTGCCACATAGTATTCACTGAGCAGATGTGGCATGACGTGCCCACCAGCGCTTCTGCAATGTGTATCATCAAGAGTTGATCACAACAGTATTAGTAACAAACATGAGCAAGGGTAGTAGCCACATGGAGGTAGTGAGGCCTCCACCCTTTAAGCTGAGTCTTGGAGGTTGATGAGAGAACAGGCACTCCCTGATAAGGTCCAGGCTGGCCCACTCAGCGCTGACATCTGACCTCCCTCCCCTCCCCAGGCTGGGTCCTGGAGTGGCGCTGGCTGGCTGTGCTGGGCTGTGTGCCCGCCTCCTTCATGCTGCTGCTCATGTGCTTCATGCCCGAGACCCCACGCTTCTTGCTGACCCAGCACAGGCGCCAGGAGGCCATGGCCGCTATGCAGTTCCTGTGGGGCTCAGAGCAGGTCTGGGAGGAGCCCCCTGTCAGCCCTGAGCACCAGGTGAGAGACCAGGAGCCAGAGCCGGGCTGGGCAGCAAACAGCAAGATATGGCCCCTTTGCAGCCAGGGAAGGCTAGCACAGCCTGTCCCCAAGGCTGCACAGACACATACAGGGAAGGGAAGCACAAGCGGTGGCATTGTCCTATGTGTGAGCAAGCAAAGACCCACTACTTGGCTGGGCCCTAGCCTTGATCTTACTGTCCCAGGAAGAGAAAGGCCCAGCTGGGCAGACTTGAGGAATGGGATTTTTAAATGGGATGCTGCAGGGCAGCGGAGAAGACCGAGTCTCTGCCACTTACTCGCTCTCTGACCTTCCCCTCCTTAAGCCTTCCTTTCTTCACTTGGAAGGTGGGAGTCCCAGCACATGCCTGGTGGTGGGAGGGACTCAGCGGCGCAGAAGTGGCACCCAGCACAGCCCAGGCCTGAGGCTGGCAGGATCCTGGAAGCCCGTCTATGTACCCACATTGCCTCTTTGTAGTTCCCCCAGGAAATCAGGAAATGGCATGGGGAGGTGAGGACCTTACAAATGGGGAGGCGAAAGTGATGCCGGGACCTGTCTTGGACCTGTGGCCCAGGTGATAAGAGGCTGAGCCTCACTCCCTCCACCATTTAGGACAGAGGCTCAAAGCCAGCAGGCCCTTCGGGAGGGGGCGGGGAGACGCACTGACACCGGTGTCTGTCTGAGCAGGGTTTCCGCCTGGTCCAGCTGAGGCTTCCTAGCATCTACAAGCCCTTCATCATCGGCGTTTCACTGATGGCCTTCCAGCAGCTGTCAGGGATCAATGCTGTCATGTTCTATGCAGAGACCATCTTTGAGGAGGCCAAGTTCAAGGTAAAGAGGCCTCCGCCCCAGCCTGCCTCATCTGGAGGCTGTGTGGATGGGGCCCGGTCTTGGGGTCTTTACCTGACCCACCTCGGCCCATCTCCCCAGGACAGCAGCCTAGCCTCGGTCATCGTGGGCATCATCCAGGTGCTGTTCACTGCCATGGCAGCCCTCATCATGGACAAAGCTGGGCGGAGGCTGCTCCTGACCCTGTCAGGTGAGGCCCAAGGGCAAGGGCTCAGCCCTTTGAAAGTGGGGTGGCGCAGGCCAGGGTCCCCACTGTAGCCTGGAGGGGCTTTGCCAAGGCCACCACACTGTGACAGGAAAAGGCCAGCCAAGCACTCCTGAGAACAAAGCCGAGATTCGCGAGAGCCCTCACTGAGTGCTCCAGACCAGGCCTGCACTAACAGACCCTTGCGCTGAGCCTCCAAGCAGGCGCCGTGAGGGCCCCGGTTTATGATGAGGAAACTGAGGACCCAACAGGGGAAGTGACTCAGAAGCCGGAGGTCTTTTGGGGCAAGTGACTTCACCTCTCTGAACCTCAGTTTCCCCCGTATGAAATGGGGGCGATGGGCCATCGTGAGGATCCAGAGATGATCCGCACGGGGTTGAAAACCATGCTGCTGTCACCGTTACCACTCCTGCCCCTCGGTCCAGGGAGACGCTGCCACCAGGAGCTTCTCGGAGTTAGCTCTGGTTCGAGGTCCAAGCTGGGGGCCGGCCTGGGCTGGGTGCCACCGGTCTGGGCTCCTGAGTCCCACTCACCGCCCTCTCAGAGACACCCAGGCCGCATCCCTGTGGCCGCACGGCGCTGAGGCTCTAGCCCGAGTGCCCCGTGCCCAGGCTGCGGTCCGCCCCCCGCCCCCGGAGCCCTGCGCACTGCCCCCTTCCACCTGCAGGTGTGTTCATGGTGTTCAGCACCAGTGCCTTTGGCGCCTACTTCAAGCTGACCCAGGGCGGCCCCAGCAACTCCTCCCACGTCAACCTCTTGACGCCCACGTCCATGGAGCCCGCCAGTGCCAGCGTGGGGTTGGCCTGGTTGGCAGTGGGCAGCATGTGCCTTTTCATCGCCGGTGAGAGGGGGCCCGTGGGGAGGTTGGGCGGGGGGCCTCTGGGGACATCCTGTCACTGCCAGGTTCCTGCTGCTCCCAGCAAGTCCAGGCCTTGCCTCCCTGTCCCATAGGCCCCCGGCCTCTGCTGCATTTATGGCTCTGACCAAGGCCCCGGGCACAGAGCTAAGCCCTTCTCTGCTCCCTTCACTTACTCCCCTGAACAGTCCTCAAGCAGGCCCCGCCATGACCCCATTCTTACAGAGAAAAGCCTGATACTAAGAAGTAGAGGGACTGGCCTGAGACATCGCTGCAGGAAGGCGCAGAGCTGGGGGGGCCCTGACTGGACACCGCGAGGCTTTGGCTCAGGGGCTCTGCGGCCAGCCAAGGGGTCTGTCCCTATGGGCACTGATGCCTGTCTTGCTCCCACAGGCTTCGCTGTGGGCTGGGGGCCCATCCCCTGGCTCCTCATGTCTGAGATCTTTCCTCTGCACGTCAAAGGCCTGGCCACAGGTGTGTGTGTCCTCACTAACTGGTTCATGGCCTTCCTGGTGACGAAAGAGTTCAGCAGCGTCATGGTAAGTGCAGGCCCTGAGGGCCTCTCCCTCACGTAGTCAGTGGGGAGAGCTTTTTAGAATTCCTCTTCCTGCAGATGACTCAGGATCAGTGGCTGAGGCCCCACCATCCTGGGACACCGGCTGCCTTGGTCAGGGATGAAGGGAAGACAGATGGGCCAGGAAAGGTGCAGAACACTGGCTGTGACTGCTCGGGAGCCTCCAGGCTACCCCGGCAGAAGGAAAGCAGGCTACAGCTTCCGCCATTGGACAGTGGGGACACAGGCCAGGATCTATGGCTGTGTGGGAAGAACCTTGGCTTTGGGGTTGAGAACCCTGGGCTCTAGCCCCACCTCAGCCACTTCCCACTGTGTGACCTTGGGTTTACTGCTCACCTTCTCTGAACCAGCTTCCTTGGCTGAAGATGGAGGAGGGTGACGGCACCTTCCCCTCAGGGTTGTAGGACCGTCAGTTCCTTTTATTTTTTGTTTGTTTTTTAAATAGTTCTTTTGTTTGTTTGTTTTTAAATTTATTTTTGAGAAAGAGAGACAGCGTGAGCAGGGGAGGGTCAGAGAGAGAGGGAGACACAGAATCTGAAGACAGGCTCCAGGCTCTGAGCTAGCTGTCAGCACAGAGCCCGACGCGGGGCTCAAACCCAAGAACCGTGAGATCATGGACTGAGCTGAAGTCGGACGCTTAACCAACTGAGCCCCCCAGGTGCCCCCATCCGTTCATCTTAAAACTTTGCTGCTTTTGCATGGATGGCCTGACACAGCCATAGACCCTGCGCCAGGGGCTCCCCGGCCGATAGGGGAGGATGGTTCTGGAGCAGATAGGCCACCTGTCCAGGCATTCATTCCCCGCCCAGGTCTCCTGGTACATACCATGTCCAGGCCTGTTCAAGGAGCCAGAGACTGCAATGACAGCAGTGAATGCGGTGGACAGGGTGCCCTGTGGGTGGATGGGGGTGGACAGGGTGGATGAGGTTGGGCTGGCAGCGGACAGCAGAGGGAGAACAAACCACCAGGAGGCTGGGCACAGGGTGGGGGGATGGAGGGCAGGCCATGAGAGGCATGGATGTCTGGGGTCGGCCTCGACTCTGCAGGGCCTGGGTCTCAGGCGGGCTGCCCTGGGGAACACAGCAGGAAAGCCAGGGCAAAGTCTTAGGGGTGGAAATTACTCGCTGGGAGCTGTGTGGAGGGACCAGCAACAAAGGGGGGTGGAGGAGGCGGTCAAGGACCTAACAGTGACCCAGGAGTGTACAGTGTCCCAGAGTTTAGGGGTGGGGGCGCTAAATCACTGGGTTCCAGAGAAAGAGGAGCTGACAAGGGAGGGGCCTTTGGTTGTGGCACCAGGAGGTCACTGGGTCTGTCCTGGGAGGGTGACCAGGCTCTGAGTGAAGGGAATTGCTCCCTCTTCCCTCCATGCCAGTGGGCCCTGTGTGTCCTATATGCTCACACTGGCCCAGCTCAGCCTGGGGCACCAAGAAGGGACTCCTCTGGGGGGCAGGGAACTCAAGGGGCAGGGCCAAAGCACAGTGTAGAGAGTAGGCCTGGGGGCCCTGGGGGCAGACGTCGGGGGTAGGAGCCCAGCTGTCCCTTGGCAGTGGGTGTCTGACCTTGGGGCAGGCACTGCATGACCATGGGTGTCAGCTTCCCAGCCACCCAGCTTCCACACCTTGCATGGTGCTTGGTGCAGGCTTCCGGATGGCAGGCCCAGACCCTCCCACACACACCTGAGCCTGGGTGGGGCCCGGGCCTCAGCTCAGGGTCCGTGAGGGCTCCTGCCCTGTCGTGTCCACACAAGGCCCTTCCCCTCTCTTTCCAGGAGGTGCTCAGGCCCTACGGTGCCTTCTGGCTCGCCTCCGCCTTCTGCATCTTCAGTGTCCTTTTCACTCTGTCCTGTGTCCCTGAAACCAAAGGAAAGACTTTGGAACAAATCACAGCCCATTTTGAGGGGCGATGACAACCCCTTCTCATGAGTAGTGGCTGCCACTCCCAGCAGGGCTGGCTTTGGGCTCCAGAGGGGACGGAGCCGCCTGTGACTGCAAGCTGGGCCTCAGCCAGAGCCTGGAGCCCATGCCTGTCCCCAGGGAGCTGGAATGCAGGACCACAGCCCTTCGGAGCCTTGTCCTACTGCCCAGCTCTCTACAGCCCCAGTGAACCATGGATACGAGGTTCCTGGCCCCAGGGTCCAGTTCCCACCTCCACCCTGCGACTCAGGAAGAGGGAACCCCTTGGAGGGGCTTTGCCGCCCTGTGGTCCATCGTCCACAGGCCATTTCCTCCTTGCCATGAAAGTAGCAGCAGAGGAAGGGGACTCTCAGCTCCTCACTTTCTGGAGGAGATGCTTTCGGGTGGTGACCCCTGGTTTCTCCTCTCACGTGGCTGCATTATCAGGAAGGAACTTTGTTTGCCAAATAAAGAGTTGGCTCAGAAAATCAGGCCTTGGCCTCTTTGTGTGAAATGCAGTTTGAGAAGGACATTTTCCCATCCCTTCCGGGTACCAGGCCTCCCGCGGACTGGGCCTCGCCACGAACGTCTGTTGATCAGCAGGGCTCATTCTTGGCACTTGGACATCATTTCTGGCTCCTTCATCCTTGGGCTTAGTCCCCTGGATTAGTCATCAGATCTTATTAACAACAAGGACACATTTCTTCTTCTAGTGACTTTAGTGGAGCCACAAGTCTTTCATAAATTACTTCTGTTATCCATTATATAAGTAGCACATGTTTATTGGAGGAAAATTGGAAAACACAGATTTATGTGGTATAATGATTTTTATAGCGGTTAACCGTCTGCTAGGCGTGGCCCTCAGCACTTTACAATTATTTCTTAATTAACTCATTAGCTTTGGATAAGTGATACAGTAAGTACGCGCAGCTGTACCTTTCCAGAGGTAATTTCTTTTAAGGATTTGGTTCTATCCTCGGGCGCCTGGATGGCAAAGACGCTTAAGCCTCCGACTGTCGATTTTGGCTCAGTTCGGGATCTCGTGGTTTGTGAGTTCGAGCCCTGCATCCAGCTCTCTGCTGTCAGCACAGCAGAGCTGATGACTCAGTCAGTTAAGTGTCTGACTCTTGGTTTCAGCTCAAGTCATGATCCCAGGGTTGTGAAATCTCTGCTTGAGATTCTCTCTCTCTCTCTCTCTCTCTCTCTCTCCCCCCCCCCATCTCCCCTGCTTGCACTTTCTCTCTCTTTCTCAAATTAAAAAAAAATTTTTTTTAAGAATTTGATTCTACTCTGAAAGCTCTTCCTCCCAACATCTGTCTTTTCTAGCATCACTACGTACAGGTAGAGGACACCACACTTCCCTTTCCGTGATCTGCTTTAGTCACCTCCCTGGCTGTACAGCCCCCACACGTGCCCACCTTGACATCTTCTATTAAGCCTTGTCCTCCTGCCCAGCTCTCTACAGCCCAGTGAACCATGGGTACGAGGTTCCCGGCCCCAGGGGAGACTGGGGAGTAGGGAAGTGGAAGCGCAGTTGGGTCCAGGTCTGAGCAATGAGGAGAATTTCTGGAAGATTCTGCAATGGCTGCTCTGAGTTCAGTAAAATGTGCTAAGTAATACACTGGAACTTTCAGCCTTAGCAAAATCCAAGTTCCTTAGAGACTTCCAGAAGCACAGTCATGTCCACATGGTAATAATTGCATATATACGTTCTCATTCTTCCTGCCTGCACAGCGGCCCACCAGGCTGAGAACCACATTCTGTGGATGGGCGGAGTATTCCACAAATGTCAATTAGGTCAGTTGTTGAATAGAGTGGTTCGGTTTTCTACATCCTTTCTGACTTTCTGTCCACTTGGTCTACCATTTATTGAGAGAGAAGTGTGGAAATCTCCGCCTGTAAATGTGGATTTCTTTCTCCTTATAGTTGGATTTCGCTTCATGTGCTGTGGAGCTCATCACTAGGTGCATGCACATCTGGGATTGTTACATTTTGACTGTTTTGTCCTTTATCATTATGAAATGACCTTAATCCCTGCTAATATTCCTCATTCTGAGGACTACTTTGTCTGATGCCAGTATAACCACTCCAGCCTTCTTTTGATTGGTGCTTTGACATTTTCAATTATATCTTATTATATGTTCCTTTTTCATAGTATCCTATACTTTTCTTTGTGATGGAAATCCCTTTGGGGTTTCCCTGAGGATACATATTTTTACTTTTATTTTTATTTTTTTTAATTTTTATGTTTATTTTTTATTTTTGAGAGAGACAGAGTGCGAGCAGGGGAGGGGCAGAGACAGAGGGAGACACAATCTGAAGCAGGCTCCAGGCTCTGAGCTGTCAGCACAGAGCCCAGTGTGAGGCCCGAACCCACAGACCATGAAATCATGACCTGAGCCGAAGTTGGACACTTAACTGATTGAGCCATCCAGGTGCCCCTATTTTATATTTTTTTAATGTTTATTAACATTATTTTGAGTGAAGGAGAGTGTGTGTGCATGTGCAAGTTGGGGATGGGCAGAGAAAGAGAGGGAGAGACAATCCCAAGTAGGCTTCACGCCCCGGGCAGAGCCTGGCATGGGGCTCAGTCTCATCACTGTGAGATCATGACCTGAGCTGAAATCAAGAAGTGGATGCATAACCAACTAAGCAACCAACTAAGCAATATACCCGCATATTTTCACTCTTAAAAATAAACTTTATTGGGGGGCCTGGGTGGCTCAGTCGGTTAAACGTCCGACTTCAGCTCAGGTCATGATCTCACGGTTTGTGGGTTCAAGCCCCACATCAGGCTCTGTGCTGACAGCTAGCTCAGAGCCTGGAGCCTGTCTTCGGATTCTGTGTCTCCCTCTCTCTGACCCTCCCCTGCTCATGCTATCTCTATCCCTGTCTCAAAAATAAATAAAACATTTTAAAAAATAGACTTTATTAAGGCATTATTTGTATACCATAAAATTCAACAACTGTAGGTATAAACATTTGATGACTTAGGTGGAGCTGTGTACCCACCACCACAACCAAGATATAGGACATTTTCATCAGCTCAAAATGTTCCCTCATGTCCCTTTGCAGTCAGTCTCCTCCCTATAATTTTGCCTTTACTAGAATTTTTAAAAAATGTTTATTTTGAGGAAGAGAGTAAGAGAGAGCATGCAGGCACACATGTAGGGGAGGGGCAGTGAGAGAGGGAGAGAGAGAATCCCAAGCAGGCTTGTTGGGCTCGATCCCATGAACCGCAAGATCATGACCTGAGCCGAAATCAAGAGTTGGGCACTAAACTGAGCCACCAGGCGCCTCTCCTTTCCTGGACTTTTACAAAAATCCTATCGTTTGTAGTATTTTGCGGCTGTCTTCTCTAACTTAGCAGAGCGCTTTTAAGATTCATCCGTGCTGCACGCATCAGCAGTTCTCTTTTTACCGTTGAGAAGTGTCCCACTGTACATTTGGACTAGTTCCGATTTGGGGCTATCGTGAAGAAAGCTGCTGTGAGCACTTGCACACACGTCTCCTCAAGGAGAGGAACTACCGGCTCATACGGTAAGTTGGTTTCACTATTGTAAGAAGCTGCTGAACTGTTTTCCAAAGCGGCGGTGCCGTTTTGCGTTCCCATCAGCAGCGTCCAAGAGTTCTGGTGGTTTCACATCCTCAACAACACTCGGTATTCACCATTATGAGTAAGACTATTTGTACATTTTCAACTTTTTGAAAATTGTCTTCTCTGATTTCCTCCAGAAATCGTCTCTTTTATGCCGCTGTTCTAGCTCAAGTATCTGGTGAGCTTCGGTTGTCCATACTTAGGAATGAAGTGCTATAGGGTTTTAATTGCAGTAGCTGGTATGTGCACCCCACCCCTGCACCTGTTCTCAGTTCTGTTATGGTTTTTTACATCTTTATACATCGTCACTGTCATTTCAGTGGGAACTCTGGGAAGAAAAAGGGGAAATGTGTAGGTTCAGTCCACCAGCTTGAAATGAAAGCTTTCTTCGTTCTTTTAATGATAATGCAGTGTTCGTTTGCCATTGGAGTCACAGTGTGTGGCAAAGAGTTAGGTGTTCACATATTTGTTAAATTCAACAAATTAAGAGGATTTATTGTATAACTATGTCAGAACTTAAATCAACCTCACATTGCTCCATGTTCAGATTGTTTCCAGTGTTCTTAACCCTGCTATTACATATAGAGTTAGAGGGAGATGAGAAACAGAGGTGGCAGATGAGAGAATGAGATGAGAAAGATGATGGTGATAGAGATGAAGACAGAAAATGGAGATGGAGGTAATGTGGAAGCGATGGAGGAGAGGCAGAGAGATGCAGGTGAAACAGAAGAGACAGAGGTGAGGCAGATGGAGATGGAGGGGAGATAGACAGAGACAAAGATGAGGTAGAAGAGATGGAGGTGAGATAGAGAGATGGAGATGATGATAATGGAAGTGGAGATGGTTAAGCCATGGGCAAGGAAAATGTCGTTGTGGCTTCAACTCTATCTTGGTCTCTTTCCTCCATAACCCAGGGGCCAGGAGCCAGTGCAGTGTGGAGGGTAAGAGACATTGGGCTTAGTTCAAATTCTGGTTATACTACTCCCTGCCTGTGACCTGGACGAGTCATTTAACCTAAGCCTCAGCTTATTCACGTGTAAAATGGGCCCAATGATGTTGTCTCCTCATGGGGTTGTGAGGATGAAAAGAGAGAAGTATGTAAAGCACCTCAAACCGAGGACGGCACAGACTAAGCGCTCAGTGGACGTGAGCTGCTGCTGGTGGTGAGGCCGTGCACGTGTGGATGGGAGACTGTGATGAGGCAATGCTGGGAGCTGTGTGCAAGGGGGGATGCTCAAGGGGTGCCTCAAAGGGACATGTGAAACCTTTACACTTGTTTATAGTCTATTTCCTACGCTGATGCCTCAGCAGCTCCTACTCAGACCATCACTGATTGCTACCAGCATCCACTTACAGGTACCAATGACTGTGGACACACACACTCTTCAGAGGCCCCCTTAAGACTTCCTTGGGGCCTTCTCATCAGAGCACAAGATGCTTCAGGGACCAGAGCCAGCCCCAGTTTCAGACCTGCCCCAGAAGCCCAGCCCAGCACCATCAGGCACGGGACCATGGAAGGCAGGGAGGAACACCCCTAAAAGACAGGTGAAGCAGCAGCAGCTGCGCTTCACCCCTCCCAAGGTAGAAATCTGGACAATCCCCCACACCCATCCCATGTCCAATCCCTGCCCCCAAAACAACTTCCAGGAGAATCCTCGCTTCTGCATTCTTGAGGCAAGAAATGCCCTAACGCCCCCCAGGGGCCATAGGCAGAATTGCATTAGTTGAAGAGTGAAGCCCTTGGCTTCCTCCCTTTGGTCCCGGATGGAAGGCCAAGACTAGGGCAGGAAAACCGCTACCGTCCATTGGCCATTATGGGGTTAGCACCTAATGGGCCTGGGGGCAATAGGCAGAACAGCACCCACTGGACGGGGTCAGGAGCCAAGGAGGGCAGGCAGCCTCTGGAAGCTGGGAAAAGCAAGGAAAGGGATTCTCCCCTAGAGCCTCCAGAAGAAACATAGCCCCACCCACATCTTCATTTTAGCCCAAGGAGACCCATCTTAGTCTTCTGGCCTCCACTGGTTGTAAGCTCAAATTTGCAGCAGCCCGACAAAGAGATAAGGTTATCTGAAAGAGATCCGTGGGTGTGGCTTGCCCAATTGAGTGAATCCCAGTAAGATTCATACAAGCCCCACAAACTTCTTTTGGCAAAAACCAAAACCAAAACCACCCGCTGTGGCTGAAAAGGCACAGACAGTACAGAATCTTAACGTCAAAATGTCTCAAAACCGAATTAACAGAAAATTGCCTGGGTAGTGAATAATTTTCAACAGGCAAGAGGGGAAAATGTCATCAGAGCTCTGAGGAAGCCCATGGAAATATCCTCTGGCATAGCGCGGAAGCCTCCAAAGGATAGAATATTTCGGAAATCTCCTCCGCAACAGTGCTAATGGAACACTATTAACATTATCCAGGACTTCTGCCCATGAAATTAATGAAGTCATTTTCTATACTCTTGATATGATGATAGAGTCTTATACTCTTGAGAGTTCCAGGGCACCAACCTGTGGCTGCCCTGTTCACACTGAGGGGCCTTCCTTTCCTTTACTCTTCCCAGACTTCCGGTACTGCTCAAAAGGGCCATAAAGGCGGCTGGGATTGGGCCCTGACGTGAATGAAGGCCGCGTTACCAGAAGACCCCCGGGATCCAGTGTTCCGAGACCGCCGAACCACTGAGGAGAAATGAACAGAAGTCAAGCCCCCAGCGCCAGTGTTGTGTTAAGTCTGCGCTTGCGCTAGAACCACCGCTCCCAGGATCCTTCGCGGCCAGGTCGCTTCCCGTTTCGGGCCCCGGTCGTGGAATTCCGGCGAACCTGAAAGGAATGTGAACCAAGCATGACGGAAAAGGGATTCCGGGAGCAGGAACAGGCGGAGCCTCTCTGGGAAGGATGGTTCACAAGGGTGTGCGGGTCACAAACCTGGCACCGAGAAAGAAAAACGTTCTGGTCAGGAGCTGGGCCCGGAGACTTCTGGGAAGTGGAGTCCGTTGGGGCGGGGAAGTCCGTACGCATGGCCGGAAGTGACGGTATTCGAGCGCGTCCTCTTTGGCGCGCGAGCTGGGCCTGGCCTTTGGCAGTGCCTGCGGCTGAGGCTTCTGAGCTGCGACAGATAGCCGGGAGCGTTCTCGGGTAGCCGGGAGCGACTTTTTCCACGCCTCATTCTGCTTGAGACCCAGTCGGTGGTTGCGCCACGGGCTCCCCAGCCGCGAGGCCTGGCTGCCGCTGGGGAGACAGAGACCCGACTGGACACGCGCGACCGGAGTTCCCAGGGCCAGACCCGGGGTCTGACGGCAGAAGCAGGAGGGAAGAGTCCTGCCTGGAGCGGGCACCGCAGGCCCGCAGAGCGCGACTGGGGCTCAGAGGACTGCTGGGAGGCGGTGGCGCGAGGTGGCGTCCAAATGCTGGAGGAAGGAGGTGAGAAGGAGGGGTGGAGGGAGCGGCTTGCGGGAGATGCGGCTTCTTGTTCCAGCTTGCCCACTAACACCGCTGTGTGACCGGGACCAGAACTCTGCGCTTATGCTTTCCACACGGGGTTGGTTTGGATCCTTTTTTGAGCAAAGAATTTAGGGTGAGGAAAGTTGGAGGCGCACAGGCCTGGATAAACCCTGCTTTCCCCGATCTGCTTGATGCACCATTGGCATTTGAAAGTCGAAGTAAATGGTCCCTGGGAAGGAAAATGGGACAACCCAGTGTTTCCTGTTGTTTCTGGTCTTCCAGCCGTTCTTGAAGCAGCCAGATATTCTCAGAACAGGAGCCTAGTTGCTCTACAGGAGATTGAGGGCCTATTCAACCCAGTTGGTCTGTGAAGTCGGAGAGGATACTGGAGATGTGGAATCAGACGGCCAGCGTTCCTGTTTAAGCACCGGGGTACTGGTTAGGGCTTTTAACCTGCGTTTCTTCTGGAGGGAAGCCTAAAATAACGTTAACTACCTTGTTTGCGTCTAAAAACCGAGCATCAGATAACGTTCTTGAAAGCACCTTGAGCAATTTATACAACAGAACAAACGTGTGGGTAACTACCGAGGCCTGTACCATCCTCCCGTATAGATCAAGGGGTCCCCGTATTGGTCTGTAATTTTTCAAGTGCAAGTTTGGCATTTTGGATTCTCTTCCCCCAGAGACCTGGGGACAGCAACAGGATGATTATCCTCCTCTTGGTACCACCAGAGAGGACATTAAGGTCCAATGGAGTTGGGTACCATTTAGTAACATAAAGTCTGTACTAAAACCAATATCCAGGCCTGTGTACTACTTTTTAATGTGTACAATAAAGTGGCTTTTAGTTTGCCAGGTTGTGCAACCACCACCACTACTTAATTCCAGAACATTTTTATCACCCCCCAAAGAAGCCCATACCCATTAGCCACCGCTCCTCATTCCCTCTTCTCCCAGTCTCTATGGATTTTTACTTTCTGTTCCTGTAGATTTGCCTCTTCTGGATGTTTCATAAAAATAGAATCATACAGGGACACCTGGGTGGCTCAGTCTCAAGTGTCCAGCTCTTGATTTCAGCTCAGGTTCATGAGATGTGGCCCCAAATCAGGCTCTGCACCTCTGCACTGACAGCGTGGACCCTCTGTCTCTCTGCACCTCCCCTGCGTGCGGTCTCTCTCTCTCTCTCTCTCTCTCTCAAAATAAACAAACTTTAAAAGGACAAAAAAAAAATCCTACAATATATATGTCTGGCTTCTTTCACTTAGAATACTATGTTTCAGGGATCACCTGTGTTGTAACATGAATGAATGTACTTCATGCCTTTTTATGGCTGATATTTCATTTTGTTGCTAGACGACATTTTGTTCCTCACTATCAGCTCTTATGAATAATGCTGCTATGACAACATGTGCCCGAGTTTTTGTGTGAATGTGTATATCTAGGAGAGGAACTGCCGGGTCATATGGGAACTCTGTTTAACTTTCTGAGGAACTGCCAAACCGTTTTCCACAGTGGCTGTACGGTCCCGGTAGCAAAGTTTGAGAGTTCTAGTTTCTCCACATCCTCATCAACACTCGTTTTCCATCTTTTTTATTGTAGCCATCTTAGTGGGTATGAGGCATCTCATAATGGTTTGATAGGCGTTTCTCAAATGACTAGCGACTTTGAGTATATTTTCATGTACTTATTGGCTGTTCGTATATCTTGCTGAAAGAAACATCTATTCATATCCTTTGCCCACCTTTTAATTGAGCTATTTGTCTTTTTATTGTTGAAGTGTAAGAATTCTTTAAATATTCTGGATACTAGACCTTTAGAAGATAAATGATTTACAGATACTTTTCTGCCATTCTGTGCCTATCTTTTTTACTTTCTTGCTAGTGCCTTTTGAAGCACAAGTTTTTAATTTTGGTGAAATTCAGTTTATTTTTTCTTCTGTTGCTTGTGCTTTTGGTGTCATGTCTATGAAACCGTTGCCTCATCAGAGGTACTAAAGATTTATTTATTTATTTTATATTTTTAAATGTTTACTTATTACTGAGAGAGCATAAGCAGGGGAGGGGCAGAGAAGGGGAGACACAGAATCCAAAGCAGGCTCCAGGCTCTGAGCTGTCAGCACAGAGCCCAACTCGGGGCTCGAACCCACGAACCATGAGATCATGACCTGAGCCAACGTTGGACGTTTAACCAACTGAGCCACCCAGGCACCTCCCCAGCACCATCTTTTTGAAGATTAATCTTTCCCTACTTACTTTCTTGGCACTCTTTTTGAAAATCAATTATCCACAAATACATGGATCTATTTCCGGATTCTTGGTTCTTCTCCATTGATTTATATTTCTATCCTCAAACTAGGACCACACTCCTTAATTACTCTTGCTTTGTAGATTTTGACAGTGTGAATATGAGTTCTCCAGTTTTGTTCTTTTTCCAGATTGTTTGGCTCTTCTGGGCCATTTGCATTTCTAGATGAATTTTAGGATCAGCTTAATCGGTTTCTATTAAAAAGTCCTCTGGGATTTTGCGTAATTCTGTAGGGACTGCATAATTCTTTAGATTAGTGTGGTGAGTATTGCCATCGCAGCATTGTTGTCTTCCAATCCATGAATCCATGGGGATTCTTTCCATTTATTTCAATCGTCCATAATTTCAACAGTGTTTGGTAACTTTTAGTGTGTGTGTCTTACATTTCCATTGTTAAATTTATTCCGAAGTGTTTTAGTCTTTTAATGCTCTTGCAAATGGAATCGTTTTCTTTAATTTCACTTTTGGATTATACATTGCTAGTGTATCTATTTAAATCTTCTGCCCATTTTTAATTGGGTTACCTTTTTATTGTATCCCCATCTTGGATCTTGCAACCTTGCTGAACTGGTTTAGCTGTCATAGGTTTTTTTTTGTTTTGCTTTTGTGGGTTCCTTAGGATTTATTTTTTTCGTTTTCTTTCTAAATAGCAGGGCTATTTTATTTTATTATTTACTTCTTTTTTAGGTAGGCTCCATACCTAATGGGCTTCAACTACAACCCTGAGATCTAGAGTCCCATTCTCTACTGACTTAAACAGCCAGGTACCCTTCCTCAGCATTTTCTGTATACAAAATCGTATCTACAAATACTGATAATTTCATTTCTTCCTTTCCAATCTGGATGCCTTTTTTTTTTTCTCCCCCAGCCCTTCCTAATGTCCCTGGCTAGACCCTCCAGTATAATACTGGATAGAAGTGGTGAGAGCAGATATCCTTGTCTTGATCATAGAAGAATGTTTCAGCCTTTCACCATTAAGTATGATGTAAATCTGGATTTTCTGTAGTTGCCTTTTATCAAATTGAAGATGTTCTCTGCTCTTTCTGGTTTATTGAGTGTGTCTTATCAGGAAAGGGTATCAGATTTTGCATAATGGCCTTTTTGGTGTTTATTGAAATGATCTATGTGGGTCTTTGACTTTTTATTACCTGTGGTATATTATGTTGATTGATTTTCATATGTTGAGTCATTCTTGCATTCCTGGGATGAATTCCACTCGATCATTATCTCTTTTGATTTGGTAACTGTCTGAAACCTGCGGAGCACTTTTTCCCAGCGAACTGAGCAGTAGGTGATAATTGTCAACTGTGTGCTTACCTGCTAGGCATTGTGCTAGCTGCTTTGTCCGCATTTTTCTTTCATCTTCACAGCATCTTTACAAAGGATCGTCATCCATGGGGCACCTGGGGGGCTCAGTTGGTTATGCGTCCCACTTCGGCTCAAGTCATGATCTCACTGTTCCCAAGTTCAACCCCCGCATCAGGCTCTGTGTTGACAGCTCAGAGCCTGGAGCCTGCTTCATATTCTCTGTCTCCTCTCTCTCTGTTCCTCCACCACTCACACTCTGTCTCTCAAAAATAAACATCTTAAAAAATTTTTTTAAAAACACAAAGGATCATCATCCTCATTTATAGGTGAAAAAAATGAGCCGTAGAAAGGGTGTGTGACTAGCACGCTGCTGGTAAGTAGTGGACTTCCCCTTCTTGAGTCTGTTACACTCATAACTCCCTGCATCTGAGTGAATTGATGGGGTTTCTGAGGTAGGAGGGGCAATGGGAAATTTACATTCCCCTGCAGGTCTGCGCATTCAGTCCGAGTGCCCCAGACCCTGCGGTGTCCTTTGAACCCCCTTTGGAGCGCGAATGTGAGACTTTCTAGCTTGGGGAGCTATAACTTTTAAGCCTTATTGGTTTCTTTCCCTTCCTCCAGAGCCGCCTTCCCCAGACCCTGGCCTTCCACCCGAGGAAACCACGGGACATGAAGGCATGGCAGCTGGTCTCCTCTCAGCTGGGACCCACGTAAGTTTGAAATTTGCTCTGAGAGGCAGCCTCATTTTCTTTCTTTCTTCCTTCCTTCCTTCCATCTTTCTTTCTTTCTTTCTTTCTTCCTTTCTTTCTTTCTTTCAAATACTAAGAGGTTTTTGTTTCTGTTGGTTAATTACGAAAGGAATTCATGTTTCTTGTAGAAAACCTGAAAAACACAGAAAACACACCCAAAAACTCACCCTTTTTCCCACAGAGAATTAAAACACTTAACGTTTTCATTTGCGTCCTTTCAGGCATATTCTTCCTTTCCTTTTCTTTTTTTAAGTTTTTAAAGATGTGTGTGTGTGTGTGTGTGTGTGTGTGTGTGTGTGTGTGTTGTTCTTTTGTTTCTTTTTTTGAAAGGGTGAGATCAGACAGGGGAGAGGCCGAGAGAGAGGGAGAGAGAGAATCCCAATCTCATGAATTGTGAGATCCTGACTTAGGTCGAGATCAAAGTTCGTTGCTTAACTGACTGAGCCACCCAGGTGCTCCAGGATTTTATTTTTAAGTAAGCTCTACACCCAACTTGGGGCCCAAACTCACAATCCCGAGATGAAAAGTCACTTGCTTTACCGGCTGAGCCAGCCATATGCCCCCATGAGTCTCCCTCTTCTACTTTCCCAAAATGGGTTTGTCCTGCTTTATAACTTTCTTTTTATTTCCACGTCACAGAATTTGATCAGTATTTCTCCGTTTCGTTAAGAGTGTTCTACAGAATCATTCCTAGCGTATTCCATCGCATAGTTCTTCTACCAGGGTAGGAACTGCCTTCTCTTTTTACTTGACTAGACTGGGTAATGGTCTGTTTCTTTTCCTTAGAAAGTCTGCTCTTGGATATTCTTATCAGTTCTCTTAATAACAGATTTTTCTTTCTCAGGTTTTTGCTTTCACTTGTCAGATTTATTTTTCAAATTGACCTTTTAACCTTTAACCTCTTAAGTCAAATTTCTAATTTGCTTCTTCTTTTCTTGTTGGTAGTGAAAGCGGTTGGCTGTGGGTCCTATTTTCTTAGATATTCCAGAATTGTCACTTTGATTTCTGTCTGCCCATTCAGCTGGTCTGTGTTCCACAAGGACAGTGTTTGTCTTTTGTCACCCCATGACACACAGGTATAGTGTAATTGCAGAGCGGAGGGTGTGATGGCTCAGCTCAGTTAGCAATTATTAAATTGCTCAGTTATTCCATCGCTCTGTTTTGTTGTTTATTTTGTATTAACCCTGCTAACGCCCGAGTTCTTGTAACATCTCGTAGCTGTAGTATCTTACGTTTGTTCTTGTATTTCCTACGGTATTTTTTTCTTTATGAATTTCACATGGTTATTTCTAGTTCGTGAGAGTTACATCTTTATGGTGATTTTACTTTTCTTGACCATTATAAAATGACCCAAATGTTTTAAATATTTCATAGGTTTAAAAAATGACCCTCTTTGTCCTATGTAGTGCATTTCTCAGTATGAAAGATGGGGTTGGGAGAACAGGTAAAACCAGAGGTCAAGAGATGTATTGTACTTTGGAAAATGATGCTGGCTTCGGATAAGGCAGCGACGGCGCCGCGAAGAGAAATGTGGGAGCTTTAGAGACCCTGGTGGGAGGGCGGGGAGGGCAGTGAAGATGGAAGGCAGTGAAGACGCGGGGAGTTGCTGCGGGGACGGGGAAGATGGACACACAGGGTCCTGGCATGGCCCACGAGGTAGATGCGGGTGCCTTACTTGTGCTGAAAACAGACGCGAGGACTTCCTCGCCTCCATTCCTTTGCTCATGGTGCCTCACCACCTCCTCTTTCTCCCTCCTCCAAGCCCGCTCAGCAGTCCCCTCCTCTCTGTGGTCTTCCCGCGCCCTCCACCCAGGATTCCTTCTCCGTTATCCTGGCCCCTGGTCTGTCCACGTTTCTGACACGCTACTACAGGTGGCCACAGACACATCTGGTTTTCCTTTTGTACCGTGTGATGTCCAAGTTCACAGGGACGTTTATCACATGTTCTGAAGAACTGACCTTTCACAGTTCTTTCTGATTTCTCATTGCGTAAACATATATGTTCAATTTTTGTTTTTTCTACATTGTCTCTTTCAGTTCCCAAGCACCTGTTTCTTCCCAGCTACTTGTTTTATGTAGAAACAGATGTATATGCGCTCTGTTTATATACAGAGTCTGTCAGAGTTGTAAACGTGCAAAGAGACTGTATTTGATTTATTTTTGTGTGTCAGTATCCAGTATAGTGAGAAGCACATAGGAAGTGATCAGTAAATGTTTTTCTTAAACTACCCAGGGCTGCCTTCTATCCTAAGGCCACTGGGCGAGCAGGAATGTGCTTGTTGTTTGGGGCGCCTGGGTGGCTCAGTCAGTTGAGCATCTGACTTCGACTCAGGTCATTATCCTGAGGTTTGTGAGTTCGAGCCCCACTGCAGGCTTTTTGCTGACAGCTCAGAGCCTGGAGCCTGTTTTAGATTCTGTCTCCCTCTCTTTCTATGCCCCTCCCCAGCTTGCACTCTGTCTCTGTCAAAAAATAAATAAATGTTAAAGGAATGTGCTTGTTGTTTCAGGGATCCATGCCCTTCAGCAGTGTGACTGTAGCTTTTACCCAGGATGGGTGGAGGCACTTGATCCCTGCTCCTAGGGACAGGTTCAAGGAGGGGATCCCAGAAAACACCAGGAACTTGGTCCTGCTGGGTAAGGAAACCATTTGAAATTTAGAATCTACTCCGTTCTGAAAATCTGTGGCACTTTCTAGTATTGAGTGGCACTTTCCAATTTACTGACGCACAAGAGGGATAGTGTTTATTCCTCGTGGTTCCCTCGTGTAAGGTCTCTGCATTCCAGGTTGGGAAATAGGCAGTTTCATTTTGTTCCCGTGAGACTGCACCTCCCTGTTTTCTTACTTCCCAGGAGGGTTCCCAGGAACAGTAAGTTCCTGTCTTTCTTAATAACTGGCTTTGGGGGCTTAACTTCACTCCCCGACTTGACCCCTCCTTGGCACTGTGTGCATCCCTCTGTGCCTGGCACCAAGTAAGTGCTCAATACATCCTTACTGAGTGAATGAAATAAATGACCTGACTAGTGTGTTTCCACTCTCCTGAGTTCTGGGTGGCTATGTATACTTAATCTAAACCTCTAAAGCCCATTTTCCCCCTTGAATAGGACTTCCAGTTTCCCAGCCTGGCATGAACTCCCAGTTGGAACAAAGGGAAGAAGGCCCATGGATGCTGGAGGGAGGAGGCTTGAGGAGCACCTGTCCTGGTGAGTGAGCACGCACCGAAGTCCATGTGTTTGGGGAGCAAAAGCCCTTTGGAAGTGCATTTGGTTTGGTTATTTTAACAATCCCATGAGGTAGACATTATTATCCCCATTATACAGATGAGGAAATTAAATCTGATAGAGACCAATTATCAGAGCCTCACAGCTAGAAAGTGGCATGGCTGGGGTTTGAAGCGAGGCCTGTCTGACTGCAAAGCCCACTATTCCACATCTCCTCCTCACTAAGTTCCCTGGGGTGGGAGATACCTTCGACCGCAGGTGGTGTTGCTGGGCTCTAGGAGAATGAAGTCATCATTGCTGGCCAGCACTTTCTCTGCTTTGGGTTCATCTCAGTGAGGCTCTCCCCTACCTTCAACTGTGATACCTACGTTTATCTCTCTCTGGTCCTTAATTGGATGCCTCCCTCTCCCTGCTTCCCTCCCCACCTTCTCCCTGTCTGCATGACCATGCTAGAATTTCATAGAGAGCTTATACTGAGAACCTTAGGAAAAACAAAAGGAAAGCTGTATCTTCCTTGTTTATCTCTTGCTCCTCATCCACAGCTGCTCACTCCACCCCTACCTTCAGGCTCCAGCCCTCACTGTTACCCCAACCACTACTCAAACTTGCTGAGATCTTTCCTTTACAGGGAGCCTCAGTGCTCCTGCCCCTCCCGTTGCTCAAGTCCCTCTGCTGCCCAGCACCTTACCTGTTAGGCGGGGCCTTTTCTCCTGGGCTGTCTCCCCTGTGTAGAACTTCCGAAATTGAATGTGGTGTTCCATCATTAGGTAAGGCGATAGCTGCATTTTTCTGGAAGAAGGTTTCATCACAGCCTCAGAGAGTTTCAAGAGCCTAGAGAGGTCAGATCACCATGTTACTAGAAATAGAACTTGAGGGATGCCTGGGTGGCTCAGTCAGTTAAGCGTCCAACTTGAGCTCAGGTTATGATCTCAGAGTCCATGGGTTCAAGCCCTGTATCAGGCACTATGCTTATAGTTCGGAGCCTAGAGCCTGCTTCGGATCCTGTGTCTCCTTGTCTCTCTCCCACTCCCCTGATTGCACTCGCTTGCTCTCTCTCAAAAATAAACATTTAAAAAAAAAATAGAACTTCGGAAAGGGTGTTAGCACCAAGCATCCATGCTCTGAGGTATCACAGTACTAGTGTAGAAACAGGAAAGCCAGGCAAGTCCTGGCTTACTACTTAGAAATTACATGGATTCAGAGTAAACTGTTAGTTATGTGGTTGCTTGTTTCTCTGCCTAAAAAATCTAAATAACAAAATGTTATTTCACAAACTAATATGCATGAAAAAGGAAGTTCTCAACTATGGAGTGCTGTATTAGCCTTATGGTCATGAAGCAGTTTGAGAAAAGTTGAAGTCTGGCTACTAGAGTGACAAGTAGCCTGCTCCGTGGTGTGGCACCTCTGCTCTGAGTCACAGCGCCTCCTGGGCGTTGCTCCCCTCCACGGGCTGGCTTCAGAGCCCTCGTAGTCCCATCCTAGCCCTCCCGCAGCGGCAGAGCCAGGTCTTTAAAGTACCTTTCGCCTCACTGCCTGCTCTAGGGATTTCCGTTGTGCATGTTGACATTTCCCCAGGCACAGCCGGTTAGTTTGCCACATGCTCATTGGATTTGTTATTCAGTCAGCAAATTTGCATTAAACATTCGGTAAATGCCTGGAATGGTTTTAGCTACTGAAAGTACAAGAGAAAACGAAGATACAGTCTCTGCACGCATCCTAGTGAGATATGAGTAAACCAAGTGACGTGTAATACCGGATAGTGATGAGCCCTGTGAAGGAGCCAAAAGCAGGATAAGGGAGTAGTGACTGGGGTGTGAAGGTGAGAACAGGAATACAGATGGAAGGGGGCCGCTGTTGTAGGTCAGACGACTAGGAAAGACCACTTGGAGGAGGTGACATTAGAGCCGAGGTCTCAAGGAAGAGAGTGAGCCAGCCGTGTGAGTGTCTGGGGGACGAACATTCTGGGACACAGCATGTTTTGAAGCTGTTGGAGATGGGCTTGACTTGTATTAAGGTCAGAAGACCCTGGGCCTCAGGAAATGGGGGGAGAGTGGTAGGCGGGGGACAGATAGGGCTTTGGAGGCCATGCTGTGACATCCAGATTTTATCGACATAAGCCATTGAGGGTTTTGAGCAGGGAGGGGACAGTACTTGATTTGTGTTTGAAAATTGTATGTGGAGGGTTCAAGAGTAGGAGCAGGGAGATGAGTTAGGAGTCTCTTGTAGACATTCCAGGGTGAGAGGGTGGCGGCTGGTAGGAAGGATTCAGGACATATGTGGGTGTTAAAGCCAACAGGACTTGCTAGTGAATTGGATGTGAGCGGGCAGGGGCATTAAGGATGACCCTGACCTGAGCAGAGCAGGTAAACAGGAAGACCGACAAAGACACTGGCTCGAAAGGGACAATCAGTTGTTCTGTTTTTGGGGCACATTCGGACATCTTTAGTCTCCTACAGGAGCCACTACCCCGGGCAGTTGCAGACTGAGGTAGAATGATCCATGAGCATCTCGTGGTCTCCTGCACTGCCCCGTCTCCCTCTGCTGCTGTTCTTGGCACTTTTCCTCCTTTCCACCTTTCCTCAGATAGATGGTGGGGTTTTAAGAGCTGTCATAGCTACACATAATCAAATACTGATTTACATGGAGATGCCCTCAATCCGAAATGGGGCTGCTGTGCTCTTGGTAGATTGGGCATTAGTATGCTCATGTGCCCTGGAGGGAAACCATTTAAGGGAGTTTACAAAGAAGACGTCTAAGATAATAACAAGCACTCATATAACATTTAACTGTCCCTCGTGTGTTGCAAGCACTCATATAACATTTAACTGTCCCTCGTGTGTTGTAACTCATTTAATCCTCATGGTAATTTTGCAAGAGCTACATTTATAACTAGTGAACCCAAGAAATGGAAAGATTAAATAGTCTGCCCACAGTCACAAAGCTAGTGAGAAGCAGAGCTGGACTTAAACCCCAGCAGTTTGGGTCAGGATTCTCTATAGAAATTCAAATAGGGGCTCTTATTCAAATAAGGGCTCAGTCTGTTGAGTGTCTGGTTCTTGAATTCAGCTCAGGTCATGATCTTATAGTTTTGTGGGTTCAAGACCCACGTCAGGCTCTGCAATGATAGCACAGAGTCTGTTTGGGATTCCTTCTCTCAAAAAACAAAACAAAACAAAATTCAAATATAAGTCACCCAGAACCGACCTTGTTATTCTGTCCTCTGAGAGGGTAGAAACCCAAAGAGTTGTCAGGAGAATTGAGCCTTGTGAAAAGCAGCTCCGTAGCCCCCCCAAAAGTCCACCCCCTTATGTGCAAGGCCCCGTGTAGGACACAGGTGTGTGGGACCCTGTGCTTCAGGTCCCAAATATACATTACTCACATTTTAGAGTTTTCTCTTAAAATGAGGGAGAGCCAAAGGTTAAGAATCATTAACTCTTTAAAAGATATCTGTCTCAGGGCGCCTTGGTGGTTCGGTTGGTTAAGCGTCTGTCTCTTGGTTTTGCTTGGGTCATAATCTCATGGCTTCATGGGTTTGGGCCCCACATTGGCTCTGTGCTGCCAGCATGGAGCCTGCTTGGGATTCTCTCTCTTCCTTCCTAGCTGCCCTTCCCCCACTCATGCTGTCTGTCTCTCTCAAAATAAACTTAGAAAAATTTCTTTTTAATATCTACTTTCTGATTATAAAAGCAATGCTGTTTATTCTATTTAAAATAACTTTTTTCAGGGTATCTGAGGGGCTCATTCGGTTGAGCATTCAACTCTTGACTTTGGGTCAGGTCATGATCCTTATATCGGGTTCTGCATTGAACACGGAGCCTATTTAAGATTCTCTCTTTCCCTCTACTGCTCTCCCCCACTAGCACACTTACATTATTTTTCTAAAAACAATAAAATAACTATTTTCTGGTAAAAATATGTTAATTTGAGATTTGGCAAAGGATAAGAAAAAAACCCAAGTTCCCCTATCCTCCCACCACACAGAGCTGCCTCCATCTTCTTCATATAACAAAATGCAATAATACTTTTTTCTGAGGTTGATTTACGTGGTCTGAGTATATGCTGAATATAACTTACAGGGTCTTTTTTAAATCACTGCATATTCTCTGAGGTGGTTTTTGTGACTTTTATTGTAACACTAACATTAGAGAACATTAGAAAATACAGGCAAACACTGAAGGAAATAAAAATTGCTCCTGATCCCACAACCCAAAGATAACGCAGGTTACATTCACATTGTATATATTTCCAGTGTTTTCTCAATACCTTTCTGCAAAAGGTACTATAGTGTACCTATTCCAAACGTGACCTTTGATTGCTAAGTAGTGTCCCTCAATTGGCTGTACTATCATCATTCCTTTATTGAAAGGTGTTTGCTTTTCTTTGACAAATGATGGTGTGAGCAACTTTGTCAACACAGCTTTGTGTAGTTTCTCATTAGTTCCTTAGGATAGATTCTTACAAGTGCAGTTCCAATGTCAACATTTTAAAGACTCTTGACACAACCAGATTGCTCTCCAGAAAGGCTGTCCCAGTTCATGCGATCACACCAGTGGGTAAGATCTCATGATGCTGCACCCTTGCCAACACTCTAGGATTAGCCAGATTTTGAGATTTGATAGGTGAAAAAGTTTCATCTTGCTGGCATTGGTCATCAGCTTTTTTTTCCTTTTTTTTTTTAATTTCAAGTTTATTTTGTGAGAGAAAGAGAGAGCACAGTGAGGGAGGAACAGAGGGGGAGAGAGAACCTGAAGCAGGCTCTGCACCGTCAGCACAGAGCCCACACGAGCCTCAAACCTGCAAACCGTGAGATCATGACCTGAGCCTAAATCAAGAGTCAGATGCTTAACTGACTGAGCCACCCAGGTGCCCCGATCATCAGCTTCTTAAAGTAAGTTTGGTAAGCAGATTGCCAAAACCACACCAAGAATTGTGAGACTAAGAAGACACATGGACATTGCCCAGTATTTGGCCAAAGCAGAGGAAAGGGTCAGAAATAAGGGAGCCTTACATCTGAGGAGGGTAAAACTTCTCTATATCCCTTTGCACTTTAGGAAAGGGAATAAAGCGGGTTTATGTATCTGAAGAGCCATCTTGGTCAATGTTTTACAGTTTGGAACAGAAATGTGAGGTGTGTTCTGGTTGAAAGGGGTAGAGCATCAGACCTGTCTGCCGAAGAGCTCGGGCAAAGCCCATCAGCCTTTGTATTCCAGTAGGACCTTTGCTTCCACCAAACTGGAAAAATGGTTTTCTAAATATTTTTCAGACTGGAAGATTATGTCTGAATCACCACCCGAGCAAGACATTTCTGAAAATTCATTCCAAGACACAAGTAGAGAGATGCCCCCTGGGGAGTCAGACCCCAGGAACAGTGAACTGGGGAAGAGCTGCAACCTGAGACCAGTCCTTTCTCCACAACAGAGGGTTCCTACAGAAGTGAGGCCCCGGAAATGGGAAGCACATACGAAGAGCTTCAGGAAGAATTCAGATAGAATGAAGCCTCACAGAGCCAAGCCATATACGTGCAGCGAATGCGGCAAAGCCTTCAGTTACTGCTCTTCCCTGTCTCAGCACCAGAAGAGTCACACCGGGGAGAAACCCTATGAGTGTAATGAGTGTGGGAAGGCTTTCAGCCAGAGCTCATCTCTCATTCAGCACCAGAGGATTCACACCGGGGAGAAGCCTTACAAATGCAACCAATGTGGAAGGGCCTTCAGCCAGAATGCCAACCTCACAAAACACCAGCGAACCCACACTGGAGAAAAGCCCTACAGATGCAGCGCGTGCGAGAAGGCCTTCAGTGACTGCTCAGCCCTCGTCCAGCATCAGAGAATCCACACGGGAGAGAAGCCCTACGAGTGCAGCGACTGCGGAAAGGCCTTCCGCCACAGTGCGAACCTCACCAACCACCAGAGGACGCACACAGGGGAGAAGCCGTACGAGTGCAGGGAGTGCGGGAAGGCCTTCAGTTACTGTGCCGCGTTCATTCAGCATCAGAGAATCCACACGGGGGAGAAACCCTACAAGTGTGGCGCGTGCGGGAAGGCCTTCAGCCAGAGTGCAAACCTCACAAACCACCAGAGGACTCACACGGGAGAGAAACCCTACAAGTGCAGCGAGTGTGGGAAGGCCTTCAGCCAAAGTACAAACCTCATAATCCACCAGAAGACCCACACCGGGGAGAAGCCCTATAAATGTAACGAGTGTGGGAAGTTTTTCAGCGAGAGCTCAGCCCTTATTCGACATCACATCATTCACACAGGAGAAAAACCCTATGAGTGCAATGAGTGTGGGAAGGCGTTTAACCAGAGCTCCTCCCTAAGTCAGCATCAGAGAATTCACACTGGTGTGAAACCCTATGAATGTGCTGAGTGCGGAAAGGCCTTCCGGTGTAGTTCAGCTTTCATTAGACACCAGAGACTCCATGCTGGGGAGTGAGCAGAAAGTGGGTGGGGACCCGACAGGCATAGCAGGTAGCTTGAAAACCTCTGGAGACGAGGACTTCCATAGCCTGTAGCTCAGAGCCACATGCAAAAGCACCTTTAATAAATAGTCCCTATTTTATAGGTTGTATGTGGAAGGTGTCAAGGACCCTTTTCTCCTCAGGAAGCATAAACTACCGAATTCAAATTACAAGAGTTTGAGCCAGAGTGGAGTATACAGAGCACTGCAGAAACCTTAGTTTATAGGGAGTAAGTGAACAGTGAATGAAGGACTCCTGAGGAAGGAAGTTCCTTCCTAAAGGCTATTTGGTGAGGGTTCTCTCTGCGTGACTAAGGACAAAAGAACACACAACAGGAATGAACAGTTTCTCCATAACAGGGGAGTAATTCAAGTGAGGAAAGGTTGATGCCCACGATGTGCTAGTCTCACTGGGGGTAAGGGAAGAGATTAGTGTTCAAGACACTGATAGGCCCTATCTATCTAGTTATAGTGTTGGCTACTATTTAAAAATACCCAGAGGGGAGAATGGAAGCTAGTCCAATCCCCTCAGCAAGGCACCTCCCTTTCTATGGGGACAAGAGACAACCTGAAGCCTACCATCTTCCCCCCGCTCACAGCCAGGCTGGTGGGTCCTGCACTTCTTCCTTCTCTTCCTAGAGAACAGTTCAGTTTCCTTTAGATCAAGATTTTCATTGTTGGCTTTTCTTCCTCCTCGAAAGGTCCTAGGTCTTTGACATATCCTCACTCAAGCAACATGATCTCATCTCTGCATTTATGAACTCGAGGTTTGGGGTTAGGGAAGCATTGACTTCAGGATCAGCCTTGGCCCCCAACACCCAGGGCCTCTAGCTGATGTTTCTTGGGACTTGGCACAGGTCCTCAGGTAATCTTTTCACTAAAGGCAGCTCTCCAACCCTGCTTGTACCTGGTACGACTAAAATCCACCTATTTTGGGGGCCCCTGGGTGGCTCAGTTGGTTAAGCATCTGACTTCAGCTCAGGTCATGATCTCGCAGTTTGTGAGTTCGAGTCCCATGTCGGGCTCTGTGCTGCCAGCTCAGAGCCTGGAGCCTGCTTTGGATTGTCTCCCTCTCTCTGCCCCTCCCCTGTTCACACTCTGTCCCTCTCTCTCAAAAATAAGCAAACATTAAAAATTATTCATAACCCCCTTTAGGTTAGTGCCCAGAAGCCCCTCCAAGCTGCTCAGCTGTAGCCTGCCCCAGTACCCAACTATATCATCCATTCCTTCACTCACCATACACTAAGAGTCGTGAGCTCAAGTCAAAAGGAGCCAAACTAAGGAAAGAGGACAGAGACTCAGGAAAGGCAAAAAACTTGCCATTAGAAAATGACCCTTAAGGACTTAAAAGATCAGGTTCCTTGGTTTCCCATCAGTGCTTCTGAGCCCTGGCTAGAATGGACAGTGAAGCCTTGTAGTGAGGGCTGTGGTCCCCTAACATATTCAAGAATTAAACTGGTCTGGGATAGAGTTTCCCAACCATTTCATACTGAGGTAGAAGTTTTCTTTCTGGTCAAGAATTTTGCTCCAATGAATTCTATGAGTTCTATGAATACATGTAGCCACAAACAGCACAGAGACTTCTTTTCTAGAGGCCTTCTCTGAACCAGTCCCATACAGGGCAACAATCTGACCCACAAGGAGCCTGTTACCTAAATTGCTACTTTCTCCAGAGGTTCTGCCACCGTGACCCTACTAACCACCATTTGACCACAAAAGAACGAGGTCCCCCAAGAAGAGGCTGTATCAAAAGGTCCACTGGTTGTCAAATGATCCTTTATTAAAATATTTTCCTTTGTAGTTCTTAACTCTGTGGGAAAGAAAAAAGAAAACCTATCAGTTAGTGGAACAAAAAATTCTCAATAGCCCAAACCCATTATTGACCATTTCTAGAACCTTTCCAGCCCATCTCCACAAATACTACTTCAGCTTTCCTCCAGCTCTCACCCTGACTTAGGCAAGTAAAACAGAAGTCACTTACAGCCGGGCATTCTACTGCACCACTATTGATGTCATCTATGATGTCATGAGGGTGGCGGCCATCAACATTGCAGCCTACAGACTGGGCGGTCCCCAGAATCTCTTTAATGGTCCCTATAATTAAGAAAAGTGGCATTAGAGGGGCTTCAGCAATCCTCAGTCACCCAAAGGGAAATACTTTTTCACATCAGTAAGGAGAAATTAGCCCTCTATTTTATGGAGTAACATCCCTGCTCCTCTAAAATTCAGAACTCCACTTACATAAGCTGTACACAAGCTCTGCATGCAAACGTTCCATGGATTCTGACACCCAGATTAAACAGTCGGCACAAATATTCACTGATACCAAGTCATTCTTCAAACCCACAAGACCCTGCACCCCAACTGCAGGTCTTACAGAGTAATGTCCCTTTAAGTTGGGAAATGCTACCACTCAGTGAATACACCCCATATAACAAGATGGCTCCCTGTTGTTCA
This sequence comes from Hyaena hyaena, assembly GCF_003009895.1. Classification (NCBI taxonomy): domain Eukaryota; kingdom Metazoa; phylum Chordata; class Mammalia; order Carnivora; family Hyaenidae; genus Hyaena; species Hyaena hyaena. The sequence goes on along the minus strand of NW_024080670.1, from coordinate 4,645,374 downwards.
CTTACCAGAGAGCTCTCTGGCTAATGATCGGTGCCGCATCTGTCGGGCAATGTTGACAATCTCATCAAAAGTGATATTTCCACTGTGCTTAACTACAGAGAGAAACAGCAAAAGCTTTGTCGCAACCCAAGGCCAGAGCACACCACAGGTACTCCCTTCATCTTTAATTTCAGGCTGTTCCCATGCTTTCGGCACAGAGTCATCCACATGAAGAACAACCCTGTTTCCTAAGCTGGGGTTTACTATCAGCTCACCACTGGATTGCACCAGCCAACAGAGAACTGATAGGGTGCAGTGGCGGGTGGCTGGGGTAAAATCAAGTCTGCTAATCTTAACGTGGAGGAGATGATCTTTTTACATGAAAAAAGACAAGTTGAAGTTACTGGGGTTAGTTAAGCTGTTCAGAGCATCTTCCAACTCAGAAATGGTCTGATTCCTGGACCTCTCACTGTCAAGTACTTTCCCCTACTATTTCCCCCTGCATACACTTTGGGTAGGTAGGGCCAGTCCCAGGCTAGGGATTGGGGAGAGCCACATGGCACTTCTTGGTAGCGCCTGGCTGTCTAACAGCTTCTGAGCAAATCCATGCCATCCCTAGGTTTTGTTTGTTAAAGCAAAAACACACAGCTAAGCATCACATTGGGTAGACGCCACCACACACAAATAACCAGGGAAAAGACCACTCACTGTTTTTCTGCTTCTTTCTGTCTCTCGGCGGTTCCTTCAGGGCTTTGATAATCAGGGCGGAGGCAGATGGTACCACTTCAATCTGCAGAAAGGTTTCTCCATGTGAATTAAGCCCTACTCCACCCTCCAATAAAAAAGGCCGATACTGCCATGCAACTTGGCTCTCAAAAAAACATGGGCCAGGCTGGGCTTGCTGTACACTGGCCAACTACTTTTCACAATCTAAAACATGTCCTACCCCTAGGAGACACTAAGTATTTGCCCAATGTCACACAAGCGACAACAGTTAACATTTGAGCCCGTATCTGCGCTTTGATCCATGCTCTCAAAAGAGCCTTCCCCACATTTAAAATTGCCCTCAGCTCACCACTGGGGCAGATGGCCATGTCAGCAAAAATCTTCCACCCAGGGATTCCAGAGGGTTGCTACCTCTGCCCTCCCCCTCAAAGCAAGTACCTGGGCCTGTCTGTTCTGAATGGTCAGTTTCACTGTAATCCTCAGACCCTTCCAATCACCGGTTGCCTTGGCGATGTCATCACCAACCTTTTTCGGAGACTATAGAAAGAAAGGGATACAATCACACTGTGGTCTTAAGTTGGAAGTACAGCCTGAAACCCTGCCCTATCCTTCTCCCTTGGCAACACCCAAGCCTTTATTCAACCCAGCACAGCACATTGGGGGGTAGGTGGGGGGGCCGGGGCCTGAAGCATGTAACTGCACCTAGCAAATCAAGGAATGGCTGTCAGTTGTATACACTGGAGAACTGCAGCTAGAGGGAAGTCTGCTTGGGGCTGTAAGCTGCAAACCCAACACCAAGTCCCTTACTTACCTACCTGCCTGTAAAGACCCACTTGGTATGATGTAAGGATTTTTAATACTGGTTACAGTCAAATCACCTGGACAGTTTTAAAGACCCCAGGTTTCTGTCAGACCAATGCAAGTCAGTGTGCAGGGACGGGGTCTGGACACTTGCTACGTAAGATTTCCTAATGACCACCAGCCTCAACAGGAAAGATACCCGGTGGGTGCCAGTTAAACTGAAAGTCAAGGAAAAGTAGGAAGATGCTGGTTAAGACAGACCACGCAAGAAACACGCTCAGGTCAGGAGACCAAGATCCAAGGAATAAATGCCTAATGATTCTCAGGGAAATGTATGCTCGGAAAAAGAATAAAAATAGACAAGTGGGTAAACAGGGCAGTCATCGGGAAAGCTGCTCACCGTATGAACAGGTTATGCAAGCTACTATATGAAGTTCACCAGGATCTTACCCCACGGCCCATTTCACCCTCCCAACCGATATTTAACCCATCAGTGCTCTACCCATTTCCCTGACCAGCAAACACGGGCTAAGGAGGCAGCCCAGTGTCACCAACCTACTCTAAGCCCTCACACAGACCTCTGGCCCATCCCTCAGGTACGCTAAGAGCAATTAAGAAACAGTGTAAGTTACAGCTTCAGAATAGCCTGTTCCAAGCTCCTCGATCGCCAGGCTACGGGAGCACTTCCAGGCCAGCGGCTCAGAGGCATAGGTGGGGCGGCCAACTCAACGTCAAAGGCACCTCAGATCCGCTGTTTGCACAAGCCCGAGCTGAACTGCCTTCCACCCGACAAGCTAAGAAACAGGCCTCCGCGAGGATGACTTACCAGACCCAGCGGGCCGATCTTCGGGGCCAGGGCAGACGTGGCACCGACTTCGCCGCCGGTGCACCTCAGGTATACTACAGAAAGACAAGACCAGCGGCGCTGCAGAGGGAGCCCCCGGGTCACAGCCTTCTCCCCCTATCTTTCCCGGGCTGGCCACGCCGCTTCGGTCTCTTCGGGACAGCGCCAGAGATTCAGCAGGGAGCGAGGAAGGCCACCCAACCCCCAGCGGACGAGCCGCCTCCTCCCTGGCGTGGACCCCTCCGGAAGCCACGTGGGACTGGGGCCTTCGGTTCAGCTCCGGCTACCGGGGCCCGCAATGGGCCGGCCGATGCAGTGGAGGGGGAAGCGCCCGGACACAAACCTTACCCTAGGGCGTGCGGGCTGCAAAGCCACCACGGGTCGTCCGGTCCTCCCTCCCCGTTTATACGTGGGGAAGTTGAGGCCCAGAAAGAGTGACAGACTCGACCAGGACCTCACAGCGCCCTGAACGCAGCACTGGAAAGGCCTCTAGCGGCAGCAGCTTTAAAGCCCGACGTGAAAACGGCAAGGGCGGCTGGGGCCGCGGGGCCGACGGGCTGCGGGGAGGAGGGATGCTCCATTTCGCAGCCCGAGCCACATCTAAAGCACGCACCGACTTTGATCTCGTTGGGGTCGAACTTAGGCGGCATGGTGGAGGCGGCTGGTGTCGGATGAACCCGGATTCGGGACGACCGAAGACTGTTGCACCGTCACCTCCTCCGAGCCGAAGCCAAAAGGCCGGAAGACTCACTGACTGCGCCGGATATAGGCAGGAAAGCACGACACTCGCGAGAACCATTAGCTCCGCCCAGCCTCCCAGCGACGCCCTTGCCGCCATGTTGCTTATGGGCAGGTGCCTGAGGCTGACGGCTGGAGAACCCCACTCCTCGGTGAGTTATGGCTAAGGGTTCGGGGAGGTTCGCCTCGAAGAGGCAGACACGAGAGGGCTGCTCTCGGGCCCCGCTGTCCGCCATTCTCCCTAATGGTGAGGTTCACCCTGTGGTTCCTGTCGTCCAGTCGCAAAGCCCCGCCCCTCTCCTAAGGTGTCCGCACACCCATTCCGAGACCCTAGGGCCATGGGGACCCCGGGCCCCCTTTTAGCTCTTTCGTGATGTGTGCATTTTGATTGTCAAAACAATTGTATTCGAGTCTAAATCTCTCCCAACTCTTAATTTCATGATTCTACGGTTCTCAGAGTCTGACTTCGTCATCCTGGTCTGTATGACTTTCTGAGATTCTGAGTTTCGGTCCCCAGCTCCTGCGTTTGGAAGATACTAGACTCCGGCTCCTCCCGGGCCCGTGCCCGGTGGTCTGAGACCCGGCGTACATGACCAAGCCTTAGGAGTGATCTCTCCGCCTTCAGGTCCACCCAAGGGATCGAGCATCTGGGACTTGTGCATCCACAAAGCCAGGTGGGGCTCTCCCCACTCCAGCCTGGGGAGGATGGGTGTGGTTCTTCCCACTGGGCTGGACGTCGGGGGAAGGAATGGGAGAGAGGTGGGCATCGAGGAGCAGGAAGAGCAAATCTTATGGGAGGGATGGAGAAGGGGATGACCACTGTGGAGGAGGTTGGGGGAGGACTGAACTTTGGGGAGGGGTTGAGAGAGGATTAGCTTGTCATCAGGGAGGGGTGGGGGAGGGCTGTGTTTAGACTCTCCCCATCCCTGCTGCCAAGTGGGTGACAAGAGGGGCCTGAGCCAGCTCTGCAGGTTGGCCTGCTCCCCAGACTGCCACGCCCCTGTGGGCGGAGACCTGTGCCCCTCCCCTTGAGGTCTGGATGTGTATCTTCTTCAACTGCAACTTCTCCCTAGTTCATTAAGCTGTAGCAGTCCCTGAATAAATATTGTGAGATGTATAGTGCTATGTGGCTGACATTTATTGAGCAGTGGTAATGTGCTATCGACTTTACATATATGAAATCACTGGATCTTCACAGAACCAGGTATTAGTAACATTATTACACTTTACAGATGAAAAAACTGAGGCTCAGAGAGAAGAGAGATGAACAAAGGTGACATGGTGGGTGGATGGCAGACCCAAACCCAATTAGATTTCATCCCAAAGTCTGCGCTGTTAACCATAAGCCTCTCTCAATGATTGCTTCCTGGCTCGTTGATGTCTCTTATCAAGCACCGATATTTGCAGATATAGGGCAAGCAGTAAGCATCTAGCTTCTGAGTTCAGGACTTAGTGTGTGCTAAGGTAACATGAGCATGAAGGAGTCGGGCAAACCCCACAGTATCAGGACTTGAAAGAGAAGAATTCCAGACTGGTTTCTCTACAATCCAAGCTGTATAACCAGATCACTGAGCTCACCTGCCAGTTTCATTACCTTAGCCCGGGCTGTGGGGAGAATCACATGGAGTAATAGCTGTGAGGATGGTAAGGTGTCTGAGGATTGCTTTTGGATTTTTATTTTACTAACAGATCTCTTTGTCTATGATGGAGTTGAACTCCCCAAGGTCATGCCATGGCATGGCATCACGGTTTGCTGATGCTGCTCTTATAGTGTGTCAGAAACTAGAAGTGATTCATCAGTCCCGTCTGCTAGGAGTTCTCAAAGAGGAATCTTAGACCTATTGTGCTGGGCCCCTGGCACAAGATTGATAGTCAGGATGGACACAGCCCTACCCTCAAGAATCATACAGTCCAGCAGATCAGCTACGTGTTCTTTATCCCTGTGCTGCCTGTCCTGGCTGTGTGAAAAATTCCCCAGGCCCTAATTTCTCCTCTGTGCCCTAGAGTCGTGAAGATTACTCCGGGGGGAAAAGGAAGAATGCCTCTCTTCTTCCGGAAGCGGAAACCCAGTGAAGAGGCTCGGAAACGACTGGAGTATCAGATGTGTCTGGTGAGGGAACCAGCTTCCTCTGAGTCCATTGCCACCTCTGCCCTCACGAAACCGGGTTCCACGTTGGCCCCCAAACAAGCCGTGTGCTCCCTCCCTCCTGCCCGCCTGCCTCTCCCCAAACCCCAGAGGAAATCTCTGACTCAAAGCAGACCCACGAGGCCACCTGTCAGATGCTCAGGAGTCCCTCGATCACTGTTGTCATTCCATAATCATTTGCTCCTCCCCGCTGGACCTCAAGCCCCATTAAAGCAGGGATCATTGGTGCACCTGCAAAATGGACTGGGTGAGCCAAATGGCGTCCATTGTCTCATAGGTCCTTAAGCCTGTGTTTCTTTGCCTGGTTTGTCCACCCTGCAGGGGTGCTTTGTTTGAACACTTTTTTTTTTAATTATTACTATTATTCTTTCCACCCTCAGGCGAAAGAAGCTGGAGCAGATGACATTCTTGACATCTCTAAATGTGAGCTCTCAGAGGTAAACTGGAGTACTGTTCTGGCTGTGAATTTGATCTGTCCTTTTTTCTTGGATCACATGTCCCTGAGAGAGACAGATGTAGACTGGGGTTTGAAAAGGCCAGTAGCATTAGTCAAAGAAATTTCCTTAGATTCTGTTTTTATTCAAAAGAATTGAGATGATCGTTGGCCTCAACATAGTCTTCCTAGGATCAAGGGGTCTAAAAATTGTACCCACATGGGTGCCTGGGTGGCTCAGTCAGTTGAACTTCTGACTCCTAATTTTGGCTCAAGTCATGATCCTGGGGTCGTGGGACTGAGCCCTGTGTCGGGCTCAGTGCTGGGTCTGGAAGCTGCTTTTTTTTTTTTTAATGTTTTATTTATTTCTAGGAGAGAGAGAGAGACAGCGTGAGCAGGGGAGGGTCAGAGAGAGAGGGAGTCACAGACTGAAACAGGCTCCAGGCTTTGAGCTGGCAGTCAGCACAGAGCCCGACGCAGGGCCCGAACCTACGAACCGCGAGATCATGACCTAAGCAAAAGTCGGATGCTTAACGGACTAAGCCACCCAGGCGCCTCTGGAAGCTGCTTAAGATTCTCTCTCCCTGTCCCTCTCCCTCTGCCCTCCTCCCCTACTTGTGTGTGCTCTCTCTCTCTCAAAAAAAAAAAAAAAAAAAAAGTTTTTAATTAAAAAAAGAAAATGTACACCCAGATTTCCAGGGAACTGGGAGATTCTGGGGTTCTGCAGCCTCTGCCCAGCACCAGAGATCTTTCTTTTGCTCCAATAGAGCTCATGATGGGGGTGGTGTAGGGGCTGGGGTGGGCAAGGCTGTCTTCTGCCACCTGATTGCAGGGGGAGCTGACCGTGTCATCAGCGGCATTCCTCACCAGCCTACCCTCACGGCCCTCCTGGCTTAGTGCTGCCCTCTACGTGAGGATTTTGCACTTGATCACCTCCTGCCCCATCCCCCCCTCACATGTGTGCCACTCAGAAAACAAACACGGGCCGGAGGGGAGGCACTGACTCTTCTTTCTCTTATTTTAGATTCCTTTTGGGGTTTTTGCAACATGCAAAGTTCTACAGAAGAAGGTGAGCCAGATCCTCATTTTCAAAGACTTGTTCATGCGTGTTCGCGGGTTTGAAATCACGTGGGACTTTTAGGAACTGCCTTCTTGGCACAGGCATCTCCATTCTCCCAGATTCTCACCCTTTCAGCCTGACACAGGTGTTTTCCCAGTTAGAAGAGCAGGCTTTGGGGTCAGATGGTCCTGGGTCACATCCTGGCTTTGCCCCTCTTGTGAGTTGGGCAACTTCCGCCAACTCTTACATCTATTTCTTCATCTATGAGATGAAGACACTCCCAGCTCTACTCTCACAGTGGTATTGTGAGAAGTGAGTGGCAGGTAGGGAGGTGGGCAGATAGAGAGGCAAGTGCACTGGGCAAGATGCCCGCCACAGTAAACACTGGGTGGCCTCGTTGTTAATCATAATGAAAACTACACTCATTTCATTCTGGTCACCCAGGAGAGATTAAGAATGGAATGAATGATTTTTCAGAAAGGCATCACAGCTCTGCATGTAGACAGCTAAGAGTATTCGAAATGAAAGGAGGTAAAAAGAGTGCTCCATACCAACACAGCAGAGCTCCTTGACACTGGACATTTCTGTGCAAGGGTCGGTGCCAAATAAAAAGAACAACAGATGACACGAACTGAGCCCTGAACCCCAGGCCAGTCCTGGGATTAGTGCTTTTGGTCTGTTAGTTTCTTAATCATACGCCAGCCCTTGGAGGCGGGTCCTTTATTCTCTGCTTCCCACATGAGGATGCTGAAGCCAAGGATGGTTCAGATCAGGACAGCTGCACAGGGCCGCTCCTCAGGATGGAAGGTAGAATGAGGCCTCTAAGATCCCTTTCACCCTGGAAATGGCAGGTTTTCGGGTCCTCTGATTCTGCATTTGCAGCTTCTGTGATTCCAAACCACACCCCCATTGCGGTGTCTGGAAGAGCAGGGGCAGGCGGGTTCTGAGGTGCATCCCCAGCTGAGCTGCCTGCCCCTGCTCACCGCTCATCCTCAGGCTAACGCGCCACAAATCTCTTCCCACAGGTGTTGATTGTCCACACTAATCACCTCACTTCCCTGCTCCCTAAATCCTGCAGCCTCCTGAGTCTCGCAACCATCAAGGTATGGGAGCCCTTGTCCCACATGTCAGGAGCTCTGTCTGGTGCTCCAGGTGGCTTCCAAGCTGCCTTTGGTAAAGTTCATGCCAGGCAGGCCTAACGTAACAGTCAGGCTGGGGTTGGATCAGCACCACTTACTGGGCACCTTCTACACGCTGTGCATGGGGTGGGGTTACAAAGATAACCAGCCGCAGGCCCTGCCTTCAGGGGGCCTGCCAGACAGGTAGGAAGGTAAACCATGAACTCCCAGAGAGCTTGGAAACTGAGGAGCCCAAAGGAGAAGGCCCCGGAGGGACACCAGGCATCATGTGTCAGTGTGTGAAAGCCTGTGATTTAGGCTGACCCTCTCCTAACTCTCAGCCTCTCCAGGACAGGGACAGGGACTTACTCACATGTGACATGACCTATGGCCTCAGGATTACTGCACAGGAGCATGAGCTATGACAGTGGAGGAAAAGATGGCAGCATCAGGCATCAAAGTGTTTTTCGTGGGTATTTCCTGTTTATAGGAGTTGCGGTCGTTTTTACTTCTCTTTGTTATTCTAGTCCAACACTCATTATTTTTGTTGTAAAACAAGTAACTTTTTATATGTATTTCTAATATATATTTAGTACGTATTTTTGTATTTCATATATATGTGTGTGAAACATACTACCTACTCCAGTGTGTTATCTGTGCCTTGTTGGCTTATTTTCACTGTTAAAAAAATTAACAAGTGCAGTTAAGCAAAGAAATGGAGGGAATTATGTATGTAATTCCACACTCCAGAGAACTGCTATCAATATTTTATTGCATGTTTGGTAGTCTTTTTCTACAAAAATAATATAATTACACTGTGGGGAGTTTTCCTTTCTAACGTGAATACTTACGCATACTGTTTTATAGCACACTGTTTTGCGCAACAGTTAAAAATGAGTACCTGATAAAAGAAAGAGGTGGTTTAATATTTTGGAAACGGAGTGGAGCCGGAATACGTGACTCTTTAGTTGGAGAGGAATGTTGGGGCCATCTGTTCTAACACCAGAGGCAAGAAGAGACCCCTGGCGTGATCTCACCTCCGGAGCCCGAAATCTGCTGGTTTCCTCAGTCGATGACTGTGAGGGCTTAAGCTAGTCTTCCTTCGGCAGGTTCTGGATCTGCATGATAATCAGCTGTCCGCTCTTCCCGATGACATCGGGCAGCTGACCGCCCTCCAGGTACGTGTGCAGGACACACAGAACCCGCCTCTGACGGCCTGAGTGGGAGGTTGCAGCCGCACAAGCCTGGAGAGTTCTGCCTGTGCTCAGGCCCGGGCCACCCCAGGTGCCGGCTCCCCCTGCCCCTTTCCCGCGAGGAAGCCTGGTGACGCCCTGGCCACCGTAGTCTGCGCTGTGGAAGCCTCCATGCCGTATTTGTGGCCTGTGCCTTTGGGGTTTCCTCGTGAGCCCCCACGATGTACAGGAAATGATGGATCCGGCCCTCTGCCTCAGCCTCCCACTGTGGTCCGGGCCAGCCATAGCTCCTGCGTGCCCGCTGCGCTCTAAGCATTTCCTTCGCGTTGTCTCTGGTTTGCTTCCTCGCAGCTGCGCCGGCAGGTGCCGGGAGTAGCCCCACTTCACAGGGGGAGAAGTGGCTTTCCTCCACATGGAGATTAAAACCCATGCTCTTCGCCGAGCCCCTTCAGACCCTGTATGATGGGCCCACCTGCCTTTTTCTCCTCTCCTGTCCCTGTCGCTCCCGGCAGTCAGCTCCTGAACCCCTCCTGGCCTCTCGCCCCCCTGCGGCAGGGCCTCCGCACGCAGACCTCCCCTCCTCCCTTGGCCTGAATGGCTCATCATCTCCCGGCCCAGTGTCCCCGAGGTGCCTCCCCGACCTCCCTGTCAGAGCAGATCCACCTTATCGGCCTTGGTCCCATACCCAGCTTATTTCCCTGCGAGCAAAACGACAGTCCACAATTGCAAATCAAGCATTTGCTGGCTCGAGGGAGCCACAGTCCTCTGAGGGCAGCACCCCAGCTAGCGACTGCCTCCAACGTGGAGGAGACCAGGAAGTGACACGAGTGAGCGGCCCTACGGTGTGCCACTGCACTTTTCAGAAGAGACAGCTGAGGTCACTTGCCCAACAGTACACAGAGAACACGTGTCAGGGAAGTAGTGACTGCTGCCCCTTAGAAAGCCCCAGCGAACACCTGGGTGTAGGATCCTTGGGGATTTTATTTCAATGTGTATATTTTTATAGACTTGGTGCATCCATTGTCTTGATACTTCTGGACACCTGACAGTAACCCAGAGCCATCCTTTGGCTCATCAAATATTCATCTGCCACATTATCTGTAACGGCTGCTTTCCATTGCGTCAGTGTTTAATGAGTCCTTAGCGCGTCACCCTGTTGGCCTGGCTCGCCCCGCAGTGCCGCATCTGGGAGGGAGCGTGGCCTGCGGGATCCCACCAGCCTGCCTTCCGGCCGGGGCACTGCCAGCCACTAGCCTGGAGACCCCAGGCAGATCCCGCACCTTTACACAGCTCAGCTTCCCTCCCCCAGATCCCTTCTTCCTCCATGCTTGATTGTGGGGCCCCTGTTGGGCATTCTGTGGCCTGCGTAAGTGATGGGAACCCCCCACAAGTACCGGCTCAAGGGCTGGCTTTGCTCTCTCGGACACGTGACTTCGCCAGTGTGAGCTCAGTTTTCTCATCTCTCAAATGGGATCATTTATGCCTTCCTCACGGGCTATCAAGAGTAGATAAAGTTGCCTGTGGTACCCAGGTGATGCCTGGCCTAAAGCAGGGGTGGACACTACTATCCATGTGTGGGTTCTCATGTCATTTTTCCCTCTTTCTTAGGTATTGAACGTGGAAAGGAATCAACTGACGTATCTCCCACGTTCCATTGGGAACCTGATCCAGCTCCAGACCCTCAATGTGAAAGGTAGGGACCAGGAAGCCCTGTCCATGTTATTTTCCATCAGCTCTAGGCTGTCTGGGCCTGGCATCCATGGAGAGCCCCTCCTGGGGACCCCTGAGCATGAGGGCGGCCAGTCCTGGGGCATCCCTGTGACCTGGACTGACCCTGTTGGGGTGGTCTATCTCCGGGGTAACCAGAGGTGGGGCATCTGGAGAGTTCCTGGACCCTTCAGTCCAGAGCCTTACAGCGAGGAGGGCCCACAGTCCTGACAGCCAGGATCCTGGCACTTAGCCACTCGTATCTGTAATAACGAGGAGCGGTAGGAGCCTCAGTGATGCTTCTGACAGAGCCCCGCGCACAGGGAAGAGCGTCCACAGGCAGCGGTGCCGTGAGCCTGAGTCCCTGACAGGGAGGTGTGCTCCCCACCGGAGGCTGAGAGCAGTGACTTGCTCAGGACCACCCCATGTGTTAGTGACAGAGCCCAGAGTCACACGCACCATGCTTGCTCCCATGCCCCTGGCTCCCTCATGTTCTCTTGTGGTCCTTAAGCACTTCCTGCACTAAACGCCTCAGTTTACTTATTTGTAACACAAGTGACGATAAAAATAATGATACCGTATTTGCTGATCACTTACTGTGTGGTAGGCACTGTGCTGAGGGCTTTGTATGCATAGTTTCATTGAATCCTTTGATGTTCCTTGAGGCCCTATAGCATTATTATCCCCATTTTACAGATGGGAAAACTGGCCCAAGGAGGTACAGTCTGTTTTCCAAAGTGACTCAGCTAATAATGGTGGAGTAAGAACTTGAACCCAGGTCACTGAAACTCGACCATGGTGCTCTTCCTCACAGAGCCTAGGTCTCAGGACCTGGCACGTGCCCTGGAGTCAGAGTGAGGCACCCACTTCCCCCCAAGTCCTGGCAGGAAGCTGGTGAAGGGGCTTTGGGGGGTTGAGCTGTGCCATCCGGCTTTCTGCAGATAACAAGCTACGGGAGCTTCCCGACACCGTGGGGGAACTTCGAAGCCTCCGTACCCTTGACATCAGTGAGAACGAGATCCAGAGGCTGCCACAGCTGCTGGCGCACGTTCGAACCCTGGAAGTAAGTGGGGAGCCGTTCTCCTCTGGGGTCCTCTCAGGCCAAACCCCCTCCCCACAAGTCCCAAATGCCGGCCCTGGTCATGGGGTGCTGGGCTCACAGGGATCTCCGGGCACGTACCTAGGGGCTGGCAGAGAGACTGATGTCAGACAGTGGTAATTAGGTGACTTCTGCCGCCACGCGCACCAGAGGCAGGAGAGCACGCTCCCAGGGTGAAGAGCTAAGGCTGAACCCTGCGGGGGGTGTGCTGTGAGCATTTCGCGCAGGCTTTGAGCCAGACCTTGAGAGAGGAAAAGGGGGCACTCCGGTGCTGGGGGCAGTACCAGGAACACAGGCAGTGGGGAGCACAGGGTGTGTTAAGGGGAGGGGGAGATCTGATGTGGTGGGAAGCTGCTGTGTCTGGACAGTCCAAGTCGCGAAGAGCCCAGAGCGCTGTGAGGGGGAAAGTGGCCTCGCCAGGAGGTGTAGGAAGTGGGTTTCATGGGGGGAGGGAGGGCACGCTCTTCCTGGGTCACCGTATTCGTTTGCTAGGGCTGCCGTAACAAAGTCCCATGACTGGGTGGCTTGAACAAGACATTTATCTTCTCACAGTTCTGGCACCTGGAAGTCCAAGATCACGGTGCCAGCAAAGGTGGTTGCTTCTGAGACCTCTGTCCTTGGCCTGTAGACGGTCATCTTCTTTTCCTCTCTTTATAAGAACACCAGTCATATCAGATTAGGGCCCAGCCTGGTGACTTCACTTTGAACTTGATTACCTCTTTAAAGACCTTTTATCCAAATATGTCAACATCAAAGGTAAAGGGGGGTTAGGACTTCAACATACGTGTTTTCAGGGCACACACGATCCAGGCCCTGACACAGGGCAGCTCACGCAGGGAAGGTGGGCTTTTACCCTTGCCCACGTTTATCTGGTGCTTACTAAGCCTGGTGCTTAACCTGCATCAGTTTCCTGAATCTTCATGAAAATCCTGTGAGGCAGATACTACTGTGCCCTCTTGCAGCTGAAAACACTGAGGCGTGGACAGTTTAAGGAGCTTGCCCAAGGGCCACACAGCTAGTGATAGCAGAGACAGGATTGAGAACCAGGCAGTCTGAATCGAGGGCCCGTGCTCTTTTCCTCTGTGAAACTCAACCTTCTGGAACAGGGACTTCTCCATTCATGATGATGCACAGTCGGGACAACATCCCAGAATCCTCTGATGAACCATTAGTGAATTACGTCTCAGATCAGACTGCTAAGCATTAGCCTCTGTGTCAGAAACGGGCTGGTGAACATGTAGATAGCAAAGGGAGGTGGCTGACGCCAGAGTCTGGTGCCTCCTGCCATGACAGCCAGCCTGAGAAAGGACGGGAGGGTTAGCTCCTCTCCCTGGGCCGGCTGGAGAGACAGGTCAAGACATGGTTACTCTGTGCTGTCCAATAGAACTTTCTGCAGCTCTGATGGAAACGTTCAATGACTCTGCAGTCCAAATCGGTAGCCACTAGCCACATGTGGCCTTTGAGCACTGGCAGTGTGGCTAGTAGGACCAAGGAGGTGTATGTTTAGTTGTGCTGAATTTTAACTAGTTTATATTTTAATAAACTAAGTCACACATGCTTGGCAGCCACTGCGTCAGAGCAACCAGCTCACAGCAGCACAGATTCTAAATCCATTGGAGGGGGAGCTCGGGAGTGGTGCATTTTACATCCGGTCTTTACAAAAAGCTTTTGAGCTTCTCGGTGGCACCCAGGGCGAACCCTTTCTCAGGATGCGACAGTAGTGGTCATTCTAGGTTAAGGCCAAGGTCTTTCTCCCATGTTGTCTCATACTGTCCATCAGACAGCCTGCTGGCTGGGTGACGTGCCTGTTTACCTCTGGGGGGGCCGTGCCTCAGAGACATCAACTGCCCTGTTCTCGGGTGCACAGCTGGAACAGGATGAGCTGGAGTCTAACCCCAGGGCCGAGCGGCTGAGCGCAGCTAGCAGAAACCCCCGTAAACTGTGTGTCCCGTGCAGCTACTGCAACTGAGGGACCAAGCTTTAAATTCCCTTTCATTTTACTCAGTTAAAAGCTAAGCTTAAGTGGCCAGGCGTGGCTCACGGCCACCGCCCTGGGTGGTGCAGCCCCAGCGACCACCACACTTTGCTGTCGGTGACCAGCATTACCCATGTGGGTTAGTTTTCTTTAGACCCAGCCCCCCCAAACCAGACAGGCAGTGCTCCGCTCCAGAGCAGGCTCCCCGCTGCAGTGCATGTTCCTGAGCTCAGAGGCCGTGCGAGCCAGGGCTGGGTTTAGGTTTTTTTCTAACTTAAAAGATCACATTGTTAAACATACGTCATGTAGAAAATACCCCGGAATCTACCCTTTAGAAGAAGCCACTTAGAGGGTGGTATATATTCCTCCAAACTGTTTTTGTAAATACACACTAATGCAAGGGAATGTGAGTTTTCTTTTTTAACAAATACGGAATCTTATTATCTATGTATCCTGTATATATGCAGTTTATTTTTTGTCCGCTTAATTTATGTTTTTATACGAAAACATTAATCCCATGCTGGCTGCACGCCAGGCTCTGTTTGAGGTGCTGGGGGCGCAGCAGGAACAAGACAGGGGAGCCGCCCCTGCTGTGGGCAGAGGAGACCGTAAACACGCGCATTCATAACTAAAGCAGGTGCTTTGCCGTCGTGTTGATCAGTGAAGCGGGCGACACGTATAAAGAGGTTCCCCTTGTGTCTGCAGACCCTGAGCCTCGACGCCTCGTCCATGGTCTACCCCCCACAGGAGGTGTGCAGCGCCGGGACCCAGGCCATTCAGCGGTTCCTCTGCAAAGGTAAAGCCCAGAAGGTGGCCTGCCTCCTTCGATCAGTGAGCAAGCATGGTCCCAGCAACTGCCCTGTGCCAGCCCGGGCTCGGGGACAGCAGAGACCAACGAGGCCACCATCCCTGCCTGCGCAGAGATCTCCAGATGTAGCAGGAGAAACAGGCAGAACAGATGGTCACACTAGGAAATGTAATTACCGGTTAGGCTGGGGCCTCAGGGAAGGTCTGAGAAAGTGGTTCAGCAGAAACCTGAGGGTGATTAACACTTAGGAAGGAGAGAAGGCTACTGCTGCCAGAAGGAGAGCCCCGTTGAAGGGCCCAGCGGAGGGGGGGAGGGCAGTGGGAAGCATGCCTCGGGGGTGCGGAGTGGCTGGGCGCCCATGCAAAGGAAAGAAACGGGGTAAAGCCAGAGAGACCATCTGGGCCACGTGTCAAATAGGAGAGGGCTTTGATCACTTTGCTTTTGATAAAGTTCACTCCAGCTGCAGAGAGGAGAAGGGAGTGGAAAAAGCAAGAGTGGAGGCCAGGGACCAGATAGGAGGTCATGCACAGAGGCCACAGTGGACTGGACTTGGAGGAGTGGCAGTGCAGTGAGAACCCAGGGCCACCAGTGATCTGAGTGCCCCGAGGTTGGGGGGCAGTATATCCAGCCACCTCCTGCCCGGCTGATGTTCTTAATCAGGGGCTCCTGTCACCTGGAGAACTTCTAGAACATGGCTAAGACATATACATGCGGTCAGCTGTTGGCGACGAAAGTGCCATTGCAAGGCCACAAGAAAGAAAAGCAAAGGTTTTTTCACTTAATGACTGCGGATCAGTTGGGTATCCGTGTGAAAGTAAAGAACCTTAATTTCTTCCCTCACTAGGAGACAGGCAGCATCAGCCATGGAAGACTGATAAATTAGATTTCAGTAACATCAAAAAGACACCACTTAGGGTAAAAAAGCGCAAGTCATAGAGTTGGAAAGGAGATCTGCGATACACGCATGTCCAACACAGGACCTGTTTCAGCAGATAAGAAGGTGAATAAGGCAAAGGCACTATCAAAAGACATGAATAGGAATTTTACAAGAAAACAACATCCAGGTGGCCAACAGGATCCCAAAAAAGTGTCCAACATCACTTTTGTCCATAGGAAAATGCAAATTAAAACTGCCCAGAGCTACTTAAATCCTAACACTAAAGTTAACGTGGCTACAAAGAATTAGCAAACCTATGGAGCTACAGGAGCTTCCGTGCCCCACAGGTGGGAGCGTGAGTCCTAACCTGCCGCAGAGAACAGCTACGCAAGGTGCACCCTCAAACCCTGTGAGCCACCCATTCCATGCCTGGGCCAAGTGCGTATGAACATATGTCAGATGCACTGTTCGTAACAGCCCCGGCCGGAAACAACTCAAATGCCTGTCAAAGCTTGTATGGTAAATCAACTGCTTTAGACTCACGTATGAATATCAGACAGCAATCAGAAAGGACAAAAAAAGCAGGCTTCGTGCTACAAGAGCGAACCTCGCAGACACCGTGTGCAGTGAGAGGCCACATGGAAAGGAATATGCACTTTTATCAGCACGTGAGCTCTGAACCAACACCGAGTCCTGTTTATAAGGGTGTATCTGCTTTTAAACACTCATGAAGCTGTGCGTGAAGACTTTGTGCTCTTTTCTGTGTGTGTGTGTGTGTGTGTGATTCTTCAGTTAAAACAAAAAAAGTTACACATCACACAACAGCTGCTCAGGCCACACAGCTACCAAATTAGTGTTGAGCACCAGGTGATTCTCATGCGCACCCTGGCCAGTGGCTGAGCTACGCCATAGTCTCTTCTTTCTTTCTTCAAGTATAATTAACATAGCACTATACGAGCTTCAGGTGTGCAATTTGATGACTCGATTCTATACCTCGACTCAGTGCTCATCCTGATAAGTGTGCTCTTAATCCCCTTCACCTGTTTCACCCATCTCCCCACCCTCAAACCCTTTATTTTCCTTCAAAAGATTTTTAAATTATGCCATTTCTAGGTGTACAAAGAACAAAGCAGTGAGCATATGTATACCCACCAAACAGCTTAAGAAAGAATCTGTTTATTTGAACGGTATAGGAGGTATGCATTATTATGTAAAGTTTTGGGGCTTGCTTTTTTAAAAATACTTTTTACAAACCCCCAAAAGGGATCATACTGTTGTGATTCTCCTCTTTTCACTCAAGAATAGGTCTTGGGCCTTTTCCTATCTCATAAAGGGTGGATCTGCCTTTTTGTTTTTTTATGTTTATTTGTTTTTGAGAGAGAGAGAGAGAAAGAGCATGCATGGGAGGGGCAGAGACAGAGGGGGACAGAAGACCCAAAGGGGGCTCTGCACTGACAGCAAAAAGCCCGACACGGGGCTCAAACTCACAAACTGTGAGATCATGACCTGAGCTGAAGTTAGATGCTTAACCAACTGAGTCACCCAGGTGCCCCCCCACTTTTTTTTTTAACATTTATTTTTGAGAGAGAAAGAGTGCAAGCACGGGAGGGTCAGACAGAGAATCTCAAGCAGGTTACGCGCTGACAGCAGTGAGCCTGACTCTGGGCTCCAACCCATGAACCATGAGATCATGACCTGAGCCAAAGTCAGACGCTTAATTGGCCGAGCCACCCAGCTGCCCCAGATCTGCCTTGTTTTAAAGTGATATATAGCATTTCATGTGTGGAGCCCCACAACTTGTGTGGCCTTCCCCTTATGGTGAACATGAGGTGGTTCCCAGTCTTCGGCTGTTAAATTTTAACCCCCCCCCACCCCCCGGCTATGGCACCGTGGGAGTATTCCCCTCAGGCAGACAGAGTGGGACTGGCAGACAAAGGGGCAAGCGCTGTGTGCTGCCGGTTTCCATTCCCACGAGAAGTGTGAGAAGACCCTCTTCTTTCCACAAGTAACACTCGGTGTCATTTTTGCCAGCCTTCTCCGTTTGTTCATTCTGATGTATAAACAAAGTTACGTCCTTGGTTATTTGAATATTCATGTACGTACTGGCCATTTTTAGTATTTCTTTTTCCATTTGTATTTTAAAAAGACAACTTTTACCATATTAGAATCTAAAAGTTCTTTACTTCAAAAGGATCCTGTCATTAAAGTTAAAAAGACAGGTTACTATCTGGAAGAAGATCGTTCCAATATATATTAGAGGCCCAAGGTTATTAGCTAGAATATGTAAAGAGCTTCTATAAACCAGTAAGAGTAAGGCAAACAAACAAACAAAAGAATAAGGCAAACAACCCACCCAAAAATTGGTAACAGGTAAGAACTCCTGCCAAAGTATGCGGGAGAAAAGTATGCAGGGCCACAGAAGGCAAGTCTCTTGCCCAGGGTCTCACACGCAGCCTTCTCCACTAATCTCACACTTTCTCATCGCCTCATTCTCACGTGGATGGTAAAGAGGCAGCTGGTGAGCCTATTTATTCACTCAGCTGACGCTTACTGAGTACTTACCACGGTGCAGGCCTTGCCGTCAGGGAGGGTGAGCAAGATGGAGGGCCCAGTCCCATCCGGGGCAAGGGAGCAGTAGACCAGGCAGGTGGGACAGGATGCTGGGGACGAGGGTGGAGGCTGAGGGAGGGGACTACTCTGTGGCCCACTCTGGACAGCTTGTGCCGTCTCTTGCAGAGTCCGGGCTGGAATACTACCCTCCTTCTCAGTACTTGCTGCCAGTTCTGGAGCAGGATGGAGCTGACGCTTCGCAGGACAGCCCCGACGGGCCCACAGACAGATTCTCCAGGGAGGAGGTGGAGTGGCAGGTAGGCTTACCTGCCTGCTGATGTGTGGAGTGTGGAGGGGAGGCCCTGGGTGTCAGGGGGCTGTTCAGAGCTGCAGGTCCCGGATTCCTCCATCAAACCAGAATTCACCTCCATTCAGACCAGTGTGCTCAGATGCTTTCACGAGGCCTACTATGCTGCCTCCCCCACCACCTCCCCAAACTTCAGCTCCCCAGCTTCCTCTGTGCTCCCTGAACTCTTTGGGACCTCTGAACTTGCAGTTCGCTCCGTCTGGAATTCTCCCCACTCACCACCTTCATCTCATCCTTTGGTTCTGTCTAAAGCCCATATCCTCTGAGAAGACCCCCGCCCAGGCCCGGTCTCCTGCCATGTGGTCTAGGTGCCCACACGTCTCCTCGGGAGCATCTGTCACAGCTCTAAGTGAAAAATTACATGGGAGATGCCTTGTTTAACGTCTGTGAAGCTTTGTGAGAGTGAGGGTCGTGTCTGGATTGTTCATTGTCGTCTCTCCGTGAGTGCTTCCTGCCTCGGTGCCCTTGCTGTCAGAGGCCTGTGCTGTTCTTGTCTGCGGAGAAGTACATGTGTTCGCACGGCAGCAGGCTGGCCCTCCCTGGTCCCTGGCAGTGACCTCTCTTGGGAGCAGCATGGAGGAGGAGGGAGCACTTGACCCACTGGAACCACACAGAAATCACCTGTGGTCCCATCTGTGCTCCCACAGGGGGCCCACGACCCAGGGCGCCCGATGGCAGGCAGAGGGGGCACCAACTGCTGCAGGTTTGGCCTCCTATCTTCCGGGGACTTGTTACTAACCTCCCCTCCCCGGGTGCCGCCCTTCGCTGTCGGACAGGGCCCACCTCGAGCGCCTTTGTGGTTTTGTCTGTTGGCTGACAGCTCAGTGAGAGATAGGGAGGGGCAATTTCCACCTGGGAAATTGTGCCCATTTTTCCTCTCAAAATATTTGCAATGAATATTTTTGATGCAAGATTAGTAGACTGAATATACAAAGAGCTCTTCCGAAGCAGTAAGTCGAAACAGAGAACCATCCCAAGAGGGGAAAAAAAAATGGGCCAGAGGTATATCAACAGGTACTTTACAGCCTAAAACAGTATAGATGTCGGGCGTCCAGCTAGCTCAGTCAATAGAGCGTGTGACCCTTGATCTCAAGGTCATGAGTTCAGGCCCCACGTTGGGCGTAGAGCTTACTTAAAGACAATGTAGATAGATGATCGGTAAATATGAAAAAATGCCCGACTTCCCTAGTAATCAGAGAGTGGTGAATTAAAATACCATTTCACCCTCAGATTGGTACAGGTGTTGTTTTGCTAATTTCCTGGCCACAGTGTGGGGAAATCATGGCCTCCTAAATTGTTCTTGGGAAACTGGTATTCCCACCATGGAAGATAACCTGATAATACGGTCCAGTAGCTCAGGCTCCGGCAGCCCCACTCCTCAGTATGTATCCCCAGAGACCCCCTCGCGCAAGGAGACATTCACAAGAATGTTCATTGCAGCCTTATTTGCGGTAGTGACCTATTGGAATCTTCCTAAACGTCTCTCAGTGGGTAAGGGCTAAGCCACCTGTGTCCTATCCATACCACGAGCTAGATCTCTGCAGGCTCAGATCACGGGACACTTGGGTACATAAAAAGGACAAGTTGCAGAACATGATGAATTTAGTAGATTTCCCTTTTCATGCTTAGAAGGTTCAAATACAGATCAGTAATAGCTATTAAGAGGGGTGCAGTTTGATGACTGACGGACAGGGAATTTTGGATTGTTCTAGGTCTTGATTATAGTGACACTTACATGACTGCATTGGTCAAAATGTCTAAAACTGCATACTAAGGATGAATTTTAGAGTATGTGAATTATGGCTTCCATAAAACATGTATTTATATACGAGCACAGAGACAAATCTATTTTCCAAAGGCACAAATTATATGTAAATAGATGCATAGACTTGGGTCTGATAATGGTAGTTACATGGCAGGAGGGAACCAGGATCAGGCTGGGGCATGGTCCGTGAATACTTACATGCTGTCTTTTAATCTTTTATAAGGAGAATATATTATATCTATAATTTTTTATGAAGCTTTTTAATATTTTTGAGAGCAAGAGCTTGTGCGGCCACACACGTACACACAAGTGAGCAGGGGAGGGGCAGAGAGAGGGGGAGACAGAGGATCCACAGCAGGCTCTGTGTTGACAGCAGAGAGCCCGATGTGGGGCTCGAACTCCCGAGCCATGAGATTATGACCTGAGCTCAAGTCGAGACACTTAACCAACTGAGCCACCCAGGTGCCTCCCCCATGTGTATTTATTTTTTGGGGGGGGAGAGAGAGAGCGCGAGAGCTGGATGTGGGGCTTGAACTCAGGAGCCACAAGATCGTGGCTTGAGCCAAAGTCAGATGCTTAACCAACTGAGCCACCCAGATGCCCCAGATACTATCTGTATAATTAAAAATTAAATTAATTAAAAAATTTTTATTCCTACCTCAGCATGGGACAAATCTGATTTCTATAAAATATGCTGTTTTTACAGCTCAGACAGAGACCAATCTTGGCCTCCAACCTGGATAACTAAATACAAGGCCACTTAAAAAATCTGTGTGTGTGTGTGTGTGTGTGTGTGTGTACGCACGTGTGGGTGGATGTTGCAGTACAAGAGTAGTTCATGCTCCTCATTACAAGTCTGAACAATACAGAAATATGTAAACTACGTGAATGTCCCCTCTCCCCAAGGTAATTCACAAGCTGACTTCCTTCTCAACAAATACAAAACTCCGAGTTGAGCTTCATTGCTCCTCTGACCAGAACAGAATCCTGCTGCCCAGAGAGGGAAAGATGGCTTCTGGGTAGCTCCCCACGTTTGCCCCAAGATTTGACGATGTGTGATCCATTGCATGGATGCACCAGGACTTACCCAAGTGACCGCCTGTTGATAGGCATCTGAGTTACCGCAGGTGTTTTCACTCTTGAGAACATTTCTATAAGAGGGTGCCTGGGTGGCTCTGTTGGTGAAGCGCCCGACTTCGGTCCAGGTCATGATCTCACAGTTTGTGTGTTTAAAGCCCACATCAGGCTTGCTATCTGCATGGAGCCTGCTTCGGATCTTCTGTCCACCCCACCACCCCTCTCCCACCTGCTTCTCTGCTCATGCACTCTCCCTTCTCTCTCTCTCTCTCTTTCTCTCCCTCTCTCTTTCTCTTTCTTAAAAATGTTAAAAATTTTTAGTATCTAACACTTCTGCAGGAACAAGTACACATAACTTTGTGCGTTTGCAGTATTTTGATGGGCTAGAGCTTTGGGGCACTGCAGCGTGCTGTATGGACAGGGGGCCACATATCCCACTTCTGGTCTCCCTCCTCCGTGCCGCACCCCAGAACTGTCCTGAAGAGCTTCCTACAATGTGCCGAACCAGGTGGTTCTTGACCCTGGTGTCCACTAGAACCATCTGGGACCTTTTATCAGACTACCCTTCCTCCTCGTCCCCACCCGCCACACCATTCTGCTGCAGCGCTCTGGGGTGGGCCCAGGAGTCTGAATGGTGTCCCGCTGCCCAGCAATTCTGGCCATGGGCTGTCCACCTCTTCATCACTGTCTTTTTTTCTCCTCCCACCCCCAGAATAGGTTCTCCGACTATGAGAAGAGGAAGGTAAGAAAATGCGTTTCCTCCTTGGTCACTTTTTTTTTTTTTTTATCAAAGATCTCAACTATTAAAAAAGATTGGAGGGAACAACTTCTTTCTGCCTCTAAGTTAGAGGGTAAACTAAAGTTTTCCTCTTACATACATTGCCTCACCACATCCTTATGCAGCCTCCGTGGGTGACGAGCTAGCTCCCCTTCACAGATGAGAAGCCTGAGGCTCAGAGACCCCAGACTCTAAGCCACTAGGCTCTGCCAGTGACCAGCCTGTTTTGTTACAGTTGGGCCCTGGGCAGGAAGGTGAGGGAGACGGGCAGGGCGGGGAGTGGGGTGGGAGGGTGGAGTCATTACTCAACCTTAAGACCTAACAGCCTGCACTATTCAGAGCTGAGGGGTAGATACACCCTGCTCCCGTGGCCGAATGCCCACAGAGCCTAGCCAGCCTTCACCAGGATCTACGTTCTTGCAGGAACAGAAGATGCTGGAGAAACTCGAGTTTGAACGGCGCCTGGAACTCGGGCAGCGAGAACATGCCCAGCTCCTTCAGCAGAGCAGCAATCAGAAGGACGAGATCCTTCAGACGGTCAAGGAGGTTCGTGAGCGGCCACGCGGGGTCCGGCTTGTCTGCGCACTCCCTCCGGGGGGGGGGGAGGGATTGAGACCCCTTGCAAGGGCCCTTGGTGCCAGCTCAGGACGGCCACCCGTCCCGCTGCAGGAGCAGTCCCGGCTGCAGCAGGGCCTGAGTGAGCGCCAGCGCTGCCTGGACGCGGAGCGGCAGCGGCTGCAGGAGCAGCTGAAGCAAACAGAGCAGAACATCTCCAATCGGATCCAGAAACTCCTGCAGGAGAATCAGAGGTCAGGCCCCCAGTCCACAGACCCTGAGGCCTCCTCCCATGTGGTGCCCTTTGAAGAGCCTGGGGGTAGGGGCCCATTTCTCCCCTGTAGTCTACACTCCTGCCCCCAAGGTTTTCGTTGTTAGGGTCCAATCCTGGTACTATTTGCACCAACCCAAAGAGAAGAGAATCTGATCTGGCCCCATGCCCCCCAGGTTCCCCATCTATAAAGTGATGAGTGGGCTTAATAGAGTTGAAGTCACATCCTGCCCCAATATTTTGAGTTCCGAGTAACACGTTCCCTGAGGTCAGCCATGCAACCCACAGTGAGATTTGCCTTAACAAAACCTGTCCGAGGTGGGGGTTGCTGGGAGCAGGCCTCAGTGGGCTTGAGGGAAAGGAAGCCAGATGGAGGAAGGTCCAGGTGGGGTCCCCTGTGGAAAGCACCCTGAAACAGGCTTTTGCCACATCCCCTGTTGCTTCCAGGCTTCCTTTTGCTTTTCCCTTACGGGCCTGTCACACAGCAGCTCTGCAGGGCCCGAGCGAGCCTGCCGCGAGCCGCACAGCGTGCTCTCCCCGCCGGGGTGTCCCGGGAAGCTACCCTTTGTCAGGTGCTGCTTACGTGCCAAGCGCTTTGTGTATATTCTCTTACTCTTTACAAATACCCCATGAAGCCTTTTTCTTATTATGATCCCATTTTGCAGATGAGGAACGGGGGCTTGGTGGGAATGAGTAACTGGCTCAAGGGCACCGAGCGCCGAGGTTCTGGGGCTGAGGGGCCCGGGGCCAGTTACTGAGCTGCACAGCCAGTGCAGAGAAGGGGAGAGCAGTTCTGTTGCGAACAGGCCTGCCGGCGACACCAGCAGGGATGCTTTATGGTTTGCTCTGCAGGCAAAAGAGAAGTTCCGAGATCTTGAAGTCGCTGGAAAATGAGAGGTTAGTGTTTGACTCTGGCACTTCCTTGGCGTTGCCTCGTGATGGGGGCAGGGGCTTGGGAGAGAACATTTTGTGGTTGTCCAGGATTATGCCAGAACACGTTTGCTAAAGCTCTAAGGAGATTCGCTGTAAGGAATATGGAGTCAAAAATAAATCACTGCCTGCACGTTGAACACACATGTACGTTCCTGAGAAAAATTAAGACACAAATAAAAATATATATAACGTCCAACTATATTGCTAATATAAAAAAAATTAGAGGGGCGCCTGGGTGGCTCAGTCGATCGAGCATCTGAGTTCAGCTCAGGTCGTGATCTCACGGTTTGTGAGTTGAAGCTCCGAGTTGGGCTCTGTGCAGACAGCTCAGTGCTGTCTGCTTTGAATTCTGTTTCCTCTCCGCCCCTCCCCTGCACACACGTTTACACTTACACTCTCTCTCTCTCTTTCAAAAATAAACATTAAAAACATTTTAAAAATTAGAAAAATCCATTTCTTATTAAGGGAAACCATCTGTCATGGAGTAGAAAATCAGGGGCTGCAGTTAAGGCAAAACAGTGTACAATTTCTTCACGACATAGCGCGTATTTGCGCTCAGAAAGCAAAAGAACCCAATTCTGAGTAGCTTACCAGACATTAGAGGTGGTGATCTTTGGGTTTTTTCCTTCGTGTTTTCCCTGTTTATTGGGACACGCCACTTCAGTAATTAGGAAAGATCTGAGCTAAGAGGAACGAGCCCCCCTTCTTTCCCCATCCTTTCCATCTTCCCTTCTTGCCCCCACCTCCCTGCCAAGATTAACCAGACTCCCCCTGGTTCCCTGGAATCTCAAAATAGCAGCGTGGACTTGGCTGTGGTCCTTGCGCCCACCTTCTAGGCCCCTGGCTGCTTGGGGAGTCCCCATAGGGTTGCAGGGCAGCCCCTCCACCTGCCTGCTGCAGCCTGACCAGGGAGGCCAAGGCCAAGCTGGGCTGTGGCCAGCTGGTTTATTTGGCTCGCACTTAACCCGGTGCCCTCTCTGCACTGGGCCCTCTGGGCTCGGCTGTGGATCCAGCAACGCACCAGATACGGCCTCCCCTGAGCAGCCTGCGGTCCTGGGCAGGAGGCCAAGGTACACGCATGCTTTCTCCAACAAAAACGCGACCCACCAGAAACTTGAGACGATGCTGTTCCCTCCAGGCCGCCATTACTAGTTTACTCTGGGGGAACGACGTATGCACACGCGGCGTGCACACACATCCATGCTTTTTCATTTCCATTTACTACATCGTGGGTGGATTTCCATGCCAAAAACCATATTTGTAATAGCTGTAGACTATTCCATGACATGATTAAATCTTAATTAGCCCTCTGTGGACATTGAAGTTTCTAGTTTTTCATAATTACAAGCAGTCTTAGGGCAAATATTTTCTAAATATCCCCATATGCATTCACGTGAACACTCTTGAGGGAAACATTCAAAGGACCTTTTGATAGGTCTTGCCACATTACCTTCCAGAAGACGTTTTCCAGGTTATTCTCCTCTCAGCAGGACACAAAAGTGCCCTTTCACCACCTTCGCTGCTGCTATTGGTGGGTGGTATTGGTTTTCCTAATGTCCCAATATGGTAGGTGAAAAGATCTTTAGGTATCAGTGGTGTTAAGCCTCTTTCCATGTGTTTATGGTCACCTGCATTTAAGCATCGTGAAGTGGCCCTCTGTGTCCTGTGCCCACTTTTCTAAGGAAATGTTTATCTTTTTATGCAAGATCCTTTGTGTACGAGGCTGGAGGCAAACTGGGCTCCCCTGGAAGTGGGAGATGCAGCAAGAACACACCTAGGCTGGCACATCCAGGAGGACTTCCTGGAGAAGGCTGTGTTCATCTGCTGGGATTTTCCATTGGAAATCTCACATCTGCTGGATAAATGGATGGATTTCTTTTGTTTCTAGAATAAGGATGGAACAGTTGATGTCCATAACTCAGGAGGAGACAGAGAACCTGCGGAGGCGTGAGATTGCCTGTGAGTCTCAGGGTGGGGGGTGCGGGGTCTCTTTTAGGGGCACCTGGGTTGCTCAGTTAAGCAGCCGACTTTGGCTCAGGTCATGATCTGAGTTTGTGGGTTCGAGCCCTGCATCGGTCTCTGTGCTGACAGCTCGGAGCCTGGAGCCTGCTTCAGATTCTGTGTCTCCCTCTCTCTGCCCCTCCCGTTTGTGCTCTCTTGCTCGTGCATGCTCTTGCTTGCTTGCTCTCTCTTTCTCTAAAAAATAAACATTTAAAAAAATTTTTAATTTTTTTTAATGTTATATTTATTTCTGAGAGAGAGAGAAACAGCATGAGCAGAGAAGGGTCAGAAAGAGAGGAAGACACAGAATCTGAAACAGGTTCCAGGCTCTGAGCTAGCTGTCAGCACAGAGCCTGATGCGGGGCTCAAACCCACGAACTGTGAAATCATGACCTGAGCCGAAATCAGACGCTTAACTGACTGAGCCACACAGGCACCCCTTAAAAAATATTTTTAAACAACTGTACTCTTTTAAAAATTATTCTTAGGAAAGAATCAAATAATGAGATTGCACAAGGATGTTTGAGCAAAGACGTTTATTATTTAACAATTGCAAAAAGAGTCCAAATGCTCCCAGATAGCACATCATCTAAATAAACTTCGGTGATGTGGGCACCACAGTCCCCTGCAGCTGTACCCTCACACCGCCTCCTGGACATGGGGAGGTAGTGACAGAAAGTGAGAAGTGGTGTGTTTAGGGTTGTAACATTTTTAATGTTTTTTATTGTAATAAAATATATAACATAATATTTTCCACGTTAACCACTTCTAATTGTCCAGTTCTGTGGCACTAAGTACCTTCATATTGTCACGCAGCCATCTCCAGCATCCATCTCCAGGACTTTTTCGTCTTCCCAAACTGAAGTTCTGCCCCCATTAAACCGTCCTCTCCATGCCCCTCCCCCCAGCTCCTGTAGAAGGCCCCATTCCATTTTGTCTGAATTTGACGACTCTTGTCACCCCACATAAGCAGAATCATACAGCATTTGTCATTTTGTGACTGGTTTCTTTTACTCATCATGACGTCCTCATCCATGTTGGAGCAGGTATCAGAACTTCCCGCCTTTTTAAGGCTGTGAACGATGTTCCATTGTGCGGGGGCACCTGGGTGGCTCAGTTGGGTGAGCATAGGACTTTTTTTTTTTTTTAAGCGTTTATTTTTGAGAGACCACTCAAGTGGGGGAGCAGTAGGGGAGGGACAGAGAGAGAGAGAGAAACGGAGGATTTGAAGTGGACTTTGGGCTGACAGCAGAGAGCCTGATATGGGGCTCAAACCCACAAACTGTGAGCTCATGACCTGAACCAAAGTTGGACACTTAACCAACTGAGCCACCCAGGCGCCCTGGAGTGTCCGACTCTTAATTTCGGCTCAGGTCATGATCTCCGGTTTCATGGGTTGGAGCCCTGTGTCAGGCTCCGGGCTGACAGTGCATGACAGTGCAGAGCCTACTTGGGATATTCTCTCTACCTCCCCCTGCCCTCTCCTCTTCTCTCTTTTTTCTCTTTTTTTCCTCTCTCTGCACCCTACCCCCACTCATGCTCACATGTGTGTGTGCTCTCTCTCTCTCAATAAAGTTAAATATTCCATTGCATGTATATACCATTTTGTTCATCAGTGGACACTTGGGTTTCTCCTGCCTTTTGGCCGTTGTGAATAACAATGCTGTGAACACGGGTGTATAAATGTCCAGTTCTCTGCTTTCAATTCTTTCATTTTAGCTTTTTTAATCTATAAATATGCATTAAAAATTGGAAGGATATACTATGTCAAAATTAATATCTTTGGGTGACAAAGATGGTAGAAGATCTTGCGTGTGTGCTGTTCAGTGTTTTTACAATTAGCCTTTCAAGCTTAAGTTACTTGCATGTTTTTTTTTAATAGTTTATTGTCAAGTTGGTTTCCATATAACACCCAGTGCTCATCCCCACAAGTGCCCTCCTCCATGCCCATCACCCCCCTTCCCCTCTCAGTTACTTGCATAGTTTTAAAAAGTGTATTTTTTTAAGTGTGACGATGAGGTGGGTGATGAGGGGAGCCCTCCAAGCCCCCCAGAAGTGGCGCCCGTCTCTCAGCCCCCCCCCCTCCGTGTTTCCCCAGCTGCCATGCAGCAGATGCTGACCGAGAGCTGCAAGAACCGGCTCCTCCAGGTGGCCTACGAGTCCCAGCGGCAGAACTTGGTCCAGCAGGCCTGTTCCAGGTAAGGTAAGGAGAGGCTTCCTGAGTTGACGGTGCTGGCTCTGCCCCAGGACCATGGGGTGAGAGTGGGGCACTGACCTTCCCACCGCCACCTCAGCCATGCCGTCCGGGGCAAGTGGTGACTGGCCTTCGTGGCTTTTCTAGCTGGAGCCCAGGCTTGTGTCAGGCTATGGTAAAGTGACCGCGATCACTCCTTCTCCCACACTTTCTGTGAGCCAGGTGCTCGGCCAACCAATGTGTGTTAGCGTATTGAATCTACGAGGGACCGTGTTGTTACTCACCCCGTTTTGCCACAACCGCTCCAGCTCAGAGAGACCGTGTGACACACCCAGGGACACTCAGCTAGCATGTGGCCGAGCCAGGGTTCAAACCCAGGCAGAGCGGGGTGTGATCTCCGAGTATCCGCCTGAGTCGGAAGCAGGGTGTCCTGGAGGGGATGGTAAGGGAGTCGCTTTCACACTGGTGGCAGCTCCGGGTCCGGCTGTCCAAGTTCACCACGTCTCTGTGGGTTTGTCTATTGAAGGAGCCACAGGTGTCCGCACAGCCAGTGGAGAAAAGCTGTTGGTGCTCAAGAGAGGGGCCAGGAGCACTGGCTGCCCTTAGGTTTCTCCACTCCTGACCCCCTCGCCCCCCACCACAGCTGCCAGCTTCTCCCATGACCTTACAGGTGCAGGGACCTCTTCTTCCTTTCTCGGTGGCAGAACATCGTGCTTAGGAATGTGGGCCCTGGCAGCAGACAGCCCTGGATCCAGGGCCCACTTCCTCTGTCCGTAACTGTGACGTGTTGGGCCAGTTAGTTTCTTTCCTGAGCCTCAGTTTTCTTATCAGAAAAAAAGGGATAAGTCAGAGTACCTACCCTGGGGTTGTTGGAAGATTGAAACAAAACCAAGATTATGACGAAGTATAGACGTATGTGAGGATGCAGGGCTTGAATTTTTGTGCCCAAAGCACTAGACCTGTTCTCAGAGACTAAGAGCAGACGCACGGCCAGGGTGAGAAGCGCTGGGGGCATACAGTGGGGCACGGATGTTACTGCTGCAGCAGGAGAGCTTCCTCATGGCCCAAGTGGCTCAACCTAGGAGGTCCTGAGCTCCGTGCTGGCAGAGGTGATCGGGCAGAGGCCAGGCCACCACTTCACAAGGCATTGTAGAGGGGAGCTCGATGGAGGGGTGGATGAGAGTACCCAGAGACATGCTGACTCTGGGGCCATGGGGTTCAGACACACTCTCTGTCTGTGCCCAGCCCAGGACGTAGCCCCCAGCAGGTCCTTCTTGAATGTTGTTGAATGAGTAAATGGTTTATCTTAATCTCTAAGGTCCCTGGCAGAAAATGTTCAGAAAGTGAATTAACTTGTTGTCTTTCTGGCAGCATGGCCGAAATGGATGAGCGATTCCAGCAAATTCTGTCATGGCAGCAGATGGATCAGAACAAAGCCATCAGTCAGATCCTGCAGGAGGTGAGCCCTTGCCCAGGGTGTGAGGCCCCGACTTCCATTCAGGTTATGATCTCACAGCTCGTGGGTTCGAGCCCTGCGTCAGGCTCTGTGCTTACAGCTCAGAGCCCAGAGCCTGCTTCAGATTCTGTGCCTCCTTCTCTCTCTGCCCCTCCCTGGCTTGTGCTGTTTCTCTCTCCCTCCCTCCCTCCCTCCCTCTTTTCTCTCAAAAATAAACAAACAAACAAAAAAAGATGGGCACAGGGAGCCTGAGGCAGAGCATCAGAAATCCACGTGGAGCCCTGTCCTTAGAGAGCTTATAAAACCCAAGATGCTTTGTCCTTTTATAGATGTACAGACTCCGGAAGGAGTGGGGCAGAGAAAGGGAGAGGGCGGTCTGAGGAGCACTCCCTACTTCCCTGGCAGTGCTGTGTGGCTCCATCGTAAGGGCCTCAGGGACGAGGACATGGTGATGGCACCATGGGGGTAGAGCCCACACGAGAGCACCAAGGGCCCTTGACTTCTTGCTTCCAAACTGCACACCTCTGTCTGCTCCCTTGCCTTCCTCATCAGTGAGATGGGGCAGTGAAAGCCCCCACACATCACTGGCCGAGGGATGTCCATGTACAGTACAGGAATGGCACTGAGCATAGTGTCTGGCACTATTAAGCCTTTCGTAAGTATTCTCTAAAATGTGAACAAGTGAGCTGAAAAGTCACGATCTTGCTGACAGAGTAGCCCTACATTAAGGTGTTTTGAGCAGATTGTGAGTCTTCTCCTGGTACGAACCCCTGGGAAAGCAAGGCTGCCAGGCACCTGCTGAGCACCCCCCCCCCCTTACAGAGTGCCATGCAGAAGGCTGCATTTGAGGCTCTGCAGGTGAAGAAGGACCTCATGCACCAGCGGATCAGGAAGCAGGTGGGTGCTGCGGGCAGTGCTTTCCTGGGCAGCACGGGAGTCCTGTGCTGGTTCAGCGAGCGGCCTCCCCCAGACATGACTGGTTCCTTTCCGATGACGCCCTGGGCGGAAGGGAAGGGTAGTGCCCAAGTGCGGCCTGGAGTGCCTGGGCGGCCTCTGCACCCACCGCGCCCCAGACAGGCCCCCCTCGCTGGGGAAATGCAGTCGGCTCAGGTGGAGGAGCTGGGGTGGATGGGGTGTCCCGCTGGGGCAGGCAGCGGGTCCTGGTGTCCCCGAGGGCCGACTTGCTGAGGTCCCAGCTGACCTGCGGGCTGTGCTGGACCCCCTGGGCTTTCCAGCGGGTGAGGTGGGCCATGGGCGCACAGGCTGGAGACGGACTCGGCCTTCAGGTGGTGGGAGTGGTCATCACATCCTACTCTGGCACACTTTGAAGTGTACGTTTTTGCATGTTATTTTTTTTTTATTCTTTTCCTTTTTGGCCAAAACCAACTTCTCTTTTTATTTCCCTCTTTAATTTCAACCCCACCTTGCCGGACATGAAGCTCATTCCTCTGACCAGGGGTTGGTGGGGCCATAGGAACTTAGGGGCGAGAGCCATAAGTCGCAGGCTTAGGGCAGAGGAGTCACTGGCTATGGGGTCTGACCCCCAGACCTCCTCCCTGTGGGTGATTCTGACCCACCAGGCCAGGCTGTTCCCCTTCAGACCCTGAGCAGGGAGATCCCCAGGAAAGGGATCACCAACTGACCTGCTCTGTGTCCTTGAGCAAGTTACTTAACCTCACTGAGCCTCAATTTCCCATCTGTAAAATGGAGACAAGAATACGTCCTAATACCCAGAAGAGATTTGGTGAAATGACACAGATCCAGTCCCCAGCACAGGCCTCGCACACAGAATGTTCTGTAAGCATCAGCCGCCACCATTGATGGTACTACTCTGTCCCCTCTATCACCCTCTGCTCTCCTCTATGATGGCAGTTAGAGGAAGCAAGAGGGCCAGGCAAGTACGGCACACGGTGAGGACTCGTGTCTGGTCTGCGCTCTGGCCGGAACCTTAAAGGAAGGCCTGTCTCCATTCCATAAGCTTCTAGGCACCCTCTCTGGTCCAGGCCCTATGATCAGCTCCTGCGCAGCAGTTCACCAGGACGGGCCCATCTGTGCCCCACAAGCGCTCGGGGCCCTGAAACAGCTCATTATTTTAAACTCCCACTGAGGGGGTTCCCAAGGCACCTAAGTCCCCTTCATTCTTGAGCCCCTCAAAAGGTATCTTAGACCCCACATGGCCTTCAGAGAGCAGCACAGACTTGAACCTTGGTTAATGTGAATAAAAAACACTGTCTCATCTTCTGTTTAGATTAAGTTAATAGAAACAGAGTTATTGCAGCTGACACAGCTGGAGGTAAAGAGGAAGTCCCTGGACACAGAGGCATTGCAGGTACGTAGGGCTCCCCGGCCTCCCCCTCCCTCCCCTCCTTCCTCCCTGGAGGAAATCCCCACCCGGGCTCCCCATGCCTCTCTCCCAGCAGCGGCTCCCCAACAGGCAGACGGTCTTCTCTGTGGCTGTCTTCCCTCTACAGCCTGGGGGCTGAGCCCCGCACAGGGCCAAGGTTAGGGGCAGGTCAGCCTATTGCTCAGCAGGAGGGTCAGAGGAAAGAGGGTTTCATTGCCAAGGCTCCCCCAGACCCATCTCCATTTCTTTATTTTGAAGGAGGGTCACTGCTGAGCTCCCTGTGTCTTTAAGCCATGCTTCGAGGGTGCTGGTTCAACCATGGGCTTGACATCCTCTGGGGAAGGAGCTTGCTTACTGTCCCAAGGATGTCTGGAGGAAAGCGCCCAGCTGTTACCATGTCACCCCCTGGAGGCGACTTCTCTGGGAGCCCTGGACTGTGTGTCCAAGACCTGGGGCTTCTCCCAGTGTAGTCCTGCTGTGTGATCTGGGCAGGCAGGGGGAGAGGCTGGACCTTTCTGCTCAAAGGGGATGGATTAATGGTGTGTGAGGACCTGAGGACCTGGAGGCCACACCAGGCTTCTGAGCAGAGTGTTCTGTCTGTCCCTGTCCCTGTCCCTGTGTCTGTTCTCAGAAGACAAGTCTTAAGTTGTCTCATGGCTTCTCCACCCCATGAAAGCGTGCTGAGGTCTGTAGCCATCCCGCTCTGAGGTCTGCCACAGGTGCGCCGTGTGACCTTAGGCAGGTCACTTCCCTCTTAGGCCTCCGTTTCTCCCCTCCATAAAATGAAAGAATCTTCCAGCACAGCCTTTGTCACAGGGCCATCCCACTGGGGTGAGCTAGCCAATGCAAAGCCCTTTGGGAGCCTCGCTGTGGCCCTCCGAGATGAGGACTCAGGGTAGCTCTCAGAGAAGGCGTGCCGCCGTGCTTGGTGGGCACCCGTGTCTCCTGGCCGTTAGAGCTTGTGGGGCTCCCATCTGGGTGCCTCCACAGGTTTCCAAGAGTAAGAAACGAATGGAACACAGACACAGGCGAGGGCTTTGCTCCGGTTGCATGTGCCTCCATCTGTGTTAGAACCGTCCAGACTCCTGTGGGGATACCCACCAGCCCGCCCTGCCTGTGCTTCTGCCCACATGCCGTGCAGTCCATGAGCCTGCAGTCACGTACCTGTGGCTTGTCATTTCCTTTGTTTGACGTTTCTTACCATTTTGCTGTCATCCGTCACTAGATCCCACGCCTGGCCTGACCTCCCATGTGGAGAAGATGGGGAAGGGATACCCAGGCACAGGGGCCCCTCGGCTCTGTCCCCCGATGCCCAACTTAATTGCATTGAGCCCACTGCAGGGTCGCTGCTGCCAGGCTCAGAAATAGGGGCGGTTTGGGGGGAATCCTGCCACCCACTGGGGACTGTGGGAGCCAGAGCTGTGCTTCCAGCAGCACTGGGCCTGCTCTTGTGTTGCAGGAGATGGTCTCAGAGCAGCGCTGGGCCCTGAGCTCCCTGCTCCAGCAGCTGCTCAAGGAGAAGGTGCGGCGAGAGGAAGAGCTCCGGGACCTCCTGGTGCGTTCAGCTTCTGCGTCCCAGTCGCACATGGGTTCGCTTTCCCTAAACACACTTGCCCTTCTTCGAAGCATTTCTGCCATTCACATAACAGTGGCTCATCAAAGAAAGCATGGAATGTACAGAGCAAGGGCATTTCCCTCCCAAGAGTTCTCGAATGCTAACGTTTGGATGTGTGTTTTCTAAACTCCACGAGGCATCTTCATAAGCTGTGCTTGGATGCGCCGCGTAAGCGTCCGATGGGGCACCTCCCTTTAGAACCAGCCCTTCTGCGTCTGTTCTCTTTGTGCCTCTGAAATGTCCTCTGCGCTCTTCCAGGCTGCCTTTGGATGGGCCATT
This sequence comes from Hyaena hyaena, assembly GCF_003009895.1. Lineage (NCBI taxonomy): Eukaryota > Metazoa > Chordata > Mammalia > Carnivora > Hyaenidae > Hyaena > Hyaena hyaena. The sequence continues at coordinate 4,611,685 of NW_024080670.1, read as the reverse complement.
GCAGCCTCGGGCCAAGCATTCACACTACTTCCAGTTTTTTCCTTTTCTAAGCCGTGTTCTCTTTGCAGATAAGTACCAAGAATGGCCATTCGGGGCAGGTGCCCAGGAGAGGACTCCCTATGTCCAGGGCAGGCTGTGTCATAAGCTTTTGACAGGAGCTACCCAGCTGTCCCCTGTACCCAAATGGGTGTGACACTGGCACATTGTCAGAGTGGCAAAGCCCTGTTGAGGGGTGGCAAGTGGGGTCATGTCCTGCAGACCCCGTGTGCATCTGAGGCGGGGGGAAGGCTCAGAGGCTCAGTCCTTGCTGCTCTAGACACCCTCTGAGCTCCGCTGTGGGTGGAGCTGTGTGCAGAGGGCCGAGAAGAGGGAGGCTGCTCCCCCAGCCGCACGCCGGCCCGGGGGGTGTGCCCAGGCCCATCAGAAGCGGCCTGTTCCTCACCGTGCCCTGCCGCCTGTGCCTGCAAATCTCGCTGACGGGCGAACAGCGTGTTAGCCTCATCCCCCGGTGCCCTGGTCCTGCACTCCTGCCCTTGAGGGGCCTCTGAGGGCTCCCCTTTCAGGGAAGGAGGAGCCACCCCAGCAGATGGTGACGGTCAGGGTCAGGGGCTCCGGAAGAAATGTGGCTGCAGCCCAAGGAGGGCAGGGACCAGCAGAGGGGAGCAACTCCGCAAGGTCTAGGAGGGACCACCGAAGGGCAGTCAGGCCCCCAGGGGACAGGGGAAAATGCCTGTGTCGAAGTCCTGTGGCCCCACAGCTTCTTTGGCCCCCAGCGTGTGGCCACAGTCCTGACCAGCCTGGCTGGCTTGCCCAGAGCACAGGCCCCAGGGCGGAACAGACTTGTGTCCAAGTCCCGGCCCTGATCCCCAGGCAGCTCTTTGATCTGGGCAGGTTCTTAATAGCTCTGAACCTCTGTTTCCTCACCTATGCAGCTGGACCCCCCTCAGAACTGTGCAAATTAAGGAAAATGGCATCTCGGTGTGTAGTGGGGTCTGGTGCATGGCACTCTGAAAACGTTCACTGCGTTGTTGCAGCATTTGTTCACCGTCCTGGCCACAGTGCCTGGAACCGTGTGTGGTCTAGAACCATCCTCAGTGACTGCTTGTTCATGGTGGAATGAAGGAACCCGTTTCAGGAGTTTGTCTAATTCTCCAGCTTTGGCAGAAGGGGAAGGCCCATTCTAGACGCTCATACTGTCCCTAGAATCCTACTTTTCTCCCTGTCACTAGCGCATGAGCCCGAGGAGGGGCCTGCAGAGCATGGTGCCAGGCGTCCGCAGCCCAGATTCAGGCCCCGCCCCCAGGTGTGCGCTGGATGAGATTGTCTGCAGCAGAAATTGGGGGGTAGAGGCACTTCCTGCCTTTCCCGTTTCAGTGGTTTAAACGGTGAGGCTATAGTGGCTGGGAGCATTCCTTGTATATTACCAAGCACCCCTCCCCCACTCCCCGACCCGCTCAGAGCATCATTCACAGTCGCCGCCATCATCATACTTTTATTTACTGACTTATAGCTAATGGCACCTGTTTCATCCCTGGCAGACAGAGTTAGAAGCCAAAAGCGAAACCAAGCAGGAAAATTACTGGCTGATTCAGTATCAACGGCTTTTGAACCAGAAACCCTTGTCCCTAAAGCTTCAGGTAAGGGCTGCTGGCACCCACCCTTCCTGAGAGCCCTCCGGTGCCTCGGTGATGCCCGGCTTCTTGATCTTTCCAGTTTAGTTCTGTTCATATTTCTGGTGACAAGTGTGCTAGGCCCTGGCAGGGACAGAAGAGAGAACACTTGTCTCTCTTTGGCCAGAGGCCGACACAGGTGAGCCACCGGGAGCTGCCTGCAGACACCTGCTGTGGGTGGGGTGGGTATGCCCACCAACACACATCCACACACGCACGCACTGGGTTTTGTTTTGCCTTTTAATAAAAATGGAGTCATTCTATACATACGATTTAGGAAAACTTCTTTTTTGTCTTAATAACGATAGGCAGTTCGCCAGGCGTATACATAATAGATCATCTGTGTTTCCAGACGACTGTGTAGTATCGAGTCTCTGGATGAACCCTCGTTTATTTAAACAGCCTCCTCTTCATGAGTACTTGATTGCTCACCATGTTTCCGTTTCCACATAGAGTGGCAGTGAACTTCCTCGTACCTTTATCTCCGCTTCCATGTGCATTTTTGTGGGAAAAGTACCAAGGAATCCCATACTCGGTATGCCCGGAGCCTTGGTTTGCCATTGTAAGTAGTGAGGTCTCATTGGCCGCGTGCTCTGCTTCCCCGTGGCTCTGTCCTGCAGGAGGAAGGCATGGAACGCCAGCTGGCAGCCCTCCTGGTGGATCTGTCGGCCGAACACTACCTGCCCATCTTTGCCCACCACCGCATCTCCCTGGACATGCTGAGCCGGATGAGCCCTGGGGACCTGGCCCAGGTGAGAAGCAGCAGCCCCTCGGGGGAGGTTGAGGGGTGAATGAGGCCACTGTCCTATCTGTCAAGTCCGCTTACTCTGGTGCGGTTATTGGCGAGGTCTGCCGTTGTCCAGTGTTCCAGGGCCCCCTGGCTTCCAGATGGCCAGAACGCCCACCCCATCGGCCCCCAACCCCCTGCGTGTGCCCTCCACGCCATCTGCCTACAAAAGTCCGGGGATGTGAGTTCTGACCCCAGACTACCCCACCTGCTCAGATTGGACCCTCACGTTGTGGGCCCGAGACAAGTCCTTGGAGGTTGTCTGCTTGAGCCCTGGCCCAGGCCATGGTTTTACAGACCTTGTAATGGCAGTGCTGCCCGAGCCTAGTGACTTCTGGGAGGAGCTGAGCTCTGCATTGCATTAGTTCATTTATTTCTCAAACGAGCCAAGTAAGGAGGACAGCCCACATCTCTGTAGCACTTGCTGGTGCCAGGTGCTGTTCTAAGTACTCTTCGTGTGCTAACCCTCGCACCCTCCCAACAACCCAGGCAGAAGGGGACCATCCTTGTCATTTTGCAGACGAGGAAGCTGAGACGCAGCAAGGTAGTCACTTGCCTGAGGTCACACAGCAGAGTCGGGACTCGAGCATGAGGGGTCTGGTGCCAAGTCCATGCTGCTCACCACTCTGCCACTGTGTCGTCTGTCCCTTGACCCAGAAACTGAGACTCTGAAGAGCTCCACGGGGGCCATGCCACCCAAGGGACTGTGTGGTCCCAGCGCTAGTCCTTCTCGGCGGCTCGGCCTCCACCTGCACCGCCTGGCCCTTCCTGTAAACTCTGACAGTGGGTCCCAACTTACCGGTTGTCCTGGGGTTGACATGAGGTCACACGGGTGAAGGGGTCCCTTCCCCAGCACAGGGGACACGTGCTGTTTCCTTTGGGGCCTCCGTTTCTCTCCCTGCCACCTGGTCACCTTCACAGCTGTGGTACGGCACTGCCTCGTGTTGACCCTGGGGCCCAGGCCTCCGCATTTCCGCCGAAGGTGCCAAAAGCCAGGAAGGAGGCAGTCCCGATGGCTCTGTGCCGTGTACTGAGCCCCCACCCAGCCCAGGCCATAGCTTGCTTCTCCTTGACCTGCCACAGGTGGGCGTCCCGGAAGCTGGCCTGCAGCACGAGATCCTGCGGAGAGTCCGGGAGCTGCTGGGCGCGGCCAGGACCCAGCCAGGTACCCATGCCAGGACCCCTCCTGAGCAGAGGCTCCGGCCTCACTTGTGGACTATGGCTCGGGCATCACCTGTTCACATTTCAGGACCAAAGCTGAGGGCCGGTTCCAGCCCCTGCCGGTCCTTAAGATTCCCTCCCAAAGGAGCAGGATATACAAATGGGAAAAACAAGCCACAAAAATGGGGGAACAAAGAAGCTTCCTTGCAGAAGAGGCCCTCCTGGTTCCCCGTCCTAGAACCTTCCCTAAAACTACTCTACAAACACGGGGAACCATACCCGTGGATCCTTGGAATAGAGGAAGGAACCGGCTACAGCCAGGGCCTGACACCTTGCCTGGGACAGGCCTGTGGTCAGACATGGAACAGGGTTTGTGATGCCCTTGAAAGGGGGTAAAGGCAGGTCCTAAAGCCACTCCACCTACACGTAGAGGCCCGGACAAGGTAGGTGCTGTGGCTGATGTGGGAGTAGATACAGGAGTTGGGGGTCTCCTACTGCGCGCAGGATCCAGGTACCAGGTGTTTGCCCACCGCCTCACAGGTACCATGATGTGTCACCTCTGTGAGGTGAGTGCCGCTGCTCCCTCCATTTGACGGATGAGGGAACTGAGGCAAAGAGGGGTTCACGTGTCCGCCCCAACCTCATAGAGCTGGTGAATGCTGAACCCCTGAGCTCTCCTGCCTCCCTCGAGAAGAGGCCACGGGGCCTTGATGAAGGAAGTGGGCCTGGCACCAGGATGAAGGACAGGGCAGGGTCTGTTCAGGGCAGAGACCAAACGTTGCCAGGCCAGATTGCAGGGGTGAGGCAGGAGCTCTGCTGCCAGCAGGGAGGAGGCCCTGGGTCCCCAGGTGTCTGGGCCAGTGGCAGCGCCATGATGTCCTCGGGCTCCAGCTGTCCAGCCACAGCTTTATTCCAGGGACATGGACCCAACCTAACCAAGTCCCTAAACTAACAGTCCTTTAAATAGACAGCTTCCTCCCCTTCGAGATGTTTTCCAGCCCTGATCCCTCCTGCAGTCAGACTGCAGGTCAGGTTAAGTTTGGCATCAGGAGTTGGGATCTCCTCACCCGACCCCACCCAGGCTGGCCCACAAAGCTCCCCTTCACTCTGAGCCCCTCCCTGTCCTGACACCTGCCTCTCACAGTCCGCCAGCAGCGCCGGGCAGCTTCCTGACTGTGCCCTCCTGCAGGGAAGGCTGGGTGGGCTGGCTCTCGCTCCGCTGCAGAAGGGGCAGGAGACCTTTGGCCGTTTTCCTCACGTTCTTACTGCTCCCAGGACTTGTAGATGTCACGTTACATATGGAAGAGCCCCTTTACAGTGATGGTCTGGGGGCACCATGGTACCTTTAGAGAGCCTAGTGTTGTAACAGCCTTAAAAAATATGTTCAGATTTTTCCAGTTATAAAAATTCCTAATTTAAACCATAGGGTAGATGGGAAAATGTGAGCCATGGTCATGAAAGAGACTGCATTTTGTAAGGGCTGATTCTGGTGTCCTGCCTGTGGGGACCGCAGTGGGGGTGCTGGCTCTAAGGCAGAGGTGGAGGGGACAGCCTTGAGGGCTTCTCCTTCCTCACCCTACTCCCCGCTGTCTCCTGGGGAAGCTGTGAACACAGCCCCCATCCACCCCGAAGTCCCCAAAGCTCCTGCACCACCACTCCGCCGCCAGATGGCCCTGTGGTCTTGGACGAGTGGCTGCCCTTCGCTGAAAGGGACAAGGCCTCTTGCCGGGTGGCTGTGAAGGATCCAGGGAATGGTCAGGGGTCAGAGGCCCCAGTTAACCAGCACTGTGGCCATCCCTGCCCGGCTCCCAGCACTCCTGTCTTACAGGAGGGAATGAGGCTCAGAAAAGCGCTAAGGGGGCCCTCACCCCTCCGTGAGATCAAAGCACCCCCCTTGCACTCCCTGCCCACTCGTGGCAGGCAGAGTGCCCTTCCCCCAGGGGTTGGGATCACTGAGGTGTGACCCTGGCTCATCTTATCCTTCGGTCCCCACAGAGCCGCTGAACCCACCCAAGGGTGAGGTCCTCGGGGCCATGGAGGTGCCCACCGCCCCCGAGGAGCCTCCTGAGTCAGTGAGCCCATCTGCTCCCCCGGCAGAACCAGAAGTGCAGACCTCCGAGTGTGTCGTGTGCCTAGAACGGGAGGTAAGTCCAGGGCAGCAGTTGGGCCTGCACCCCCCTGAGCCTTTCCAGACTGGTGTTCTTTCTGAACACTTTTTTTCCTACTGGTACAAGTATATTGTATTCATTAGAAACTGTGGGAAATCCAGGAAAGCAAAACAATACAGGAAATTGTCATGATCTCATGACCCAAATATGAGCATTTTCTAGGGCTTGTTTTTCTTTTTTTTAAAAGAAAGGGTCCTCTCCACCTAAGAAAAATTTCCCAAGTCCTTAAATATCAGCAGCGCAATTTTCTCTGAAGAGGGTTTTAAAAAACCATCTTCAAAAATCTATAACAAAATTTTACACTTATTGTAAAAATTTAACAGTGCGTAAAATCTCTCCTCCTTCTGCTGTGCGATCCTACTTAAAAGAAGCAACAACGTTGGCAGTTGAATTATCCGTGGTCTTTACTAGGCACGAGGGATGCCGTGATGTGGAGGGAGGTGTTGCTTCTGAATGGAACCAAACGCTGCTTTGGGGACCCACGTTTCTCCCTATGAGCCATGCTGTACCAAACAGCCTTGAACGGAGCGGATCATTTCCTCAGGATAAATCCTAAAGAGGAAATGTTGCAGCAGAGTGCAGGCCTGCTTACAAGGCTTTTGCTCCACGACATTGGAATCGTTTTTAGACCGAGGGGCTGCTCCTTGTGCAAAAAGACATTTAAGACAATCGGCGTGTCCAGTGGGCAGGGGCTAGTTAGACCCCCCGTGGCCTCCCGTGCAGCTGTGAGAGGGCACCAAGGGTGTGGGGTGGGTGGTGGGCGATGACCACGCGCTGGTACCAGGTGCTTCCAGTAAAGGGGTGGGGGGAGACTCAGTTGCCCAGCCCCGAGGAACGGGCGGGGGGCGGGGCCCAGATGCTCCCACTCTGTCCTCAGGCCCAGATGATCTTCCTCGACTGTGGCCACGTGTGCTGCTGCCAGCAGTGCTGCCAGCCCCTGCACACCTGCCCGCTGTGCCGCCGCGAGATCGTGCAGCGCCTCCGCATCTACCACAGCTGCTGAGCTGCGCCTTGCACCCCGCGCAGCCCCCCACCCCTGCCCTGGGCCCGCAGGTGCCCCCCGCCCCCCCTCCATGCACACCAGGGTGGGAGGGGGTGGACTGTTCCGGACCCTGACTCTGATGGCTGGTGTGAATGATCTGGAGGGAGAGCGGACTCAGGGCCTGAGGACAGGGTCGGGGGTTTGGAGAAGCCTCCATCGGAGCAGAAGCCTGCGTCCCAGCCTCTGACCATGCCAGTCCCTGCCCCTCCGGGAGCCTCGGGGCCCTCATCAGGAGGGCCCTCACCAGGGTAACTTGGACAGCGCCGTCCCTGGTGGTGGGTGGTGGGGTGCAGGAGGGCCCTAGCCCCAGGCTTGGGGAGGCCGTGGGTAGAGCTGTGTGTGGTGGCCCCCTCAGCCCACCCTGGGCTGTCCTGTTGGTCCAGCGTTAGGCCTTGTGCCGCACGCGATGTGGGTCCCTCCTTGCCTCGCCCTCGGTGTCCAGATCTACACCTCCTAGCCCCCCCACAGCTCACAGGCAGACAACCAGCTTTATAGACCCAAAGCAGGAATGTCAATAAATCCACCTCCAGCCTGCTCCTTCTGTGTCATCACTGGGGGATCCCCGGGGGGGCCCGGGGAGGGGGCAAGGTGGGGGCTGGGGTGGGCTTTACCTCCATCAGGCAAGAGGAGGGAGGGGATAGAGGCATTCTCAAATGCAAAGTTAAGCAAAATTTTCCTTCTTACAGGTGGACAGACTGGGCTCAGAAGGGCACAGGGAGGGTCAGCAGGAGCACGTTGGTGGGGGGTATGTGTGGAGACAGGGGCCTGAGAGAGGAGGCTGAATGCCCAGGGCCTGGCAGCTGGGACTGGGCAGTGCTGGGTCTGGAGCCTGGAAGCATCTGGATTCCCAAAGCCATGGAGTTGTGCAAGTGGTTCATTATTATAATTCTAGAAGGAGCTATGTACCTTTGTACTTGCTATAGAGTTGCACATTTATTGTGCGTTTTCTGGTAGATGGTTTTGAACCGAGAACAGCTCTCTGAGCTAGAGGTGGTCTCATTGGGGCACCTGGGCTCTGCCCGGCCTTCGGAGACTCCTTTCCCCCTTGCATTCAGTGTGGGACAGGATGGGGCCCAGATGCAGGCTGGTGGCCACCAGGGGGCACTGAGTGCTCACCCCAGGTGCAATGCTGGAAGCGGAGGCCCTGGCCCTGGGGTGACAGCCCTGTCTCCCCAGGCCTCTGTTTCCCTACCTCATCAGGGACCATCATCCTGTGGGCTGAAACGGGATAGGACGAAGGCCCCTTTTGAGTTCTGCTTTCCTGGCACGAGCTGGGGCCTGTTCCCATACCCTGTCCCCACCCATCTCCGACCTGGGGAGCTTTGGTGGGTCCCTTGCCCCAAACCTGGGCTCCCCTTGGCCTAGAGGGGAGACTGAGACCTAGGTGGGCAGGGCTACCTAGGGCACAGAGTTTTCCGAACCACCTGCAACTAGGCCCCGGGAGAAAGGGCTTTTACGACCACCCCTCCCGCATTTAGAGCTGTGGAGCCGGAGGCGCAGTGTGGAGACTTGCCAAGGACAACAGCAAGACTGCATGTGACTTGGTCTCTGGCCCCATAGTCCCTGCTGTTTCCCACCTCAGCCCTTGGTAACCAGCCCCCAGCCATGGGCCGTCAGGGGCTGTGGCCCCTGCCCCGAAACCCCTGCCAAGGAGCCACACCTTCCTGGGCCTCAGCGTACCCGGCAGTGACATGGTGGTAACGAGGATGCCCGCCTCTTGGAGCAGCTCTGGGTCCTGCACAGAGAGTGCACACACCGCAGTAAGTGCTCGGTAAGTACTGTGTGAGGGGGGGCCGGGGGCCCACCTCCGCTGTGGACGCCCCAGGGCCACGGGCCTTCAAGTGTGGCCACCACCCCCTTGGCTTCCCCAGCACCAGGGGCTGCCTGAGCCACACCCTGCCCCTTCTCTCGGGGCCGGTTTCCTCTAAGATGGGGGAACACAGGTGCTCAGACCATGCACGGAGCCCAGAGGGCAGGGTGCACTGCTGGTGGGAGACCAGGGCTCCAGCCCTGGTCTCCCCCTGCTGCCACCGCACACACAGGCCACTGGCTTTAAATCATTTATTGATTAGTAAAGCTTAAACAGTTTGCATAATATTTTCAGTACAATATCTGGGAATGATGATTGAGAAAACCCCAAGGCACTAGAGAGCATCTGAACACAGAACGAGGTGGCAGGTTAGTGAGGCAGTGGACAGTCCTGCCCTGAGCTCCGGCAGCCGCCGCCACATGTCCCATGGGTCTGAAGCCCCTGCCCTAGGAAGGGGACCGAGGGTGCAGGGTAGAGGAGGGGGCTGGGGAGACAGGCAGGACAGGGCTGCCAGCGTGGGGCTACCTCAGCTAGACCTTCACCCCTGGGAACAAGTCGCTGCGGAAGGAGGGCATATAAAAAGGGAATTTTCAGGGTGAGGTGACTTAGAGGCAGCAACAGCCAATCCACAGCCTGACCCCAAGTCCTCAGAGGGTTACCAGCAGCGCCTAGGGGAGCTGCACTCAGCCCCCCGGTTGGACAGTGCGTACCTTGGGGGTGGCCCACAGATGAAATCTACACCCACCCCACCCCCACCCCCCCGAGCACACGGCCACGCTCCCCTCCATCCCACCCCACAGCATGTGGCCGCGAGATAGGCAAGGGGGACCGAGGGAGTCCCGGAGGCTGGGTGCCCATCGTCAGGAGCCAGGCTAAGCCGCCAGGGGTGGGGGTGGGGGTGGGGTTGCAGAAGCCGGTCCACCTCCAGCAGCCTTCCCTCTGCCGCCTCAGCCTGCCTTGAAGACACTCCCAGCAATACTTCCCCAGAGCCCCTCTTGCCTCCCTCAGGACACTTCCTCTCCACAGACCAGCACATTCTGGGCCTTTCTCATTCCAATCCAAGCCCCACCCCCACCCCTCCTCCATTAGTCATCCCCACCTCCCCCAACCTAGCAGCCCCAGCCTGGCTCCAGCCTCAAAACCCCTCCTTGCACCTTCCCTCACCCAGAGCAGGGAAAGCAAGGCCAATGTCCCCTCCAAAACTGCCATCTGGGGGCCTAGAGATGGGCCCCAGTGCTCCTGGCTCCTGGTTCCAATGAACAGCTCTTGGTGAGGAGGGAGGGAACCCAGTGGCCGAGTAACACAGCAAGTCACCACTCTACCTCCATCTTTCTGAGAAGGCTGGTGAGACCCATGAGGGAAACCGAGGCTGCAAAAGGCAGAAACGGAGGACCCGGGGACTCGGTGACCCCCGGGTCCACCTCAGCTGTGCCCAGCTCCCAGCACAAGCAGGAAGCCCAAAGTCATCCCCCAGAAGAGAAAGCAGGAGCAAAGTGTGACCGAACCCAGTAAAGTGACTCAGGTGGGCCACCCCTGCCCAGCCCCAGAGGTGCCACACCAGCCCGGGGCTCCCTACCTGGAGCCAAGCCTGCCCGTGCCTTGGAGGGGGGTGACCCATGGGCCATGTCCAGCAGCAGCTCAGGGGGGACCGGCCTAGAACTCAGTCTGTACCCCTGCGCCGTCCTCGGTGGTGGTGTGGATGGGAGGGCGGCCACCAGGGCTGGACACCTGCTCCCCGGTCTCCTGGTCACTAGGCTTGGGGGGCTCAAGGTCCGCAGCTTTTCCAGGAGGGGGTTGCCGGAGGGGCGAGGCTGGCGGCGAGGAGGCCTCAGAGGCTGCCCCAGGCTGGGGGCTCTCCTGGGAGGGGGCCCCGTTGAACAGAGGGCCAGCCAGTGGGGGGCTCTCGGCCCGCAGATCCTGGGCCAGCAGACCACGGAGCTCGGTGACACTGTCCGGGGACGCAGGTGATAGTGGCTCCGAGCCAGCCTCAAAAGGCAGCCCCGCCTCCTCGTCCTGCACCACGGACACCACCTGCTTGGCACGCCGTCGCTTTTCCGAGAGGGGGGCTGCTTCCGGGACACTGGGGCTGCTGCTGTCCCCACCGCTGCCACCATACTCCTCACCCCAATCGATGGGTGCGCCCTCTGCCAGCAGATGCAAGTTGGGGTCGCTGTTGTGCATGACCATGCTGTCCCGGTACAGGTTGTGTTTCCTCTGCACAGCGGCCTCCTTCACGGCTGCGGGGCCAAAGTGGGGGGGTGGGAGGGGTGGAGAGACACTTACCACGGGGTCCACGCCCACCCCACCCCGAGGCTGCACCCAAGTATGACCCACATCATCCCCTCCAGGCCTCACTGCTGGCAAGGAGCGGCCTGAGCTGCTAAAGACTGTGCCAGCCTGTCACTCCTGTGATACCTGAGAGAACACTAATGCCCAGAGAAGCAGTGCTATCCTCAGGCCACACAGCATGCCTAACCCAATGCCCAGGCCTAAGTCTGGTGATCCTGGCAGGAAGACCTCTCAGCAATGTCTACCACCCCACGGGCAGCGGCGGCTCCCACCCGGCACAGTGCTGGCCCCCCGTACCCTGCAGGATGTCCTTCATCACCGTCTGCAGCACCACCTCCTCGTACGTGTTCTCCACCAGGATGAACCGGGCAAAGTCCTCGAAGATCAGCTCCTGGAACCGGGGGAGCTCCTGCGGCAGCGGGGGAGGCCAGGACAGAGAGAGGGGGTCAGGCCCGCCGAGGGGCTGCAGCAGGCTTGGGGGGGGGGGGCTTGGCCAGGGGGCGCTCACCGACTTGCACGTGGGGGCCAGCTTCTTGAGCAGGAACGGGATGGTGATCTGCAGCAGCGCCTCCCGGAAGAATCGCTTCCGCACCGAGCTGCTATCGTAGTCATATTTCTGCCAGGAAAGGGGCCAGGGACGAGGTCTCTAGGTCAGGGGGACGGAAGGCCTGGGTCTGACCTGAGCCTGGACATCCCCATCTGTGCCGGGGGCGGGGGGAGGGGGCAGTGGTGCCTCACCTTGAGCACCCGCTCCAGGATCCGCTGGATGGACTTGCACAGCTCCTCCTTGGTGGGCCCCTTCCCCAGCTCCTGGTGCAGGAGGGTCTCGAAGGTGTACACGGCATTGTCCATTTGCTGCAGGGCACACCGCGGGGTGTGTGAAAGTGCTGGAGGGAGCACAGCCCCTTCTTGCACCCCTCTGGGGGGGGTTCCTCAGCCAGCCCTCTAGCCCAGCCTGCCGGGAGGCATAAGGGCGGCCTGTGTGCTCATTCTTTTGTTCACCCACATCTTTTCTGAATGTCTGTGTGCTGGCATAGTGCCAGGCACCGGGCCAGCCCCTGTCTTGAGGGAACAGGGGTCCTGGGCCCTGCAGGAAGGGATCTGGGGAGTAAGGAGGGCTTCCTGGAGGAAGGGATCTCTAGGTGGAGACCTGAGAGAGGAGTCTAGATTAGCCAGGTGAACAACGGGGCGGGTGTTCAGCAAACGGTAGTTCCCAAGAGGCCAAGCAGGAGTGAGCACTCCAGGGGCTGCACAGGGGCCCTGTGCGTAAGACCTGGGTAGGAGCGGGGGGTGGGGGAGCTCCGGGGCCCACCTCTCGCATGTGGATCTGGGCTCGCTGCTTGAACACGGATGTACTAGACACATCGAAACGCTGCTGCAGCCCGTCAAGCCGCAGCGGCTCCATCTTCTCATAGCAGCTCTGCATCTTGAGGGGATGGTACGCCAGCTGGGACAGCTTCTCCATGTACTGCAGGGAAGCGGGGCCACGTGGGACCTGAGCTGGGGGCCACCGGAGTGGGGGCCGTGCCTGAAGCCCCACACCCTCCCGGCCCGGACCCCCAGGGAGCACCCTGGGCAAGAAAGCCAGAGCATGGGGCCGGAGGGGAGGCTCTCCTTACTTCTGGGGCACGAGATGACCTTGGGCAAGTGACTCACCCTCTCTGAACCTCAGCCTCAAAACTAGAGATCATGAGAAACTGTCTCCTAAGGTCCTCTCTGGTTCTCAGTTTCTAGGATTCTTACTGCCCATGAACCCCTCAGTGCCGGGTGTGAAAGAGGAGAGCAAAGATTATGGGATTGATTCTGTCTGCACCCGACAACCACGTGGGGCTGCAGACAGCCGAGTACCCCAAATAGGGTCTGTAGGAGGATGTGCACCCTGAGAACCAGGTAACTGAGAAGTGAGAGATGGGCCAGTCCCAGTGGTGGGGTCCATGAAAGGGCTCGGAAGTCATTCTACCTCCTGGCTCTTTCCCTCCCCCTCCTCCCCCTCCTCCCCTCCCCCTTTCCTTCTGTTACATCCTTTGATGCTTCAGTAACCTACTTGGCCTATAAGGCGGGATGGAGGGGTCAGCAATCCCCCTTTTCTCTGAGTGCTGCCCCCCACGCCTCCCACCCTCAGCCCTCCCAGGGTCCAGCACCCCCTCTGGTGACAGGTTATGCCCTGGGTCACAGGAGGGCCTGGCAGGGGCAGAACAGGCCCAGCAGGCACTCTGTCCCCTGGGCAGGGACCTGGCCTTACCTCACCCAGCTTGTCGGCACCGCCCTCGTTGATGACGTTCAAGTTCATGTCGGTCACCTCTTTGAAGAAGACGTCCCGCACCTCGGTGAAGCCCTGGCTTGTGGGCACCATCAGGGCCTCCAGGATGGATGGGATGTAGGGCTGGACGTGGTTCCGGACGCACACCTCGGCCTTGGGGAGGATGAAGGCTGCACGCAGAAGGAGTGGGTGAGCTGAGGCCCCTGCCGGGGCCCAACCCCAACCTCCTGGAGCCCCCAGCTTTTAACAAAAACCACCAGTGACATCGGCAACCTGAGTGATTCGTGGCCGCAGGCATCAGACCCAGGGGAGGGGAGCCTGGGGGACTCAGTCGGTCGACTGTCCAACTTTGGCTCAGGTCCTGATCTCCCAGTTTGTGAGTTCGAACCCCGCAACAGGCTCGCTGCTGTCAGCACGGAGCCTGGAGCCTGCTTCGGATCCCCTGTCCTCCCTCTGCCCGTCCCCCACTCTCAGGCTCTCAAAAAAAATTTTTTTTTAAAAGGGGAGATTCTGAGATTGGACCCTGATCTTTCTAAAACTCTGATGGCGGGGCGCCTGGGTGGCTTAGTCGGTTAAGCGTCCGACTTTCGCTTAGGTCATGATCTTGCGTTGCGGTTCGTGGGTTCGGGCCCCGTATCGGGCTCTGTGCTGACTGCCAGCTCAGAGCCTGGAGCCTGTTTCAGTCTGTGACTCCCTCTCTCCGACCCTCCCCTGCTCACGCTGTCTCTCTCTCTCTCCTAGAAATAAATAAAACATTTAAAAAAAAAATACAAAAAAATAAATAAATAAATAAAACTCTGATGGCAAGAAACTAAGAAAACTGCTAGTCCAGAGGAGTCAGCCTTCTGCTTCGCTGGAGGTGGAAAGAAACCCCTCTCTAGCCCTCCTACCGCTTTCACAAAACAAACCACGCAGGTAGATGCAGGGAGCCTCTGGGTTTTAACACATGGAGCCAGTGTGCCTGGCTCTGCTTGCTCGGGGGCACGGCCAGATCCTGTGACTCTCCCTCCGACCAAGGCATTTTCACCCTGGGTGTGTTTGCACGTCCCTCCCTCTCCTCTGCCCGGCTGCTGCCTACTGCCGTTTGTCCCCAAGACAAATGTCAGCTCTCAGCGTTCCATCCGGCTCACTAGGAACAGAGCTGGGAGAGAGCAGGCCTCAGGCAGGGGCCAGGCCCAGAAACCACACACAGCCACTGTGTCGGGAGGACAGATCCCCCAAAAAGTGAGACATGATCAAAGTGAATCATCACAGTTAAACTGATGCCTATACTAACCCCAGGGTCAGCCAAAGACTCGAGGTTCCTTGAGAAAATTTACACCCTCGAGTCTGGGTCTACAGAAATAGCCCCGAAACAACTCCCGGGGTAGGAAGAACAACGGCCAGACTTTACTTCGTTTTTAAAAATGACCATCGAAGGGGTGCAGGGTGGCTCAGTCAGTTAAGCATCTGACTTCGGCTCCGGTCATGATCTCATGGTTTGGGAGTGTGAGCCCTGCACCCAGGCTCTGTGCTATCAGCACAGAGCCTGCTTCGAATCCTCAGTCCCCCTCTCTCTCCCTGCCCCTCCCCTGCTCACACAAGCATGTACATGCACTCTCTCAAAAATAAACATTAAAATTTTTTTTCAGATGACTGTAGAATCAAGTCACTAGTGTGAGAAGTACATGGCTCCATGGCACAGAGCCGCGACCTGCCCAGCCCAGCCCAAGGCACAGCGGGTGGCTGCCTACCCCGAATCTTGCTGGCCAGGTGCTCCTTAGAGGTGATGATCTGGTCCATGTCCGTGCGGATGGCGGCCTCCATGGCGGGCCGGGCCAGCTGCAGCTTGGACAGCACCGCCTCGAAGCGTGCCTTGGCCTGCTCGTACACCATGCGGTACACGGCGTCTGAGATCTGTGGGCAGTGCCACGGAGTCAGCATCAGAGGGAGGGTGCCAGGCAGGTACAGGGCCCCGCCCCCACACGCACCCACTCACCTGAATCCACTGCCGCTGTCGCTCCTGTGGTTTTCCCTTCAGCCGCGGGGCGAGCTCCGCCTTCAGCTCGGGGCCCAGCTCCTCCATCACCAGGTTGCTCAGGATCTAGGACCAGGAGCCAAAGCCGGAGCAGGGGTTAGAGCATATCCGGCTGGCAGGTTCCTCTCCACATTCCACAGGCCTGGCCATGCCAGCTCCACCTCCTCTGGGCTTGGCCTTGGCTCCATGTCTCCACTGTCCTCTCTCCTGAGCATCAATCTGCCAGGCCCTAGCTTACCTGCTTAAGGGACTTACAGGATCCTCAGCATCAGGGGTCCCACCTCAGGGCCTTTGCACATGCAGCCTCCCTGTCAAATACCACACCCTCTTCCCCCTTACTTGCACACAGAAGTATGTATGTTTATCTGTCAAATGCCTGCTTCTCCTGCTAGGTAGAGAGCCAGACTCAGGGCCAGCAGCACCCTGGCACCTGGTTCAGGATAGGTGATCCATAAGCGATCAGATAAAATAAGTATCTCCCCGTGCACAAAACGATCTCATTGGCTCCTTACAAGCCAGGAGCGCCCCGAGCCCGGAGTCTGTGCTTGGCTCTACTCTCCAGATCTTCGGGTGACTTCCAGTCTCCTCACCTGCACCTCGTTCCCACACAGCATCTCCCAGGTGCCATACAGCTCCTTGGACTGGCGGTACATGCGGATGGCGTCTGTGAAGGCAGGGCCCTCCACCTTGGAGTTCTCCGGGATCCCTGCTCAGGAGGGGAGGGAGGGAGGAGTGCGGGGGATGGCCCCATGGCCTTCACCAAGACCGACCAACTGCCT
Organism: Hyaena hyaena; assembly: GCF_003009895.1. Taxonomy (NCBI): domain Eukaryota; kingdom Metazoa; phylum Chordata; class Mammalia; order Carnivora; family Hyaenidae; genus Hyaena; species Hyaena hyaena. Next base: position 4,595,702 of record NW_024080670.1, on the reverse strand, counting down.
GAACGCTCCCCCCACCCACAACATGCACACACGTGTACACCCCTCCTGCAGCTCCACTGCCCTCACAGTAACGGTCGCACTCGTGATGACCGCGACAGCGAGAACAGCCCTCCACCAGCATCACCAAGGCAATCTCCACTGTACGCTCGTCTTCTTACATCTTCCCAACCACGTCCACCTGTGGCCTTAATGCCACTTTACAGATAAACAGGCAGACTCTGAGGTCAGGCCACTGAGTGGCAGAGCCAGGCCCAGAGGGCGCCCCACCGTGCCAGGAGAGGTGGCCAGCACAGCAGAGAGGGGGCCACAGGAACCCGGGAGTCCTCATCCAGTCCTGCCCCCTCCCCTCACCGCCTACATCAGGGCCTGCTCACTCCCCCTGCAAGAGGTCAGCCAGCGAGTATTTTCACCTTGGCAGGCCAGATGAACTGTGCCGTTAGCTCCCCAGAGCCGCCACGCCAGCCTGGAAGGAGCCACGGACAACCCGGGAACGAGGAGCCGGGAAAACTCGATTTACAAAGACAGGCAACAGGTCAATTTCTAGTCCCTGCATCATAGTTTGCCAAGTCTTGTTCCAGATCTTTGAACCCTATGGGCCTCAGTTTCCTCTGTCTGAACAGTGCCCTGGCCTGGCCTCACACATCCACCGTGAGGCCCCGGCAGCTGCAATGACCCACTTGCCCTTGCTGCCCCGGGTCGGCCTCGTTCACTGCCGCGTCCAGGTCCGACTAGAAAACCCCAGTCCTGGGTCTGTGTTGGTGGCGGTGCTATTGCTACCACGTTACTGATGACTACGCCCACCTTCCCAGTGCTGACGAGGTGGGGCTGGGGAGGCAAGCGGCAGGAAGCTGCAAAATCAGACTTGGGGAAGAATATGGTTAAGCACCAGGGGCCAGGCAGCGGCGGCCACCCTGGCAGCAGGCCCCCCGCCGACGCCGTGTCCCCAGAGCTGGAGCCCAGGAAGGGGAACCAGCAGCCCGCACCTCTGAAACCGCAGCTCCCACGGCGATGACTATGGGGATGACTGTGGACTGAGTCACTCCCGCAGAGAAAAAGTCCCTCTCGGCGAGGTGGGGGGGGGGGGGAGACTCCTTCACATGTGGCTGACTGCAGGAGTCCCCCAGAGTCCGAGGGGGGCTCAGCCCCTTTCCCGCGGTGACAGCTCCCTGGACCGGGACGGGGGCAGGAGGAGGAAGGTCTCCCCACTACGTTTCAGGGACTAGAGATCAGGCTGGTGTGACTGGAGCAGAGCAGGGGTGTTCGAGCTGGGATGCCGTCCAGAGCCCCTGAGGTGGCGGCTGCCCACGAGGCTGGGGAAGGAACCCCCCCCCCACACCCAGGCTCTCAGGAGAAGCATGGTTTCCCAGAGACCAGGCTTTGCCTAGAAAATGTGAGTTACACGCAACCTCTCTCACATTAGGGCATTTCCATCCTACAGAAGACACGCCAGGGGTGTCAGCGGGGCCGGGCCACCTTCCAGGTGGCGGGAAGGTGAGACAGAAGGCTGGGGTGTCAGGAAGGAGGCTGCAGAGGCCCCAGCCCTGGCTCTCACCAGCCACACGTGCAGCCACAGACCCTAGGACATCTCTACTGCTGGCCGAGCTGCTGAGTTTTCTATAAGAGAGGGGCTCCCCTCCTGAGCTCTCCCCCACTCTGCTCCCCCCAGCCTGGCTGTTGGAGGGCTGCTGCGCTGTGTCCACCCCCCTCCCCCTCCAGATTCCTATGTCAAAGACCTAACCCCTTAGTACTTCAGAAGGTGACTGTATCTGGAGAAAGGACCCTTAAGGAGGGAATTAAGATAAAATGAGGCCATTAGGGTCCAATATGACTGGTGTCCCTGGCAGAGAGAATCTGGCTGCAAAGCGTGCCCACGCAGAGGGAGGACTGTGAAGACACAGGGAGAAGACAGTCATCTGCAAGTCAAGGAGAGAGGCCGCAGAAGAAAACTAAGCTACCTTGACCTTGAGCCTTGCAGCCTCCAGAACCGTGATTTAAGCCACCCCAGTCTGTGGCACTTTGTTGGGGCAGCCCCGGCCGACCGAGAGGCTAGTCCTGGGCTGAGACCTCGCACACATCCCTCATCCAATCCTCAGACAGCCCCACGTTTCCTGAGGACACAGGCTCAGAGACACCCAGTTACTGTCTGGAGGGCAGACAGACACACAGCTGGGGAGGGAATGGCAGCCTTAGGGCTCCAACTAGGACCAGCCGACTCTGGCCAGACCTGGAGACTTCCTGCCCGTGGGGTCCTCAGGGTCAGACTGGAGAAAGGAAACTGCATTCCTCAGCCCCAGGCAGCAGGCTAAGGAGGGGTGGCAGTCAGACAGGAAGAGGCCTTGACCTCTGCAGCCCAGGCCCACCCTGAGGGCTCAGCTCAGTGCCCCAGCTGCCTCTTGCCACCCCCAGCTGCTCCAGGAATGCAGGATGTGAGGGGGGCCTTGCGCCTGGCTGGCGTCCCCCCAGCTTGGCCTCCTTCCCCACCCCCACTTCCTGGCAGCCCCCGGGAGTGAGCAATTCCAGGCTCCGCAAATTCCAGGCCCCGCCCCCAAGCTGGAGGAAGCAGAGAACTTTCCCACAGTCCTCAGGGTGGAGGGAAGGCTTCTCTATAACACCAGCCGCAGGATGGCCCTGCTTTCCCCGCCCTGCTCCGGCCCCGCAGCACCCACACCCCCGGGCTTCCCTCAGCCTCCCTGGGGAGCTCTCTGCGCTATGCCGACTGGGGCCAGCGCGCAGAGCCCTCCCAGCGATCCCACAGAGCTCGAACCGGTCACCCTGACATTGTGCACATGGGGAGCCCACCCCCACCCTGGCCTGTAGGAGCCCTGCCAGGTCAGCCATTAGCCCTAGAAACCTCGAGAGGGCGGGGAGAAGGGAGGAGTGGCCAGTGCCCAGGCCAGGCAGCCAGAGCCCACGTGGGTTCCGCCCAGCCCGGGCCCAGCAGCCCCCTGGGGGATCTGGGAACAGGAGGCCTTTTGTGGGTGGCAGGGCCTGGCCCAGGTGACAGAGGCTGGCATGACTGAAGACGCGGTTCCTCCCACCTCACAGATTCCAGACCAGAGGTGGCTCGACAGGATGGGTGGGGCGAGCCGAGTGCCTCCAGGCGTGAGTGCCCACATTGTCCAGCCACCACCGCAGGAGCAGGGCGGGGGCGGGGGCGGGGGCTCCCTCCCCCGCCCCCGCCCCAGGCCAGGTCACCAGGAGGCAGCTGGGAACACCCAGCACAGGTCATTCCTTCCCCAAGGACAGAAAGACCCTCAGCAGTGCCGCACTGTCCCTATTTTATCAAGCTCCAGAGAGCCCTGAAGGGCCCTCCTGACCTGACCCAGTACCTCCGCCACCAGCACATCGGGTCCCCCCCCCCCACTCCTCAGGCAATTCCTCCTCTAGACTGTTCCTGCCTCAGGGCTGCCCTTCCCGCTCAAGCTCAAGGCTAGAACATTCCTTCCTCCCCTCCTCCCTCCACTCAATGACCATGTACCCTTCAGGCCTCAGCTGAACCTTTACCTCAAGGGCGCACACAGCCTCTGCAAGCCCACCCTCTCTGCACACGCAGGGTCAGCACCCCCCAGTGCATACGCACCCTCCCGGCTGCCGCAGTGGCTCCCACCCAGCACCCCACACAGCTGCTCCTCCTGTTTAACGTCTCCCCCCCGCCCCCCACAGCCCACCAGAAGCACAGGGCCAGGAACCAAGTCTGCACCCTTGCTGCATCCTTGGGGCCCAGACACTAAAAATGTTGATGAGTGAGACGAGGGAGTCCTCGTAACTTTACAGAAGGGAACACTGAGGCCCTGAAGAAAGACATGAACTTCCAGGCTACCCTACAGGTTAAGGGTAAGGTAAGAAATGATACAATAAAAGAAGTCCTGGGTTCCTGGCTGGCTCAGTCAGTGCAGCGAGCGACTGTGACTTGATCCTGGGGTTGTGGGTTCAAGCTTCATGTTGGGTGTAGATATTGCTTCAAAATAAAATCTTTTTAGGGGCCCCTGGGTGGCTCAGTTCGTTAAATGTCTGCCTCTTGATCTCGGCTCAGGTCATGATCTCACAGTTCAACAGATCAAACCCCACACTGGGCTCTGCACTGACAGTGCAGAGCCTGCTTGGGATTCTCTCTCTCTCTCTCTCTCTCTCTGCCCCTCCCACACACACACACACGTGCACACTCTCCCTCAAAATAAACTTTAAAAAAATAAAATATGAGCTTTTTCATTAAATAAATTTAAATAAGTCTTTACCAAGCATCAGGTGGACTCTCACTGTGATTCCTTACAAACACCCTAAGATTCGAGAGGGATTAATACCCCTTTTTATACAGGCTCCACGAGTCACGTTGCTAGAAAAGGGGCAGAATCAGGATTGTGATTCTGTGACCCAGGGCCCAAGGGCTCTATCATCCTACCCATCTAAGAACAATTTCCCAAAGATTCCCCCCACCCCCTCAGCAGCACAGAACGGTTCTCTTCAAGGAAGAAGGTTAAAGGGCAACATCCAGTGGCTTCCTACAGCCCCAAGCCAGAAACTTACAAGAGCTAGTAGAGCAGGGTTGCCGCACCGCATTCGGCCACTAGGTGTCGCCACTCGGCGCAGAAGCCCAGCCCCACGCCGCCCCCCACCACGCCAGAGCCCGAGGGCGGCTCACCATTGTTGCAGTGCCGGATACAGTCCTGCAGGACCGCCTGCCACTTGTCCTGCTCGGCTTCCGTCATCATGCAGAAGTAGTAGTGCCGTGCAGAGGGGTGCCAGAGGATGAGCGGGAACTGCGTGGGGCACTTGAGGATGGGGGCACTGCCCGATTTTGCTGTGGTCCCTGCGGCGACAGGGTCCCCTAAGCCGCTGCCCTCCGCAGTTTGTGTCTGCCAGGGGCCGAAGGACAGTGGCTCCCTGGGCCTGGCTCCAGCCCACAGAGGGCTGGCCTGTTCTGGGCTGACCAGTGAGTCAGCAAGAAGGCAGCATCCTTTTATGTTCCCTGCATCCCCCACAGCCTGGCTAAAGGGACCTCTAAACCCCCTGGTGTCTGTGCAGACTCACTTCCCAGAGCTGGTATTGCATCATGAGGAAGGCGATAAATTCTGAGCCTAAAGCACAAATAAACCGGGCCGGAGCCCTCCGGCTCAAAGGCTGAGTATCACCTTCTTGCATTTCCCTTCAAATTTCAGGCGTGTGGGCCAAAGTGCGGCTTAAATGTCCAAGGGGGGGAAGGGAGGGCTGGGGGGGGGGGGACAAAATAAATAAAAGGATATTTTTCTCTATTTTGTCCACATGGATATTCGAGATCGGGTGAGATAAGTGGTCCTGGGCTGGGGCCTTGCCACTACTAATAATACAATGACAGTTCTTCTTTGCACCTTGGCTCCCAAGTCCCAGGGTGGGGCTTGGGTATACACAGCACCTCCAGGGGTCTACACAACACCTCAAGGTCAGTCCTCTCAGTGCCAAGTTGCCAGAGAAGACACAACAAAAACAAAGCCGGAGTCGGGGCTAGAATCCAGGAGCGCTGGGCCCTCAACCACACGGAGCACTCTACTCCCAAGCCCCACACGGCCCCCCACATCAGCCTCTCCCTGGTTTCCCTGGGATCATCTGGGAGGCAGATGTGTTCCTGTAAGGCTTCCGGGAGCCCCCAGCCGGGTGGGGCGGGAACGGGACACCTAGAATAACTCCTCACAAATGCAGAACTGACTCTACAGTTTACACAGAGGTTCTCCTCGGTCATCCTCTCCAGGGGTCTTAACAGGCCTTAGAGAGGTGGGAAGGGCAGAGAGGGGGAACCAGTCTGCATCGCTGTGACGGCAAGGCTCAGAAGTGGGCACGCAGGTGGGAGCCAACACCGGTTCAGTCCCAGGTCACTAGGCGGCCTCAGGCAAACCCCCTCTCAGCCTCCCCGCTGAGGCCTGGCCATTCTCTCTGCAAATACAGAGCCCGGCACTCTGGGATCAGGGCTGCCCTCTCCCCGGGCAATGTCCTGGGCCTGAGCAACGCATCTCGGCCTGGGATGGGGGGGTCCTTTACCTGGTAAGGAGTTGCCAACAAGCTCCAGGTACTGGTCCACGGAGGTGAGGATTTTGTAGCCTGCACTGTTGATGACAGCCCGCGGTGGGACCTGCCGCTCATAGGCCTGAGGAAGGGACAAAAGGGATGGTCCCTCGGGGTTACAGTGTGGCCAAGTCTAACTCCCGTCGCCAGGTCTGGCTCCAGGGCCCTCTCAGTGTTGTCTCCCTGAAGCAGGGAAGAGGAGGGGGAGGAAATGGGGAGGAGGGAGACAGAAGAGGAAGAGGGGCCCACCCACATGGTATAGGGAGCACTTGGGTGGCTCAGTCTGCTAAGCAACGAACTCTTGATTTCAGCTCAGGTCATGATCTGCCGCTTCGTGAGACGGAGCCCTGAGTCAGGCTCCTCACTGACCAGGAGAGAGCCTGCTTGGGATTCTCTCCCTCTCTCTCTCTCTCTTTGCTCCTTCCCCACTTGCATTCTTGTTCTGTCTCTTTCAAGATAAATAAACATTAAAAAAAAAAAAAGAAGAAAAAAGAAACAAAGAAACACATGGTGTACTGACCTGGATCCGGGCTCTGGGCTCAAATCTTGGCTCCACTGAACACTGTGTGATGCGGACACTAAGCTCCCTCACCTCCTAGGCTTTAGTTCCTGGTATAAAGGAACAGCTCCTGCCCCACAGGGCTGTGTGAGCACAGAGATGACCCACGCGACAGGACCAGCACAGGGTCTCACCACCAGGCACGGTAAGCGTGACCAGCACTGCTGCCCCTACTACACCAGCAGTGACCACTGGCTGTTTCTAACACACCAGGCACCGTGCTAAGGACACTGCAAGCCTCCTTCCATAGAATTCTCACAATCCAAGAGGTGAGTACCATTGTTAGCCACAAGTTCACACAGCCGGCACGCAGCCAACCTAGGACACTGAACTTGGTCTGTCCCCCTCCAGAGTCTTTGCTCATTACCCCGAACTGTCCACCAAATTCCTAGGTTCTGAGCCCCACACAAGCCCTGACACTGCTTTCTTATACCAGGGTGGGTAAGAAGTGGCTCTGAGGTCATAGCTCATACAGCAGGGCTGCCATGCTGCACCTGGCCACTAGGTGTCACTACCCAACACATTTCTTCAGAACGGCTCAGGACCTCCAGGGCACCGATTTGCAAAGGGTGGTCCTAGGTCAGGAGCACCATCAACATCACCTGAGAACTTGTTAGAAATGCAAATTCTCAGCGCCACTCAGACCTAGATCCAACTGGGCAGGCCCAGCAACCTGTTCAGCAAGGCTTCCAGGTGATTCTGATTCAAGCTATCTGTTTGAGAACCAATGCCCTGGGCGATCAGGCTGCTCCTGATTGCGGTTTATGTTTCTTTAACATAGGTTTTCCTTGAACAGAGGGCATTCTGGGCCTGTCTCTGGGCCTGTCGTTTTGGCTACTTTGGAGAAATGTTTGGTAGAAGAAATTGGGTCTGTGGCTCAACCAGGTGGGGCCTCCCCAGGGGCCCAAGGCAAAGTTAAGGTACAATCAGAAGGATGCTTACCCACCCACTACAGAGTGGGGGCTGTGACGCGGACAAAGGAATCAGGAAGGAAAGATGGGCCCACGACCCTGGGTAAGCTGGGGGGGGGGGGGG